>NC_054479.1:125876760-126200760 GCF_017639515.1 Carcharodon carcharias
AATTGTTATGGGCCCAATATCCATTCTGTTTCAGACAATAACAAATTCTCCAATTCATCTTTCTGTCTGGAGTATAGCTGGGCCAATACAATAATAATTCAGAAATGGGTTTTTAAGTTTGTGTAGGGCAGTGCTGTCCAATGGAAATAGCTGGTGTGGCTACAATGACACTGTTTTATCCACATGAACTAATATTGCCTCACACACCATACAGGTAAATGTATTTCACATGTACACTTATTTAGATATCTACTGTCATTCAATGTAAAACATTGTAGCACCTCTCTTTCATCAAAGTTTGGAATTCCAAAATGAATTTATCAGACAGTATTTCTGAGTGCAGCTTCTCAGGCAGAATTTGAAATATCAAGGAGAGGTGGGTGTGGGTGCTGGTGAGAATTAAATCCCTTCAAATTGCAGTCAGGTTGGGATCTCACAATCATCCTGCCCTCTTCTGAGTTTCACTGGTGCAGGACTGAAGGCAAATAGAGAACCCCCTTGCAGCTGATGGGTAAGTAATTAAACTATTTAAAAAGACAATTAATCTTTTAGTTGGTTAATTGAGGTTTTAACCCTCAATTCTGGATTTCCCAGTCAGGGCATCTAATTCTTCACCTGTCAGCATCTCGAAGGGTCAACCAAGGCAAGTGCACAGCAGGGAGAGCTTCTTCACTGAAACTGACAAGCTGCAGAGTCTTTGATCAGTGAAATTGAAGATCTCCAGCCATGGCTGAGTGATAGCTGCTATCAAAGTTCTTCTCTCAGAGATGAAATCACTGCTTGATGTGTGGCTGCCAACTTCCTGAAAGAGTTTTCACTGGTCTAGCACTTCACTCACCTTCAGCTGTACTCCCCTGCTGCCAGCCCTCACCACAGATTGGGAGCATCTTATGCAGCTCCACCTTGTACAGCTCAGCCTCGTACAGCTCTATCTTGCGTCTCTGACGTGTGCCAAGAGGAGAAGCAACACCAACAGGAGCAAAACAAGCAGCAGTATCATCTGCTTTCTCGTCAGCCAAGTGTAGAGGGGATCCAGTTGGAAGGAGGTGAATCCCTCAACACAAGTACATCTTCTCTCCCAATGTTCTGAGCATCAGTGCCTCAGGAGGCTCAGGCACCCACTGGAGGTCACTGCGTACATGTGCCGCCTCCTGGAACAAAACCTCCTTTCCAGTGGAGCAGGTGGACATGTATTACCAATAGCCAAAAAGGTGCATGTCACTGAGGGAGCCATTCAGCGCCCCCACCACCGCTCTCCCCAACCACCCCTCTCTCCCCCGACCACTACATTCCCTCCCCCACCTACGTGCTACCCCCAACCGCACTGGGTCTCTGCCGCTTGCCAAGTTAAATGCTCTCTTCTCTTGCAATGAGAGAGTTCAGAGATTTGTGAATGCTCATGAAGGCTTGCTTGGAGAGAAGGACAACACTTGTGGATGGCGACCGTGAAACATGGGTATGAGAGGGCAATAAGATGAGGGTGAGTGTGAGTGTTGACTGCTCAGTTGGGGATGTGAGGTGCCTGCACAGAGAGGATTGAGTGCAGCTGCAAGTATGTAGTTCTGAGGAGCACTGTGCAGGAGAAAGCTGGGCAAGTCAGAGTGTGAGGCTTGACACCTGAAAGTGTTATGCCAGTCACCTATCATGACCTCCTGATGTTCTGGATCATCTTGGTGCACTATCTCCAAGCTGGAGGGGCCACACATTTGCTGCTGACTTTCTTCGCAACTTCCATCCTGCGGTTGCTGCAGTTTCAAAACCTTAAGTGTTGGTGAACCATTGTAATCCATGTCGTGGTCCCTTTAATCAGAAATCCTTCCTTTGACAGAATGGATATGTCAACCTGTCTGTCCTCCCTGATTGGTCAGGCAGCCCAGAGGGAGCGTGCTAATGCTGTGGCTCAGGAGAAGAGCCTCGGCAAAGCCTGTTCATTCACCATTCGGGTTCCAACTTGCAAATGGTGAGTCATTCTAACAGGGACTAAGTTAATAAAATTCTGCCCTAGGCTTTTCTCCAGTAGTTATGAACTTGTCTTGGACTTTATTCTTGAGAATATGAACTCTCCCAGTGAAATACACCAGGCCCACATCCCACTCTCCCCCTAGACCCACATCTCACTCTCCCCCCAGACCCACATCTCACTCTCCCCCCAGACCCACATCCCACTCTTCCCCCCCGACCTACATCCCACTCTTCCCCCCAGACCCACATCCCACTCTTCCCCCCAGACCCACATCCCACTCTTCCCCCCAGACCCACATCCCACTCTTCCCCCCAGACCCACATCCCACTCTTCCCCCCAGACCCACATCCCACTCTTTCCCCCAGACCCACATCCGACTCTTCCCCCAGACCCACATCCCACTCTTCCCCCAGATACACATCCCACTCTCCCCCCAGACCCACATCCGACTCTTCCCCCCAGACCCACATCCGACTCTTCCCCCCAGACCCACATCCGACTCTTCCCCCCAGACCCACATCCGACTCTTTCCCCCAGACCCACATCCCACTCTTCCCCCCAGACCCACATCCCACTCTTCCCCCCAGACCCACATCCCCCTCTCCCCCCAGACCCACATCCCACTCTTCCCCCCAGACCCACATCCCCCTCTCCCCCCAGACCCACATCCCACTCTTCCCCCCAGACCCACATCCCACTCTTCCCCCCAGACCCACATCCCACTCTTCCCCCCAGACCCACATCCCACTCTTCCCCCCAGAGCCACATCCCACTCTGCCCCCAGATACACATCCCACTCTCCTCCCACCAAGACCCACATCCCACTCCCCTCCACCAGACCCACATCCCACTCCCCTCCACCAGACCCACATCCCGCTCACCCCCCCAAGATCAACATCCCACACTCCTCCCCAGACTGATATCCCACTCTCCCCCAAACCAACACCCTCAGTTCTCCTTCCGATCCCACCCCTCACTCTCCCTCCAGACCAGTTACTGCTCTTCCCAGCCCCACCTTCAGACTAGCCCCTCTCTGCGCCCCTCCAGACTGGCCTGTGGTTTCCACTCACTCCTATCCCTGCTCTCCATTCAGGTTATTTTATCCCAGACTCCACTCACCACTCCTAAAACTATCTGTTGCCTAGAATCATCAAGTCTCTCTTCTCCCTAGTATTCTCTCTGCTCTTTTTATTGCAAAACTCAATTACACATAATACTCACAGGTGGACCCAACTGATCTTACAAGATTAAGGTCAATGAGTGGGCTTACTGTCACATTCTCACAAGATTCATTTGGTATTTAATTATTATTATTGACAGTAACTGCATAGTGACACTGGCTGGGTGCTTTCCATGAACAATCACACCCACATCCTTTTCTACCTTTACTAATGGACACATTTTTCTCAATGTGTGGCCTACTGTCCCCTATTGCATGATACATGACCTTAAATTAAAACCCATCTACCAGTCCTTAGTCAATCTGATTAATGGATTTAGATCTCTTTAAGTGTCATTTATCTTCCTTACGCTGATCCCTGGGCACATTTTACCAACTTGTTTTTCTTTGCCAGTCAGTTTTCAAGCTAACTGAGCTGCTACTAGTTCCATTTTCTTAAATTCTTTGAAAGCCTCACACATGGAACTTCATTAAATGTCTTATCCTGAGAATCCAGTTCAATTATATTCACTAAATACTTTTCAATCACTTGGTTACCCCTCAAAAAATCCTAGTTGATTAATAAGGCACAGTCTATTGCTTCTAAATCCAGACTGAGGGCTTCTCATGACCTCAGTGATGTGGAGTTAGGACTCTCTATAGTCTTCCTCCTGCACCAGTCTTGACTTCTGAGATTCACTTAGTTGCTAAGGTAACCTTAATGCTAGAAAATGCTGTAGGTCACCACGAGCAACAGAGTTATTGTTTCAAGTCAATGACTTTTCATCAGAATGGACTGTCGACCTGAAACGTTAACTCCGTTTCGCTCTCTCTCTCCACAAGATGATGCCTGACCTCCTGAGTGTTGTCCAGCATTGACTTTTTTATTTCAGATTTCCAAAATCCGCAGTATTTTGCTTTCAGTTTGGTGAAGAAACGTTCAGTGTATAGATTACATTTAAACATATTTCCAGGCATTGAAAATACCTGGCCCAATTTTGGAGGGGTGGGGATCCATGACTAGACAGGAGGGGGAGGTAAGGGGGAAGAGGGGAGTGGGGAAAGGTGGGTGAAGGGAAAGAGGATGAGAGGAAAGGAGGTGGGGGTGGTGAGGGATCTTTGTCCAACAACGCTTTGGGAGCAGCAACCCTTCAATTCTGAGAGGCTGAAGTCGAAGTGAAGGTCACATTTCTGTGACAGAGCAGTGGATAACATGGGGTTTAGAAACCCCACAGCCCTCTTATCCCAGTGAGTGTGAATTTGAATGCAGTCCTGACAAAGAAAATGAGAGTTTCTGTCTCAGGCAGAAAGCAGCTCAGATCCCAGTGGGAACGTTACACAACTCACGTGGTGCCCTCAAATTCCACTGCTTCGCTCAATGAGGTGATTATGAGCTTGTGGGAATGGAAATGTCAGACTAATCTCAGCCACTAAAATTATTCTGCTTTCTAGCACTCTCATCCATCATTTTTATGAGTGTTTATATGTAGAAAAATTGTCATAATTTCAAACCGGCTCAGACTGATGGAAGACATTGCTCTTTGGCAGCTTAATGTTAAGGGGTCTTCAGCTGCTCAGTGAAAGACCAGCAGCAAACCAGGGCTGACTGTCTTCCCATTCATTCAGGGACTAGTGTACACTTGGAAATAAGAGGCTATGAGCCACTGGAGATGGTTATGCAGAAGGATTCAATGAGGTCAACACACACTCGGCATCCTGTGAGACAGGACCATGGAATTAAAGAGCATGTTGTTCGGAAGAGAGTTCTGCTTGTTGCTCCCACTCTTCTTCACACCTGACTGATACTGCCAAAGTGTTAAAGGGATAGGAGCGAGACTAAAAAATATTTGCTGCCATTCGATAAGCTACGCATTTAATCTTCTGGGGAAAATATTTAATTAGGTTGAAAAGCAGCCTGTTTCAGCATGACAGCTTTAACTGGTATATTTCAGATTGCAGGCATACAAGGACAAACTTGCACTGAAATCAGGGTTCTTCTTGGTCTTAGTGTAAATATATCTACAGCTTAGAGAACTGAGTTTCCATTTTCAATCTTATGTAAATTTATTCAAAATGCAAGTGATGCCCCACTGGCTTTACTGAGGCCACATGGTGTAGTATGAAGGGTTAATATCAAATATGTAAATAGACAGTCCACATCATCAGCGTTGTAAGATTACATGACCACAGAGCATACTGAGAGATTGTTCCATGTGAAGCCTCGTGCTAAGCATTGTATTGTTCATGGCTAGTAGAATGTTCGCTAAAAGGTAAAGTTTACCTGCAGCCTTGCCTCCAGCAGTCTCTATAAATCATTCTGAAGGACAATCTCATTTAAGACCCACAACAATGATAACAGACATTGTACCAGTTATTGATTTAAATCGCTCGGCCAGCGTGGACAGTCTCACCATACCATTATTATTTGTTAACTTAGCCATTGCATTGCTTGATTGGGATGCTTGTTATCGACAAATAGCCTGCCCATGTTAAAGAGGAAACCTGATAGTTACCTGCCAAAGAAACTAGAAAAGGGCATGTTGAGTAGGCAGGAACTTCAGCACAGTGCTGAGGGAGTGCCACACTGGTTGAGGTACCATTTTTTGGTTGAGACATTAAGCTGAGAACCAATAAGTGTAAGATTATTTTGTTACGAGGTTGCACTGGTATTCTGAAAGGATCGTATCAAATGAACTCGATCTTCATCTGAGCTTAGTTAAATTTTAAATGACTAACATTGATGTGACATCTGGCTATGTCACCCAGAAATTGCCCAGAAATTTAAAAGAGAACTGAATGGGAGGTGAATTCCCTCTCCAGTTTCAGAGCATGAACAATGGATAAATTTCTCAGGGAGCCACTTTTGCACAACTGGCACCATTAATACCACAGTGCTTTGTGTGATAAACATTCAAAGTGATGTAGTAATCATTAGCGACTTTTAGGTTTCCCTTCGCAGAACTCAAGAGTATTCCATCAATGAATAACAATCAATACAAGAGAAGACATTAGAGTAATTCTGCAATGTGCTTATGCCCATCAGAGGCTACCTAGTGTTCAGTTAACAATATGCAAATGTTCGACAGAAACCCCGACTTCATTTGTTTTCTGAACCTTTTGGTAACCACATTGCATGTGAGGCACGAGAGCTCAGGGTGTTCACACTCAATCTGCACAGTGCAACTTAAACTGATAACCATGAGGTCCAACTACTGTCAGTATCAACTGGGACTGGAAAAAGTGGGAAGAAGAATGACCTCTGCAGCATTTCACGCATTTTTTCCCATTCTGTCGATAGACATTTTGGGGTGACGTAATTGAGGGTAGGACAGAGTATACAGGAAGAAATAAATAGGGCATGTCAGAATGGTACTGCAAAAATCAGGGGTGACTTTATGCTGCATGTAAATTGGGCAAATCAGATTGGCAAAAGGAGCCTGAAAAACAAATTCATTCTGGAGATTTTTTCCTATGGTGGGTGGGCTGGGCGGGAGCGGGTGTGTAGCCGATTGCCGCCCGCGATCGGCTGCGCACCACCATTTTACGTGGGCAGGCCAATTAAGGCCCGCCCAGTGTAATGCGTGGCCGGTCATTACCTGTGCGGGCGGTGGGGGGGGGGGAGGGAGAGTCGGAGCCTGCGCTCTTTTGCACATGCACGTGAAAGAGCGCAGCAATCTCCCTGAGGCACAGAGCTGCCTCAGAGAGATTGAATAAATAAAAAAGTTTTTAATAAGTGAAAACTTATTTGAACATGTCCCATCATGTGACAGTGTCACATGAGCTGGGACATGTTTGTGAAGTTTGGGAAATTTATTTAATTATTTTATAAAACCTTCAGGAAACCTCATCCCACCTGTGGATGAGGTTTCCTGAAAAATGCGAAGGCCGCTTAAGGTTGGACAGGCAGCGTTCTTAACAAGTTTAATTACTTTTTTAATGGCCTTAATAGGTCGTTGACAGCTCAGCGGGCGCGCAGCCACCTCCGGCGTGCGCCCCCCGAATGAAATATCGAAATGGCGTGCGATGACATGGGGATGCATGCCCGATGTCATCACGCGATATTTTATGTCTCGGCGTGTTGGGCCCGCCCCCATACGCCGACAGCAATATTCTGCCCATTGTGCTTTCGGGACCATTTCTTAGAAATGTTTCAGCTCCAACCAGGGAGCAGACTATTCAAGATCTAGTAATGTGCAATGAGACAGGAATGGTCAATAACCTCAAAGTAAAGGAGCCTCCAGGTGACAGCTATCACATGATGATAGAATTTCATGTTCAGTTTGAAGGTGAGAAGTGTGGGTCTAAGGCTAGTGTTTTAAATCTAAGGTAATTATAAGGGTAGGAAGGCAGAGTTGGCTAAAGTGAACTTGGAAACTAGGTTAAGGGGTAGGACAGTAGACTTGCAGTGGCTGACTGTTAAGGAAATATTTCGTAACTCTCTGTAAAATTTATCCCAGTGAGAAAGAAGGACTCTTTGAGAAGGATGCATCATCTATGGCTAAATAAGGAAGTTAAGGATAACATCAAATTGAAAGAAACCCTGCACAAATCTGCAAAGGTTAGTGGTAGGTCAGAAGATTGGACAGATTTCAAGAACCAACAAAAACTGACTAAAAAATATAACGAGGGAGAACTTAGAATATGAGAGAAAACTGGCTAGAAATATAAAAATAGATAGTAAGAGTTTCTACAAGTATTTAAATAGGAAAAGAGCAACTAAAACAACTGTTGGTCCTCCAGAGAGTAAGTCTAGGGAATTAATAATGGAAAACAATGAAATGACAGAATTGTAAATGGTTATTTTGTGTCTGTCTTCACTGTAAAAGACTTACAAACCTTCCTAAAGATACTTGAAAATCAAGAGGCAAAAGGGAGGAAGGAACCTGAAACAATCAGTATCACCAGAGCAAAGATACTGGGAAAACTATTAGACCTAAAGCCTGACAAGTGCCAGGGAGCAGATGGCCTGCATGCTAGGGTATCAAAAGAAGTGGCTGCAGAGATAGTAGAGGCATTGGTTATAATCTAATTGGAAAATAGCTAATGTAACACCTTCATCCAAGAAAGGAGTGAAACAGAAGCAGGAAACTATAGGCCAGTTAATCTAACATTTGTCATTGGGAAATTACTAGAATCCATTATTAAGGAGGATATTTAGAAAATTATAATGGGATCAGGCAGGGTCTATATGGTTTTGTGAAAGGCAAATTGTGTTTAACTAATTTATTAGAGTTCTTTAAGGAAGTAACAAATACGGTGGATAAAGGGGAACCTGAAGATGTGATGTGCATGGATTTCCAAAAGGCATTTGGTAAGATGACACATTAAAGATAGCTACACAAAATAAGAGCTCATGGTATAAGGGAGCATGGATAAAGGATTGGTCAGCTAATAGGAAGCAGAGAGCAGGGATAAATGGGTCTTTAGAGTTAACGTTTCAAGTCCAAAGTGTTAGCCCTGTTTCTCTCTCCATAGATGCTGCCAGACCTGCTGAGTTTTCCCAGCATTTTCTGTTTTTATTTCGGATTTCCAGCATCTGCAGTATTTTGCTTTTATATAAATGGGCCTTTTCTAGGTTTGAAAGTTGTAACTAGTTGAGTGCCACAGGGCTGGGGCCTCAACTATTTACAATCTATATCAATGACTTAGATGAAGGGTTCAAATGTATGGTAGCTAAATTTGTTGATGACACCAAGATAGGTAGGAAAGTAAGTTGTCAGGAGGAAGTAAAGAGACTGCAAAGGGATATGGATGGGTTAACTTAGTGGGCAAAAAATTGACAGGTGGAGCATAATGTGGGAAAATGTGAACTTGTCCACTTTGGGAGGAAGAATAGAAAGCAGTATACTATTTAAATGGAGAGAGATTGCAGAACTCTGAGATAGAGAGAGGTCTGGGTGCCCTGATACATGAATCACAAAAAGTTAATAGGCAGGTACAACAAGTGATTAGGAAGGCAAATGGAATGTTGGTGTTTATTGGGGATGGAATATAAAAGTAGGGAAGTTTTACTGAAGCTGTACAAACCACAGCTTAGTGAGACCACATTTAGAGTACTGTCTCCAAATTTAGTCTCATTTGAACAATAACATGCATTAGAAGCAATTCAGAGAAGGTTCACCTTATGAAGAAAGGAAGCGTTGAACAGTTACGCACTTTAAGAAGAATGAGGGATTATCTTTTCTCCTTAGTGTCACTGGCTAGGAGGTTTAGCAAGCATTTAAGAGTCAACCACATTGCTGTGGATCTGGAAACACATGTAGGCCAGACCAGGTAAGGACAGCAGATTTCCTTCCCTAAAGGGCATTAGTGAACCAATTGGGCTTTTACCAGAATTGGCAATGGTTTCATCATCAGACTTTTAATTTCAGATTTTTATTGAATTCAAATTCCACCATCTGCTGTGGTGGGATTTGAACACAGGACCCCAGGGCATTACCCTGGGTCTCTGGATTACCAGTCCAGTGACAATACCACTTTGCCACCTCCCCTTGATTAAAACATAAAAGATTCTGAGAGGATAGGGTGGATACCAGGAGGATGCTTCCTCTTGTTGGGAAGACTAGAACCAGGGCACACATTTAAAAATAAGAGGTCTCCCTTTTAAGACGGAGATAAGGAGAAATGTTTTCTCTCAGAGGCTCATTAGTCTGTGGAATTCCCATCCCCAGAAAGCAGTGGAGGCTGGGTCATTGAATTTATTCAAGGATAAAGTAGATAGATTTTTGATAGACAGGGAGCCAGGGGTTATGAGGGGCAGACAGGTCACAACCAGATCAGCCATGATCTGTTTGAATGGTGTTGAACCAGTGGCAGGCTGCCCAGAAAACTCTATTGTGTTTGCCTCAGAGTGAGGTGGGGGGGGGGGGTCTATTATTCACAGGCATACTGTGACTGATCGAGGGACCCGGATTCAGGAAGGGGGGCCGGCGGAAAGCCACCCCCTGGTCTTGTTTCTGATCCCCTCCCCGCCACTTGCTGGTGACCCCCTCCCCACGACCCCCATCCCTGCCGCACTCACTTCTATCTCGGGATCCATCGCCGATCCCTCCTGCAGGCCTGAGTGTCGTACTGGCAGTGGCCACCCGCTCCCGGTGGCACTGCTGGCGCTGGAGAGTGTCTGGCCTCTGATTGTTCGGCAGCCCTTGTGGGCAGGATTTCTGCCCTGCTTGGGGCTTAATCAAGTGGGGGGCCCAGCACTATCCAGTTAAGTGCCTGATTACTTCGTAATTATGTTGGGCCTCCTGGAGAGAAGTGACATGGGGCTCCCACTGGTTCTCCAACTGATGGGTGAGACCGCTGTCACACTCATTAAATTCCGCCCATAACACCTGTGCTTGTTCTCTATGAAAGGAATATTCAGTTTGTCCCATTCCCCTTCTCCATAGCTCTGCAAAGTTATGTGCTGTATATTTCTACAACTCTCCTCTTCATCATCCCTGTCATCATCAATGTGACAGAGGGTAAGTTGTGGGCTGGGTAAGATAGTGAGTGAGGTGAGGTTAGGTGCGGGGTGCATGTGTTAGTGGGTGAGGTGCGGGTTTCCTAGTTAGAATCAGTACCTTTGGGCTCACATTGAATTGTCCTGACACTGAAGCTTCAGGAACAGAGGAGAGAAAGAGGAAGAACATTAATATCAATTTATTTTGTTTTGCCCTGACAAAGGATTCTCAGATAGCTTTGTTTTGGTATTTTTGGTAAAAAAATTTAGCCAAGGTTATAATAATGTGGAGAAACAGAGCTCCTGAGCTTGCATTGTGGGAGGGGAGTTGGATCTGATTGGATACTCTCCAGGGAACATACAGGCTGCATTTGCTGAACTGCTTACACAGGGCTCAAGAGGCTCAGCCAGATTTATAAATACAATCCGTAGTATTTCCCAGAGGACTATACTTTTATCAGGATTGACTGGCTGACTTGGCTGCTCCTTTGGGATTGGCTCTTGTTCTCTCTCCTGCCTGTGATTTATTTTCTCATTCTTTCATTCTGCTGAGCCTATCCTTCATTTCTTTAAATTAGATTCATTTACCCCTTTCCCAGAGCCACGGATTATTTTATCTGTCTGGATTTGTTAACTTGATTTTTTTTTGTATTAACGCTGCTTGAATGCTGTGATGGAGCAGCTGATCACTTCATAACCTGAAAGCCAGGAAAATGTCCCACAGTCTGGCACTATCACTGTGTCTCACTTTAACAGATTGGCACTTGTGTATGTGTGTGTAACTCTGTCTGCTTTTATACACATGGAGCTTATCTGCATTATTGTGTGCGTTTTTCTATGCATGTGTCTGTGTCTAATATTGGTGTATGTGTGTCTGTGTTTATGTATCTGTGTTTCTATGCATGATTGTGTATGTGTGTTTATGTGTGATTGTGTATATGTGCCCGTGTTTCTGTGCAGGATTGTGTATGCATCCCTGTGATTCTGTAATTGATTATGTATGTGTGCCTGTACTTGTGTGATTGTGTATGCATTCCTGTGTTTCTCAGCATGAGATTGTGTATGTGCGTCTGTGTTTGTGTGTGTGATGGTGTATGTGTGCCTGTGATTCTGTGTGATTGTGTATGTGTGCCTGTATTTATGTATCTGTGTTTCTATGCATGATTGTCTGTATGTGTGTTTCTGTGTGATTGTGTATATATGGCTATGTTTCTGTGCGGGATTGTGTATGCATCCCTGTGATTCTGTAATTGATCTAATTTTGAATGCCTATATTTGTATGTGTGATTTGTGTGTGTGCCTGACTGTGCATGTGTGCCTGTGTGACTGTGTATGCATGCCTGTATTTGTGTGTGTGATTGTTTGCGTGTGCCTGTATTACTGTGTGTGATTGCGTACATGTGCCTGTGTTTCTATGTGTGATTGAGTATGTGTGCCTGGAATTTTTGTTGTTGTGAATGTTGCTTTTCTTTGTGTGTGTGATTGTGTATGTGTACCCATGTTTCTGTGTGCGATTATGTATGCATGTCTGCGTTGCTATTTGAGATTGTGCAGAAAGGGGAAAGAGTGACTGTCAGTCAGCAGTGTAGAGGGAACCAAGGTGAGATTGGGGAGGAGGTCCTGCATCACTAGTCCTATTGAACAAAGTACTTGATAACTTTGAGAATAAAGAGGAAGACAGAAGGGAGGCCAGTTATAATGCCGAGTGACTTAGGTACCATGGAGTATAAGGCTGTCCAAAGAGGGAAAGAGCACAACAGAAATGAGGAAGTTATAGAGGACTCAATAAGTAGGGGGATAGTTAGTGTATGCAGCCAGGATCAAGAGTCCTGAAGGGTGTGTTGTCTACCTGATGCCATGGTGAGGGATACCTCAATGCAGCTGGAAAGGAATTTGGAATGGGAGGTGGAAAATCCAATTGTTGTGGTCTGTGTCAGAATCAGTGACATAGGGAAGAAAATTGGGAAAGGCTAGACCTGAACCAAGCTAGGACCAAAGCATCCCCTCTTAAGCGATAACCCTTATTGATTAAAGATAATATTGTAGCATTAATAAGAGAGGATGTAGGTATAAGCGAAATAAATCATTGAAGAATCTATGATTAGAATTGAGGAATAGGTTACGAAGATTCTAGGTTTTGATAAGATTAACCTTAACAGGATGAGACAGACACTGACAACATCAAACTGGTCAAAATCGTTCGGGTAAAACTACAGAGGAACAATGGAATGCATTTGAAAAGGAATTTTAGCTTAATATCAAGAACCTGTGTATGCCCCTGGGTGTAAAAGTTCTACCTACCAAATAAAACACCCCATAGTTGATAACAGAGATGAGAGATAACATAAAAACTAAAGGACAGAGCATGTAAAAATGTCAAGAATAGTGTAGATCCAAAGGGGTTGGGAATAATATAAAGAACAGTGGAGTAAGACAAAAAAGGATAGGAAGAGCTCCAGAATGAGAGTACATAAAGAAACTTGCAAGTGATATCACGATTAACACAGTTTTTACAATTATATCAGAAGAAAACAAGTTATTGAAGGTGATGTGGGCTCTTTAAAAACAGGTGTGGTAATATTGCAAATGAAATTAAGGAAATTACAGATTTGAGAAATAATTACTTTGAGTTAGTCTTTACAGTAGAGGAAGAGGATAATGTACCTGAGGTTCCAGAGAAATTTATAATGAATCAGAGAAAAAAAAACAGCATTAAAAAATAATAGCACTAAAAACTGATAAATCGCAGAATGTGATGCTTTCCACTCCAGAGTTTTAAAGGAATTAGATGAGGAAATTGCAGCTCCTTAAGCCATAATCTTCCAAAGCTCTTTTAATTTAGGAATTGTCCCTTTAGATTGGAAAATTGCAAATGTAACTTCATTATATACGATAGGTGAGAGAAACTAGAAAATTATAGATGTGTTAGTCTGACATCTAGTTTAGTGTAGACAGGAGCATAAAATACAAAGAGACATCGATAGATTTAATAAGTTGGCAAAATTGTGGCAGATGGAGTTCAAGGCAGGTAAACACAAGATCATCCATTTTGGACTGAAAAAGATAGATTCGAGTGTTAATTAAATGGTGAAAAGCCGAGTAAAGTGGAGATCCAATGAGACTTGGGTGTCCATGTAAACTGACCAGTTAAATCAGGTACAATAAATAATCAAAGAACTAATGGAATGTTGGCCTTTATAATACAAGGCCAGGAATATAAAGGGGAGGAAGTTTTGCTACAGCCTGGTTAGACATTATCTGGAATACGTGTGCAGCTCTGGGAACCACACCTTAGGAACATAGGAACAGGAGAAAGCCATTCAGTCTGTCGAGCCTGTTCTGCCATTCAATACAACCATGGCTGATCATCCACTTCAATACCTTAGGTTGACCTTGCACGGAATGCAAGTAGATTGACCAAGTTGTTAGCAGGGCTCCAAGGTTTATAGCAAAAGATTGAATAAACCAGGCTTTACTCCTGGAAATATTGGAAGTTAAGGAACAATTTAGGGTTTTGGGATTTTGTAAAGATTGATAGAGTAGATAGAGAGAAACATTTTCTGCAGGTGGGCAAGTCTAGGACAAGAGGACATGACTTTAAAATCAGAGACAGGCCATAAAGGAAGGAGATTAAGAGTTCTTCATGCAAAGGGTGGTGGAAGTGTGGAACTCACATCTGCAGAAGCAGCAGATGCTATCTCAATTAATGATTTTAAATCTGAAACTGATGGATGTTTGCCAAACAGGGTATAAAAGGATATGGACCCAAAGTAGATGCTTAGAGTTAAGATACGGATCAGCCATGATCTCGATTAATGCAGAACAGTTCAAGGGTCTAAATGGCTTATTCCCATTCCTATGTTGCTCTCTTCTAATGGTGACCCCAAATATTTGTGTATTTGTAAATCTGGGTTTAATTCTATTCTAGCCTCTGAACAGACAGATCAATCTGACATTCAGCTAATTTTCCTTTACATTTTTAAATACTTTGATTGTTAAAGATAAATTAAATATATCTGTCACACTGGAAGGTAATCAGATTACTCAGCAAGATTGAGAAATGAATATTCATGCTTTTTACATTTCAGAAATCGAGTCAGAATTTGTCATTGTCATAGAGTTGAGGTCAAAATCTTCCATTAATGCCATGCAAGAAATGCTGCAGAAACTTGCCAAGCTTCATTGACAGCAACTCCCAAATTCACAAGCTCTACTATCAAAAAATACAAGGGTGGAAGGAGCAAGGGAACACCATCACCTTCAAATTCCCTTCAAGTCACACACCATCCTGACTTATACTGCCATTCTTTCAATGTCAGAGTCAAATCCTGGAACTCATTACCTAAGATCATTGTGGGAGTACCTTCACCACAAGGACTTCAGTGGTTCAAGGAGGCATCTCAACATCACCTTCTCAAGGGCTACTTAGGCACCCATTTGGATCTGAAAAATGAGTTTGGCAGCATTTAATTTCTTGGCCATAAAGTCACGGATGAGAGAAGACCATTTGCTCCATCCACAATCGACTCAATCCTACCACTGGCTGTCATACCAGCAGCGAGGGATCTTTCTGACAGGTGAAACATGATTGTACACACCTAACCATGCCAGCATGTTGCCATGGCAATGGAAACGCTCCTTAAATACTGTATTCTCTTCTGGTCACTGAGGCAAAAAAGGAAAATAAGAAGTAAAGGTATAAAATGAAACAAGATCTTAAAGATGCATTACAGACTCAATGGATTAGAAGGGGTTCATCCTGAGCACAATTACAATTAAAGCATGACTTCAGGATCAGTAGACAGGTAAAAAGTGGAAAAACACAAGTTTGGGACTTATCAACAAGCACTTGTACAGACAGAGTGATTAATACCACAAGCGGATTCTGGGTCAGGGAGTGGAGACAGGTTAACAACTGAAGTCATTGAAGAGATATTGTGATGAGAATGGTATTGGAAGGATGGGCTGAATAGCTGCCCTAAACTTTCTGTTATATGGGGGTGGAGGGGGGTGGGGTGGTTGTACTCTACCCGTATAATATCCACTCCTTCCAGTGTAAATAATCAATTGTAACAGATGTTAGTTGGGGTTGGGGGGGGGGGTGGTGGGCAGAGGGGGACAGCATTAGGTTCACTGAAGGATCATGTATAAGGACCAGGAATGTTTGTCCACACAGCCTTCACTCAGTTACAACCACAGAGCTTTTCAATCTCCAAAACATTGGGCTCCATTTTCTCAAGGGTCTGAATTTGGTACAAAGACATTTCTTGCTCGGGTAAAGATGTATCAATTGATGTGTGCAAATGCTTGGAAGGTGAGGGGCAGTTTCAGTTATACAAACTAGGATGGATGAGTGTCAAGAAAATATAATAATGTTATTGGAAATTATTTTAAAATAGAGTTCTCATGGGGTCTGTGTCTATGTGTGTGTCTTAACTGGATTAAAGCCAGCTAGTCTGGGTGCTTTTGTCTATAGTAGTTTTGAGATATTAATTAGATAAACGTAAGGAGGGTAGAAGGTAAAGTGTAAATTTGCATTTGTTGAAAGAAACCATTCAGGATTGCGGGTGAAATCTTACACCTAGCTAGAAGGCGCCAAGCAATGTGTTTTTTTCCCAGCTAACTACTAAATTGGTTGGATGAAAGGGTGTTATTGTTAGAAGAGGTAAAGTTAAAAGCCTAGTGATACAATGGAAAATTTACATTCAAAGAGAAAGATGTTTATGAAGGAGATTGTGTGTAAGGTAGAGGCATTTTAAGATTCAACAAGTGTGAGAAGCCTCCAGCCTGTAAGCCTCAAATCTGAATGCAAGGACCTAGAGCTCAAAGAAACTCATTTTGAATGTGACTGTCCAGGGTGTGCTTTGCCAGAGGTCTGTTAAATCTATGAGTTTTACTGTTGCCTTACCAGGGGTGTAATTGAGAGTCAAATTAATTAGGGGATTTTTGTAGTTATTATAGTTGTAATTTTGTAGATATATGTATGTGTTTACAATCTCTCTTGTATTAATAAATGTTTAATTTAGTTTTATAAAAACCCTCGTGAGACTTGGTGGTCTTATTACTACTGAATTCAAAGCCTGTGTCTTAAAACATACAAATTGCAAAAATGGGTGATGACAGTTATTTCAAGTTTCCCTCTGGAATTTGAACAGCTTAGCCTTTACCATCAACTGCGTCATAATAATGAGCAGGCACACTCCACCTATACTTAAACCAATGTTCAGTCAGCATGTGTAGTGGAGTCAGAAGGCAGTGTCAGCCTCTTGGTTCTTCTATTGTTTCCATTTATTACTTTATGAGGAGAGGTATAGGGGCTGTCAACGTTGATTTATGAGAGCAGTGTGCTGCACTGATCCCGACTCCCCTTGTACAATTGAAAGCCACTGCTCAGACACAATCAGCTTTTGTGTGCTCTCCCCAGCTTGGATAATCCCAGTTCAATAATATATTTGTTATTACTGCGGTGTGTCAGGCAAGGACATTGCAGCCATTGATATGGTCAGAGTTCCACTAGTAGCTCTCAGCTTCAAATGAACAGTAAAATAGTGACAGGACATGAATTGACACAGAAGTAGGAAAGAGAATGGTTACCTTTAACTGTTGGTTCACCATCCTGTAACCTCCAGAATTGGGGTTTAAATCCAACAGGACAGAGGGTTGAAGGTCTTAGCTCAATTGATGGTGATGTCATGGATTGTGACATTGTCCTTTCACCTCTGGGACCCAGGTAGGTTTTGTTTGGTCAGTTATGGGTAATGCGCACAGGAGTCTATCTCTGTGTTTAGAGGGTTTCCAAGCCAAATTAAGTAAACTAGGCTGCCAGAGTTTCTGTTTGCTTGATACGGATGCACACTTTCTCCTTGTTAGAACATTTGTCCAAATACAAGTGCTAAGACTTAGAAACACCCATTGTGGGTAGGGGGACAGCTGGATTTTAATTATTTAAACCCCTACAGTTTATTTGCACTGGACCTGATCTGGACCAGTATAGAGAGCGCTTTACTCTGTATCTAACCTTCACTGGACCTGCCCTGGGAGTGTTTGATGGGGGCCAAGTGCCCAGAGTAGAAAGTGTCGCATTCCCCAACACTGACATAGTCTCAAAGACAGGAAATGCTGGAAATACTCAGCAGGCCTGGCAACATCTGTGGCGAGAGCAACAGAGTTAATGTTTCAGGACAGTGACCCTTTGACAGAGTTGCGAGTGCTTAAAGATGTAACAGTTTTTAAACCAGGCAGGGAAAAATGGGAAGGGAGAAAAGAACAAACAGGAAGGTCTGTGATAGGGTGAAAGGCAGGGGAGTTAAATGAAAACCAAAAAGAGATGGTAATGGGATAAGTAAAGAAACAAAAGCTGTGACTAGAGGGGAGTAAATCAGAAAGCAGAGTCTTGCACCCAGAGCTGTCACCAGAAGTAAGAGGCAGAGGTTATGATCTCAAAGTGTTGAACTCAGTGTTGAGTTCAGAAGGCTGTAAAATTCCTAGTCAAAAGGCATTTGGAACAGTGTAGAAGACCGAGGACAGAAAGATCAGAATGGGAGTGGAGAATTAAAGTGACAAGCAACCGGAAGCTCAGGGTCACTGTTGTGAAATAAATGAAGGTGTTCAGAAAAACGGTCAGCCTATCTGCATTTGGTCTCCCCAGTGTAGAACAGTTTGTATCGTGAGCAGTGAATATAGAATACTAAATTGAAAGAAGTTCAAGTAAATCACTGCTTAACCTGGAGGTGTGTTTGGGTCTACAGTGAGAAGGAAGGAGGGCAAAAGGCAGATGTTGGCAGGACATCTCCTGTGCATGTATGGAAAAGTGTTGTGGGAAGGGGAGAGGGTGTTGGGGTAACTGAAGCGTGGAGCAGGGTGTTCTAGAGGGAATGTTACCTTTGGAATGCTGAAAGGGAAGGAGAGGGGAAGACATGCTTGGTGGCAGCTTCATTCAGGAGGTGGAAATGACCGAGGATGATCTGTTGAATGCAGCTGTTAGTAGAGTGGAAGGTGAAGACAAGGGAACCCTATCATGGCTTTGGAGTGGGGGAAAAGGGGAGGAATGAGAGCAGAAGTGTGGGAAATGCATCAGACACGGTTGACATAATCTCAACTTCTGAGACAACCACAAATCTTTCTTCTAAATGAAACCTGGGCAGAATCTTCGGGTCAGTGAGCAGGGGTGGGCCCTGCTTGCCTACACGTAAAATGACGTGCGGTGACTTCGGGCATGCTTCCCGATGTCACCATGCATCATTCAGATATTCAGTTCAGCGGGCGCACACCGGAGTTGGCTGCACGTCCACCGAACTGTCAAAGGCCTATTAAGGCCATTTGAATATCAATTAATATATTCAATGGAGCTGCCTGTCCAACCTTAAGGCTGGTGGGCAGGTGAAGAGCCCAGGGACCTTTGCATTCATCATGAAACCTCATCCATGGGCGGGATGAGGTTTCATGAAGGTTTTTAAAGTTTAATAAAATTTTTCAATAAAATTCATTGACATGTACCAGCTCATGTGACAATGTCACATGAGGGGACACGTCTTAAAAAAAATTTTCTGTCTTTATTAAAATTTTTAAAGATCAAACTAATCTCCCTGAGGCAGCTCCGTGCCTTAGGGAGATTTCTGCACTTTTTCATGTGCATGTGCCAAAGAGCATAGGCCCCAACTCAGTCTCCTCAGCAGGGATTGCTCAGCACCTCTGGGTGCACGTCATGCTGGGCCGGCCTTAATTGGCCTGCCCATGTAAAATGGCGGCGATCGGCTACGCGCCCGCCCCCACTCGTCCAACCCCCCCCGACAGGGAGAAAATTGTCCCCCAATGTGGATTAGTTGTGAATGCTTCAATAACTGAAGATCAGTTCTCAATCTCACTCCACCCACTGATCGTTTGTAGAGAAATGGAGAATCTACTAACCTCATCCTTGGTCATATTATCCACCTCTCCAGAGGGTTTCCCCGCATTAGAGGTCAAGAGGTTTATCATGCAGTGCCTTTGGTTTGCAGGATGTCCTGTAACTCCAGGACTGAATCTCAACACAAACTGCAAAAATACTGAAACAAGTGAGGGATTAAATCCAGCATCACAAACCATGCCAATGCAACCGTTTGCAAATCCAGTCCTATTCACCTTTAGATTTTGCATTCACCAGTTTGTCCAGCTTAGATATTGTGGACCAGGAAGTTTGGATAGGGATGTCCCAAGGGCTGTTGCCACTTTGGCGAATAAATTCAGAACTCTGAGATTGGTAGGTATCAGCAGCCATATCTGTGAATTAATGGCAATGGGGACTTAGCAGCACATTTGATTCTCAAGATGCCATTCTGCACACCAATACGGCCCATGAAGAGATTGGATGCTGCAGGATTAAAATAAAGCCCTCGGCTCATTGGAACCAGAACTCAGAGTCCTGGGAATGAGCTCAGTGTTAGCCCAATTTTCCAATGAGTTTCGGACCGGTCAGCTGGGAAATGGGGAGATTGCTGAATTTCCCTCACGCAGTATTATTCTATTCCCACCACTTTTCCATTAAAATCCAGAGGAATACACGCTATTTCAAGAGAACTATTTGCCCTTTGCAAATCTGCCTCACACACTGACAGAAGGCTGTAATATAAACCAGGCAGCCTGGCAGCTCCTGGTGGGTGGGGGAGGGATATAGAGTACCATTCAGGGAGATAATTGTTTCTTTTGCCAATGTAAGCATGCCCTGCCTTCACCCCTTGATAATGACCCTTTATCTAGCTGCCTAATGGTGGTGTGTTAGCTCCCTGCTGGCACTTACACACCAAAAATACTGTTTCTGATAATGCCTCCTGCACAGAGCTACCTCTATCCATCACTCTCCTGACACAAGGAAAAGTCCACAAAGTCAAAGTTGTGTTCAAGTACCATGTGCTCCACTGTGTAAACACACTCTAGCTTTATAAGCACATGTTCAGCTGTTTGCACATCTGCCTGGCTGAATGAACATGTGCTCTATTGTGTGGACACGTGTGCAGATATGCGAACATATGCCCTTTTCCTTTTACTGCTGCCTGTTGGAGCTCTGAGATTGATTCTTGGGATGAGGTGAGATATACTAGGGTTGGGAAGGGGACACAGCTTCAAGTGGACAGAGACATCCTGTGATGCTGAGTGCGAGAAAGTTACATCCAAAAGGACATTTTCAGTGGAAGCCTCAGCCCATGACTGATAAGCCTGAGTGAGTTAGTTATGTGTTTATCAATGTTCAGCTGCACCACAGCTGCTGCTTCCTGTGGGAATTCACATCAAGTATCGTTTGTGCATGATAGACTCCGTCTCTTCAGTTAACTATTTTCCTAGGGTCGGAGATGGAGTTGTTAAAGTGATTAAGAAGGTTGGGGGAGGTGGTAGGGGTGGAGGTTATACAGTACAGAGGGTGAGAACATAATCCTGCCAACTCTATAGTCTGGATCCCAATCCAACATAGACAGATAGAATGATGACACATTTCTCTGCTCACTGAGTGTGTTCCAGTGAAATAGCTTTGCATCATTCTTAGTCCCTAGTGCACTGTCTGTCCTGTTTTTGTATGGGCAGTCTGTTTTTTTTTAATGGCAATATTATATGGAGATCTTGTGATGCAGTGGGTAGCATCCCTGCCTCTCAGCCAGAAGCTCAGGGTTCAAGTTCCACTCCAGGACTTGATGGCCAAGGAAGGTGCCTTCACAATGCAGCCAAACAGATTGAGTGTCAACTTGTAAATCCTTCCGACATATGCCAATGGCAGGTGGTAAGAGTTCGAGAGATTCCTGATCAGCCATGTGATGGAAAGAAATTGGAGCCACTACCATCATTATCTGCAGCTCTAGGCTACAATTTGCATGTAAAAGTGTATGTTGCCATAGCATGGTTGGCTCAGTTGCCAGCCTGCATCAGCTCGGTGCCAACAGCACAGGGTTCGATTTCCCTGTTCTGGCTGGGGTGGATTTGGGACCTACATCCTTACCCTACCTCCGGTGGAGATCATAGCGCTGTGGGTTGGACTTATCTTCAGGCAGAGAACTGAAGAAGTAGAATGACAACATTATAAAGCTCCCAGCTCACTCTACTTTCTCCCATGAGCCACACCTGCCCAGGTGGATGTAAAATATGGCACTATTTTGAAGAAGAGCAGTGAAGGTCTCCAATGTTTATCTGTCAACCAGCATCAACAAAATGGATGAACTGGTCATTTCACTCATTGCTGTTTCTGGGATCTGGCTGTGTTAAATGGTTTAAAATATTCTGAAGTCATAATAGATGCTCTATAAATGCAAATTTGTTCTGCTTTCTTAATCATATTACCTAATTGGTCAAATTAGTTGACAATACTGCCTGTATATGTGCAACAAGCAATTCCCTTTTGCTTTGTAAAGGATTGACTGTCTGTGGGAAGTTAAGAAAGTAAAAAGCAAAATAAAACCGACTCTTAATTCATCATTGTTTAAATTGATTAACAGTCAACTTTTCCACTAAATGGAAACTGATGGGGCCCAAACTGGTATCTTCGCTGATCATCTTCTTGCTGAATTAATAGCATGCCCTTTTGGAAACTATACATTTCTAATAACTTCCCTTTCAAGTATCCCCATTGATAGAGTGTTTGGTTTAAGAGCTCCCATATGATGCTTTGCCAATGGGAGCTCTCTATCCAGGCTTTGCTTCTTCCCCCCTTGAAATATGTCCATGTCCAAGGAGCAGCATAAAGAATTTGACTATAAGAGTAAAGATACCTTATTGCAATTATACAGACCCTTGGTGAGACTGCACCTGGGGTATTGTGTGCAGTTTTGTTCTCCATACCTAAGGAAAAGTATTCTTGCCATGGAGGGAGTACAACAAATGTTTACCAAACCTATTCCTGGAGTGGAGGGATGGTCCTATGAGGAAAGATTAAATAGACATGGCCTTTATTCTCTGGAATTTCGAAGAATGTGAGATGATTTTATTCAAACATACAAAATTCATACAGAGCTCAACAGGATAGATGCAGGAAGGATATTTCCCCTGGTTTTGGGGGGCTACAACCAGGCGACACAATCTCAGAATAAGGGGCAGCCCATTTAGGACGGGGATGAGGAGGAATTTCTTCACTCAGAGGGTGGTGAATCTTTGGAATTCTCTGCCCCCGGAGGGGGCTGTGGAGGCTCAGTTGCTCAGTATGTTCAGGACTGAGATTGATAGATTACTACATACTAAAAACACCAAGGGATACGGGTACAGTGCAGGAAAATGGTGTCGAAGCAGAAGATCGGCCATGATCTCTCTGAATGCCAGAGTGGGCTCAAAGTGTTGAATGGCTGCTCCTGCTCCTACTTCTTCTGTTCTTAGTTGGGCAAAGACAAATAGAGTGGAACTGAAAGGGACAGAGAGTTTCATGGTAACAGTCCACCAGTGAATGAAGTCTAAGCAAAGAATAGGAGTAAAAAAATATTAAAGGCTCTTCATCTGAATATGGGAAGTATTTGCAATAAGATAGATAAACTAGTGGCACAACAGCGATAAACAGTTTAGATCTAATTGCCATTATAGGGACATGGGGCAGAATTTTCTGTCTGTAGGGCGGGTGGAGTGGGAGTGGGTGCAGGCCTGATCAGTGCCCCTGATTGGGGCCGCGCCGCCTTTTTACGCCAATTAAGGCCTGCCCAGCGTGATGTGCGCCCAGAAGCGCTGAGCTGTGTGGGGTGGGAGTTGCTTGAGTTGGGAGTGCACTCTTTGGCACGCATGCGTGTGAACGAGTGCAGAAATCTCCCTGAGGCACTTCTGTGATTAGTTTTAAGTGTATTAAGGGGTGAGAAAATATTTATGCCATGTCCCCTCATGTGAAACTGTCACGTGAGCTGGGACATGTGCATTAATTATAATAAAAATTTTTAATCATTCATGAAACCTCATCCCGCCCTTGGATGAGGTTCCATGAAAAATGCGAAGGCTGCCTGGGGTCTTCGACTGCCTGCCAACCTTAAGTTGAAAATCTAAATGACGCCCAACTTCACCCAGTGTCATTTTATGCCTCGGGGCCCACTCGCCGAGCCGAAGATTCTGCCCATGGTTACAAGGTTGAGAAATAAATATTCTAGGGTACAAAACATTTTGGAATCACAGACAGAATCAAAAAGGAGTAGCTCTGATAATAGAGGATGGCATAAGGACAGTAATGAGAAAGGACCTTGGTTCATAAGATCAAGAAGTAGAATCAGTATGTGTGGAGATTATGAATAACAAGGATCAGAAAATGCTAATGGGAGTATTTGATAATCCCCACTAACAATCATTATATAATTGGACCGAGCATCAACTCAGAAATAATTGGAGTGTGTAACAAAGTCAATGCAAGAATCGTGGGAGCTTTAATCTTCATAAAGACTGGACAAATCAAATTGCCAAAAGTGGTCTGGAAGCTAAATTTGTAGAATGCTTTTGTGACAATTTTCTAAAACAATATTTGTGGAGTCAACCAGGGATAAAGATATTTTAAATCTAGTATTGTGCAATGAGACAAGTTTAATTAGTAACGTCGTAGTAAAAGATCCTCTAGGAAAATAATGATCATAGTACAATTGAGTTCCATATTGAGAGTTACATGCTCCAGTCGAAACAAGGAGCTCAAACTTAAACAAAGCCAATTACATAGGTAATAGGGGAGAGCTGGCTCAAATTGATTGGATAAATGGACTAAAAGGTATGGCGGTAAATAAACAGTGGGAAATATTTAAAGAAACAATTCAAAATATTCAACTAAAATACATTTCAATAAAAAACAAAAACATAGCGAATACGATCCATCTGTGACTTAATGGGATGGCATTAGATTAAAAGAAAAGACTTTTAATGTGGCAAAATATAGTAGTAAGACTAAGGATTAGGAATGTTTGAGAAACCAGCAGAGGGTAACCTAGGCCAGGATATTTCATTGGCCAGGCGGGACCAAGCAAAGGCGCTCGGGAACCCGATTGCCACTTGTGATTGGCTCCGCACCGCCATTTTATGTGGGTGGGCCAATTAAGGCTACCTGTGCGATCGGGGGGAGGAGGGAGAGTTGGGTCCAGCGCTCTTTTGCGAAAGACCGCTTCAATCTCCCTGAGACACAATGCTGCCACAGGGAGATTAAAACGCTTTCTTAAAAAATAAATAAAAACAGTAAAAGTTTAATGAAACATGTCCCCTCATGTGACCATGTCACATGAGATGGGACATGTTTCTATTTTTCAGAAAATGTTTTTATATAATCATAATTAGCTTTAAGAAACCTCATCCCGCTCGTGGATGAGGTTTCCTAAAAAACGTAAAGGCCACTTGGCCTTTTCGCCTGGCAGCCAACCGTTAGGTAGGACGGGCAGCATAACATTCATGTTAATTCCCTGTTTAATGGCCTTAATAGGCCTTTCAATCATTGGCGGGCGCACAGCCGACGCTGGTGCGCGTCGACCTGACAAAATGTCGCGAGACAGCACGATGACGTTGGGACCCACACCCGACATCATTTTGCGTTCCAGTGTGTTGGGCCGGCCCCCTCACACCGAATAGAAAATTCTGACCCTGATGTTGATAAAAAGGGAAAAAACAGAATGAGACTTAGGTAGCCAGGAATATCAAAACAGATTGTAAAAGCTTTTACAAGTATTTAAAAATTAGGAGAATATCTGGGGGCGGTAATGGCATAGTGGTATTGTCACTGGACTAATAATCCAGGGCTAACGCTCTGGGGACATAGGTTCAAATCCTGCAGACATGGGTTCAAATGCTGCCACGACAACTGGTGGAATTTCAATTCTGTTAATAAATCTGGAATATAAAAAGCTAGTCTCACTAACTATCATCAATTACTGTAAAAACAGAATGACCTTTAGGGGAAGGAAATCTTCCATGGTTGGATCAGGACTGCCTGGTCTGCAATGTGGTTGGCCTCTGAGCAACAAATCCCATGACACCCACATCCCATAAAGAAGCAGGGGAAATTATCATGGGGGATGAGGAAATGGCAGAAATATTTTGTGTCTGCCTTCGCAGACATGAGGCCAGAGATAGAGGAATTAATAAGGTAATTAACCTCAGCAGGAAAGAAATATTGGAGAAACTTAAAGGACTAAAGGCCGACAAATCCCCAGGATCTGCCTGTTTTAGAATCCTATATCCTTGGGTTCTAAAATTAAGTAGCTGCAGAGATCGTTCACAGTTTACGATTTTTCAAAATTCTCTAGATTCTAGAACAGTCCCAGCAGAATGGAAGTTGGCAATCTATTTACAATCTACATGCATGACTTAGGCCAATGCTTCCCAAACTTTATCCCAGTATGACCCCATTTTATTGCCTCAGAGTTGGTGTGAAAATCTGGGAGGGTATGAGAGTTGTTGAGTGGGGGAGGGGTGGGGAATAGGTGGCGCCAAAATAAAACAAAACAGCAGAGTAGTAACTATCAATATTTAATTATTAAAGTTCACAAAAACTTTAAACATACAAAAATGTGCTTTTTACATTTAAACGATTTTGTGAAGATGTTATCTTACTCATCAGGCCGCATGAGACACATGGTATGCGTATTGCAACATTGGTATGACCCTGTCATGCATGGGGGTCACTTGAAGGTTCACTCCCAATAACTTTGAGCCAGAAAAAAATGGGCATGCTCATGGCAGACACTGAGGCTGCCTACGCGAAGCTTGTTCAATCCCCTCCCCACGCCTCCCAGGGAACTGCAAGCCTGGGGGAAAAAAAGGATGTGCGTATCATGGGACCTTGGAGCTGGTCCCAGGACTTTCCTGGCAGAATCTCCTCTCCAAGGCTGCCATTATGGCTTTGGAGCTCATGACCCCAAAATCTCATCCTGTGACCCCACTGGGGGGTAGCAACCCACAGTTTGGAAACCCCTGACTTAGACGACGAGACAGAGAGTGATGTAACGAAGTTTGCTGATCATACAAAGCTAGGTGAAAATGCAAGCTGTGAAGACAAATGACATATTGGCCTTGATTGCAATGGAACTGGACTACAAGAATCGGCGAGTCTTGCTACAATTGTATAAAACTTTGGTGAGACACACCTGGGGTACTGTGTGCAGCATGGTCTCCATACTTAAGGAAGGATATACTTGCATTGGAGGCAATATACCAAAGATTCACCAGATTGGATCCTGGGGCGATAGGATTGTCCTATGGGCCTATCCTCTGGAGTTTAGAAGAATGAGAGGTGATCTCATCGAGACATACAAGATTCTGAAGGGACTACACAGGGTAGACACAGAAGGTTGTTTCCCTTGGCTGGGAAATCTAGAACACCAGGGCACAGAATAAGGGGCCAATCATTTAGGACAGAGATGAGGAGAAATTTCTTCACTCAAAGGGTTGTAAATCTTTGGAACTGGCCACCTCAGAGGGCTGTGGATGCTCCATTGTTTCTTATATTTGAGGCTGAGATAGACACATATTTAGTTTATCAGGGAATCAAGGTATGCAGGGCAGGCAGGAAAGTGGAGTTGAGGAAGATAATCAGCCAAGGTTGACTTGAAAGATGGAGCATGCTTAAGCGTCTTTATGGTCTGCTCCTGCTCTTACTTCTTATGTTCTTAAGGTGTTCAGAGTTCCCAATCTGTCTCTGGCTCTCTCCATGTCTAATCTAATTAGTATCCAGTCTAGTATAGAGATACCAAGCAAAGGGTGGTCTTCTTGCCATGTTTCAGGATTATTGATTTTTTTCCTTTGTTTTGCAGCACAAATCATTTCAAAATTCTTTCCATAAAAGTCTTTCGCACAGGTCTTAAAGGCACAGGCTGAAGCCAAATGGCTTAACTTATTAGTGAAGTGGGCATTGAAGCCAGTCAAGCCAGCTGTGGAATATTACAGCTCAGTTTCATTGCTATCATTCAGCCATGATGGTTCCAGTTTCTTGTGAGGAGAGCATGACATTGTTTCATTAAAAATTCATTTTAAGGTGGGAGGGAATAGGGTAGCAGGAAGAATAGGGGGACATGTAAAATCAATCAGTTCAGCTCGGTCTGGGGAAGAAGCCGGGCACAGTACAGGGGAAACTTGTTCTTCAATCCCAGAGTTGTCAGGATCTGAAATCAGATTGGGAGCGTATCAAGCAAGCTCATTGCAATAGGGTGGTGTATTCTTAATTATTTTTCTATAGTTATTTGAATCATGATAAGGTTTGATTAAGTCAATTATTCTGTTTATTCACTTTCTGTCTGTAAAGCAACTCAGCTTAATGATTGGTGTGTGGCCTCCACTCACTAAGCCTTACAGTCTTCCCTCAGAAGGATCGGAGAAACAAACTTGAGGACATGTCCACCTTCACAACCTGGAGGAGGATATGGTGGAGTAGATTACAGTACTGTGTCATTAAATATGGAACCATATGGGTGCACTCCTGAAAGTAAGGCACTCAGAGCGGTTACCAGCATGACTGTATCTGAGGGAACAATCTAAGGCAGAACTATAACTTGTGACACCTCTTGGTTACTGATGGAGACGTGTAAGGCTGGAGTGGGGAGAGTGAGTTGGGTGGGTAGGGTAATTCAACCTGTGACCTTTGTCCCTGAAATCTAATGTACAATGTATTGACCCAAATGAAAATAAATTGTCACGTGGATTTAAACAGAAGGTGCTGGCAAGGGTCGATGGGATTAGCCGCACCCAGGTTAGCCTCCTAGACATGCTGCCTTCGGATATGTTTTTGCTCCCGCCACAACACAGCTGCCACAGGACTTTTTGCTCCTCTACCCGTTGCCTGGAGTTGACAACAGCAGGTACAGGTTACCTTGTTCAGTCTGTAAACTGAATAATCAGTGGTAGCGTGTGGATCCTAAACCCAATCTGTACAGATTGTTTCCTCAGTCTTCACGGTGGAGGACACTATAAATATCCCAAAGATGTCAGTTAAGCAAAGGGCTAACGGGAGGAAAGATCTTGTAACAGTCTCTATCACAAGGGACAAAGTATTTGACAAACTCATGGAACTAAATGCAGACAAGTCGCCAGGACCTGATGGCCTGCATCCGAGGGTTTTAAAGGAAGTGGCTGCATAGACAGTGGAGGCATTGGTTGAAATATTCCAGAACTCACTGGATTCCGGGAGGGTCCGAGCGGATTGGAAAACTGCTAATGTGATGCCCCTGTTCAAGAAGAGAAGGAGCCAAAAAGCAGGGAACTATAGGCCAGACAGCCTAACATCTGTCATTGGGAAAATGCTAGAGTCCATTATTAAGGAAGAAGTAGCAGGACATTTAGAGACGCTTAACGCAATCAAACAGAGTCAACATGGGGAGAAATTTAGCCCTTGTTGGGCAGGCTCAGTGGGGGTGGTTAGGAAACCGGCCGCCTCCCGCGATCGGGGCCAGGCTGCAATTTTACGTTGTCGGGCCAATTAAGGCCCACCCAGTGTGAATCACGAGCAGCAGTGCTGCCAGTGTGGGTGGGTGGGGCAGGGCGCGCTTGCAAATCTCCAAGGCACAGAGCTGCCTCAGGGAGATGAAGAGTTTTCAGAAAAATAAATAAAGGCTCATAAAACGTTATAAAACATGTACCCTCATGTGACAGAGTCACATGAGCAGGGACATGTTATTAATTAAATTAAAAAATTTTTATTTGCTTTTGGAAACCTCATCCTGCCGGTGTGGATGAGGTTTCCTAATAAGTGCAATAAAAGCTGCTTGGCTTTTTCACCTGCCTGTCAACCGTAAGGCTGGACGGGCAGTGAAAAATGTAAGTTAATTAAGACTTTAATGGCCTTAACAGACCTTTTAATTATCAATGGGCACAGTGCCAATTCCTGTGTGTGCCCGCCGACTGAAATATCGTACGACTGTGCGTTGATGTTGGGACGCTCGCCCTACGTCAACGCATGTCATTTTACGCTCAAGCGGGTTGGCGTGTGCCTGGCTAATAAGGTAAAAATTTTGCCCAACATGGTTTTGTGAATGGGAAATCATGTTTGAAAAATTTGCTAGAGTTCTTTGAAGATATAACAAGCAGAGTTGATAAAGGGGAATTTCTTCTCTCAGAGGGTGGTGAATGTCTGGAATTCTCTACCCCAGAGAATTGTGAAGGCTAGATCACTGAAAATATTTAAAGAGGAGGTAAACAGATTTTTGAAATACTGGGGAGTTGAGGGCTATGAGGAGCTGGCATGAAAGAGGAGTTGAGGCCTGGGGCAGATCAGCCATGATTTTATTGAATGGCGGGGCAGGCTTGAGGGGCTGAATGGCCTACTCCTGCTCCTGTTTCTTATGTTCAGCCCACTCCAAGTCTCTCTGTTCTGGTAATGAGTGGGGGGGTGGGGAGCGTCAGTCTGCACAGCACAGCACAACACAGCACGCGTGGTCAGTAATTCCTCAACAAGATGTGGTAGGAAAACTCTAATCTACATTCCCTCTCCCCTGGGCTGTTTATCACATTATCCTAATTGGTATGCATTCAGGATCGTCCCAAACCATCAAATATATCTTCAGGGACTCACTTACCTGCCAGTGCTTTTAAACTTATACCATTTTATTTTTCCTTTAACCTTTGAAATCAGCAAATAAATCAAAGTTCTTTCAGACTGAAAGCCTGAGTTAGCATTTAGTGAGCTGCACAGTTTCCACAATCTGTGTCCAACTTGTGATGCTAAGAACATCTTTTTATTGCAAAGCTGCCTTTTGCCTGTTCTGCTCAGGACAGGTGACGGGTGTGGAGAGTTGGTGGGGCAGGGTCAGGTTTGTTGTTGATGTTCGTTGAAGGTGCCCAGAGACAGGAGCCTCTTAGTGTCAATTAGTAAACCAAAACCTGAGAGGCTGTAGCTTCACTGTGGGTTACTAGAAACAGTCGGAGGCAGCAGCCCCTCACTTATGGAGGGACAGTTCACTGAGTCGGACATGAATGTGATATATGTGGTTAATTACCGAGGTTCTGGCCCTCTTAGCTGTTCCTATTTCTGCTCCACTTCCAGAAGCTGTATCAGGTGATCTGAATCTTTTGTAAGTGGTGCTGAATGGGAGATGAATTTTTTCAGTGTCAGTATCTCACTTATTATGATTTGTTCGGTAAAGGATGCGAAGCTGGGAAAATATGACCATCAATCTCCAAAGCAGTTTCCTGTCATTCCCAGTTAAATTCCAGGGACATTACCAGAACAGAGAGACTTGGAGTGGGCTGAACATAAGAAACAGGAGCAGGAGTAGGCCATTCAGCCCCTCAAGCCTGCCCCGCCATTCAATACTCCTGGGTCCTGTGCTAGCTCTGGAAATCTCGACCACCAATACAACTGCCTGCCCCCGCACATTATTCCCATTGTTCCCGATGCATTGGAATCAATCAGGATTCAATCCCAGTATTTATGATTCAATCTGTTAGCGGATAGAACATTAACGATTAAGGGTAGAGGTTCACCCGGTGCCACAGTGTGAAGATGCAGCATCCACTGCAGCAATGAGACTTACAGGTACTGGGTTCGGTCCCTGGGTTAACTGATCTCAGCTGGGAGAACATGTGGGGCCCTATAACTAGTCCCGAGTCAGGAAAGCTGGAGGGAGAGGAAAAACAAGATTCCTGTTCCTGATCTTTGTCCAATAACTCTTGCCGGGAAATGTACATGCATGCGAATGTAGCCAACATCAGGTTCAGCAGTGAAGCTTCCTAAGGCTCGGTGAACACTCATGGACTAGATTCACGCATCAAAGGCAAGGAAAGGACCCTTTATTGCTGCAAGGACAAAAGTGAGAGAGATAAGGCAATCTTCTCTGGCTAATTAAATAAGAAGCTGCATGTATCAGTGCTGCCAGCTCCTCAACAATGCTGGGACTTTGAGTCTTGCTGATGGGTCAGTGATCACTCTGTGACAAATTTCCCCTTGGAACTAATTTGGAACCCAAAAATAGTTCTGATGGTGATGTCCTGACCAAAAATCCTGCCCCTGTGGTGAGGTAATGGAAGGGCCACCTGTTATAATAAACAGGAAAAATTAGTTGAACTAATTTCTGAAAAAAACTGTCCTGGTTTTGCACTAAATGTCTCGATGTCTGGACAACTTGCTCAAAAATAGCTCAAATGTTCTGGTTTGCAGCTTTTCCCTGCTTACATGGAACACATCAGAGATTTCTGTCAGCACTTTACCATTTCGCACAGCATCATCGTTCTTCTCTTCACTTCCTCTCCCCTCCCCTTTACCTCACACACCATTTACTGTCAGCAAACCCAAAAAAACTCTTGGTTGCACCCAGTGATTCAGAATGCTGCCCACTCGCTGACTGTTAAATGACTGCACCGTGACTCTCCTGCATGAGCAGAAACCCTTCTCGCTGGCATCCAGGGGCACACCTTTTTCCCCCAAAATGGCCTGGTTCTCAATGGGATAGATTTTCACTACCCTGGTTGGTTCACCTTTCAGTGCCCTGGTTGGCCATTCCATCAGAGCACTCTGATTGGTCAATCAGGGATTCCATGGAGGAGGCCAGTGGGAGAGAGCAGGGGGCACTGATTTAGGTGGCACTGGGGGTAATTTATATGAGGTCATGGGGGTAATTTACCCCCATGACCTCCTATAAATGAACTCCATGACCACCTGAGAGCCAGGAGGGAATCAGCCATAAGGACATAAGTTCAAGGTGAGGGGCAGGAAGTTTAGGGGGGGATGTGAGGAAAAACTTTTATACCTAGAGGTTGGTGACAGTCTGGAATGCACTGCCTGGGAGGGTGGTGGAGGCGGGTTGCCTCACATCCTGGATGAGCACTTGGCACGTCATAACATTCAAGTGCAGGTAAATGGGATTAGGGTCAGGTGTTTCTCACGTGTTGGTGCAGACTTGATGGGCCTCTTCTGTGTTCTGTTCTCTGGGTGACAACAGAAGATTGACAGCGGTGTCTGCTAATTGCAAGCCACACTTGAGAAGGTAGTTGAGCGATGCTTATCAGTAAACCACCAGGCATCACCATCAGTGCTGAGCAAGATGGCAGGCAAAAATAAAAACAAAAAACTGCGGATGCTGGAAATCCAAAACAAAAACAGAAACAGAAATACCTGGAAAAACTCAGCAGGCCTGGCAGCATCGACTGCGAAGAGTACAGTTGACTTTTCGAGTCCTCATGACCCTTCAACAGAACTAAGTAAAAATAGGAGAGGGGTGAAATATAAGCTGGTTTAAGGGGGTTGGGGGGTTGGTTGTAGGGACAAGCAAGCAGTGATAGGAGGAGATAACCAAAAGATCTCACAGACAAAAGAACAAAGAGGTGTTGAAGGTGGTGATATTATCTAAAAGAATGTGCTAATTAAGAGTGGATAGCAGGACAAGAACGGTACAGATAGCTCTAGTGGGGGTGGGGTGAAATAGGACTAAAAGGGCATAAAAGGTATAGATAAATGATCGGTGGAATACATTTAAAAATAATGGAAATAGGTGGGAAAAGAAAAATCTATATAAATTATTGGAAAAAACAAAAAGGAGGGGGAAGAAACAGAAAGGGGGTGGGGATGGAGGATGGAGTTTAAAATCAATATTCAGTCCGGAATGCTGTAAAGTGCCTAGTTGGAAGATGAGGTGCAGTTTGCGTTTAGCTTCACTGGAACAATGCAGCAAGCCAAGGACAGACATGTGGGCAAGAGAGCAGGGTGGAGTGTTAAAATGGCAAGCGACAGAGAGTTCTGGGTGATGCTTGCGGACAGACCGAAGGTGTTCTGAAAAGCGGTCACCCAGTCTGCGTTTGGTCTCTCCAATGTAGAGAAAACCGCATTGGAAGCAAGGAATGCAGTAGATTAAGTCGAAGGAAGTGCAAGTGAAATGCTGTTTCACTTGAAAGGAGTGTTTGGGCCCTTGGATGGTGAGGAGAGAGGAAGTGAAGGGGCAGGTGTTGCATATCTTGCGTTCACATGGGGAGGTGCCATAGGAGCGGGTTGAGGTGTAGGGAGTCATGGAGGAGTGGATCAGGGTGTCACGGAGGGAACGATCCCTATGGAATGCTGCCGGGGGGGTGAAGGGAAGATATGTTTGGTGGTGGCATCATGCTGGAGTTGGCGGAAATGGCGGAGGATGATCCTTTGAATGCGGAAGCTGGTGGGGTGATAAGTGAGGACAAGGGAGACCCTATCATGTTTCTGGGAAGGAGGAGAAGGCGTGAGGGTGGATGTGCGGGAGATGGGCCGGATAAGGTTGAGGGCCCTGTCAACGACCGTGGGTGGAAAACCTTGGTTAAGGAAGGAGGACATGTCAGAGAACTGTTTTTGAAGGTAGCATCATCAGAACAGATGCGACGGAGGCAAAGGAACTGAGAGAATGGAGATGGAGTCCTTACAGGAAGCGGGGTGTGAGGAGCTGTAGTCGAGGTAGCTGTGGGAGTCGGTAGGCTTGTAATGGATATTGGTGTACAGTCTATCACCAGAAATTGAGACAGAGAGGTCAAGGAAGGGAAGGGAAGTGTCAGAGATGGACCATGTGAAAATGATGGAGGGGTGGAGATTGGAAGCAAAATTAATAAATTTTTCCAGGTCCTGACGAGAGCATGAAGCAGCACCGAAGTAATCATTTATGTACCAGAGAGCATGAAGCAGCACCGAAGTAATCATCGATGTATCGGAGAGCATGAAGTAGCACCAAAGTAATCACTGATGTATCGGAGAGCATGAAGTAGCACCGAAGTAATCATCGATGTATCGGAGAGCATGAAGCAGCATTGAAGTCATCATCGATGTATCGGAGAGCATGAAGTAGCACCGAAGTAATCATTGATGTATCGGAGAGCATGAAGCAGCATTGAAGTCATCATCGATGTATCGGAGAGCATGAAGTAGCACCGAAGTAATCATCGATGTATCGGAGAGCATGAAGTAGCACCGAGGTAATCATCGATGTATCGGAGAGCATGAAGTAGCACCGAAGTAATCATCGATGTATCGGAGAGCATGAAGCAGCATTGAAGTAATCATCGATGTATCGGAGAGCATGAAGTAGCACCGAAGTAATCATTGATGTATCGGAGAGCATGAAGCAGCATTGAAGTAATCATCGATGTATCAGAGAGCATGAAGTAGCACCGAAGTAATCATTGATGTATCGGAGAGCATGAAGCAGCATTGAAGTAATCATTGATGTATCGGAGAGCATGAAGTAGCACCGAAGTAATCATCGATGTATCGGAGAGCATGAAGCAGCATTGAAGTAATCATCGATGTATCGGAGAGCATGAAGCAGCATTGAAGTAATCATCGATGTATCGGAGAGCATGAAGTAGCACCGAAGTAATCATCGATGTATCGGAGAGCATGAAGTAGCACCGAAGTAATCATCGATGTATCGGAGAGCATGAAGCAGCATTGAAGTAATCATTGATGTATCGGAGAGCATGAAGCAGCATTGAAGTAATCATCGATGTATCGGAGAGCATGAAGCAGCATTGAAGTAATCATCGATGTATCGGAGAGCATGAAGTAGCACCGAAGTAATCATCGATGTATCGGAGAGCATGAAGCAGCACCGATGTAATCATTGATGTATCGGAGAGCATGAAACAGCACCGAAGTAATCATTGATGTATCGGAGAGCATGAAGCAGCACCGAAGTAATCATTGATGTATCGGAGAGCATGAAGCAGCACCGAAGTAATCATTGATGTATCGGAGAGCATGGCATGGCAGGCAAGTTCAGTTGAGCTTGAAAGATTGTGTGCACCAGGGAAAGATTGTGTTTAAAACCAGCTTCTGACTGAAAATGTCGACAGAGGATTCTGGGATCATTTTTTAATTCGTTCATGAGATGTGGGGATGTGAACGTTCAATTGCCCTTTAATTGCCCCAGAGGGCATTTAAGAGTCAATCACACCTGGAGTCAGATGTAGGCCAGTCCAGGTAAGGATTGGCAATGGTTTTGTGCTTATCATAAGATATTTAATTCCAGGTTTGTATTGAATTCAAATTTCACCACCTGGGATTTGAATCTGGGTCCCCAGAGCATTACCCTGGGTCTCTAGATTACTAGTCCAGTGACAATACTGCTATACCACTGCCTGTCCAAGGCAAATGAAGCCCTCGTTCAGTTTTTTTTTAAGAAAATGAGGCAAAAATGCCATTGAAACAGAAGTATGTGGTTCATAACCGCTGCCTTCAATAACTAGCTGTCTTAATAGGGTTGCCAACCCTGGGTGGACATAGTCGAAGAGATGTCATCCCATACCTCCCACTTTAACTGCCCCTCCCCTAGACTCCTGTTATTGGTTGTCCAACATGTGCATCATCACAGAACCACACCTTCCTTCAAAGTGTCCTGGATTTGACTTTTGAAAATCTGGCCACCCCATTCAAATTGGTCTAGTAATGTAACGGCTGCTTTTACTTCAGACCCACTGGAATATTAAATCAAAGATATATAAAAGAATGTGGGAAATAAAAATAGAAAATGCTGGAAATAGTCAGCAATTCCAGCAGCATCTGTGGAGAAAGAAACAGAGTTAACGTTTCAGGTCAGTAACGTTTCATCAGATATTCTGAAGCAAGGTCAGTGATCTGAAACACTGGGCTGAATTTTAGTTCCAGGGTCCCGGTCCTGATACTGGCCTCTGTTCCAGGTTGGGAATCCAGAAGTAGCTGTGATGGGACCCTGGAGGAGATTTTCGAGGAGGCAGCCAATTAAGGAGCTGCTTTCAGGGCCCCGTCCAATTAAGGATGGCGGGTGGACTTTGCAGTTAGGAGGACCAATGAGAATGCCTGAGACTGTGGGTGGCCAATAGCCCTAGCATGAGAGGAGGGCTCTGCCACAGTAGCTGGGAGACCTCAAGGGCACCTCCGAAGACTTGTCAGTGATACAAAATATACAGTGGCCACAGCAGGTAATAATTACAGAGGGAGCAACTGCTTCACAGAATTGCCTGTGGCAGCAGACCCACTGAGCTGTTTTGCAAGTTATGCCTCTGGTCTCCTTAGCTGTTGCAGCAGATAGCCACCACCATTCCATCTACGGATTTCAGGCACATCAGGAACTGGGGAGATCACAATTGACAACTTTAAAAATAAAAATGATGAGAGGTTTCAAATGATGTGAACCAAATTGAAAATTGTGTTTAAGAGAAGGGTTTGGAATGGTGTTAGTATTCCAATATGGTGCCCGAGGGAATGTCGGGATAGCTGCCAGTATTCAGAGGGTGACTATTCTGATGTCAGCTTTGCCTTGACTAAGGAGTTTGGGTGGGTGGGATGTAGAGTCATTCCTGTACTATTCTGACTCACTTCCTGCTAGCTCAGTGGGGTGCCCATCTGCTCACCAGCAGCAGGCAGCCAAGTAGGCAAACTGAAGTGCCAATTGGGGGCACTCTTCAGACAGTCTGGATTTTCAAACAGCAGAAGGGCTCAGATCTGGACCCAAATTTCACTTGGGGGCTGTTAATTTTGACCTGTGTCCTTTTGTTCTGTACTCATAATTGGCCAAACACCCTGCTCACTTTCTCATTATCTCTTCGTCTTAATTATGTAAAGCTGGAAACCTGCCCCCTGCTGCCCACATCAATCTTCTCAGGTTCAGAACTGATTCTCCCTTCAGCTCCAAGACCCATAATTACCCCTCTTGTTCCTATCAATGTAACTTTGAAGAAAGAGTGCCTAAAAATTAAAAAGTAAAGATTTATGTTTATATAAAAATCTACCACATTCCTCAAAAACAGTTCATGTGCAATGAATAACTTTGAAGTGCAATGTTAGGTGGTCAGACTACAGATAGTGCTCCAAAAGTGGCCTCAATAATGCTCTGCACACGACCCAGGTCAGCTCTTTAGACTCAGATGTGCTTGAGATCAAAGCTGGTATTTGAATGGGTTCCTTGACAACAGCTTCCCATTGAGTGGAAACTTTCAGTGAGTGATTAATAATCATGCTCAAATCCTTTTCCACCTTTGCTAATGGACACCTATTCATTGTGAATATATTTCACGTTTCCTGATCCAATCTCCATTTCCTTACATTTATCTACATTATCATCCATCTACTTAATTGGTTTACATCTCTCTGAATGCTGTTTATCTTTCTTGCATTTGTCACACAGCTTGGTATGATCAGCAAATTTTACAATATAGGAAGCAGTAAGCTTCCCTAAATCATTTCTAGTCTAGTCTCTTCTGATGGCTCAGCAAGTTTATCCAGTCAGTAGCTGAGCTAGGAAGTCAATCTTCAGTCTCCGGCAAAGAAAGACAAACCGGGGTCTCGTCATAACCAACAATCATTGCTGGATTCATGCCCAGTAAGGATATGATTGGACTCACCTGTGACACCTGCTACTGTGGCTTCTCCCACTCAAAGCCCAAGCTCTTGTGCAAAGAATGGTCACTCAGGTGAGTAGGCAAGCGACCCGCATCTTCAGGTAAACATCAGAATGAGGTTCTCTGATATTTTTTGCTCTCTAGTGTAGTTTGGCATTGAGTCATCAATATGGTGGAACAGTTGGGTAAATTATTGACTTGTGTTGGTCACTAATAGGCTCTTACTGCACATGGAAGGTACTGAGCGACTCCTTACAGAGACCTTTTACTATTTCTTCCCATCTTAGTGAAACGGGAGCAGGTAGCATTGCCTTGGATCCTAGACTTATCAATGTGAGTCTTGTTTGAAAAAAATAAACTCCTTGCCTTAAAAATTCAGTGATGCCATGCTTGTTTTACAGATGCAAAAGAGACACTTAAGATTTCAATATGGTGGGCAGGACATATGCATTCTTATTCAATACAGGAAGTGCTTGGCCTGTGTAAAGGCAGCAAAAAAATGGTAGCATGGGTTTGTGTAGAAAACAGGCACAAATAAATGAGGGCCTAACACCCGCTTGAGGTTCTGTATGAAAATGGGCTGCACCTGAATGCAGCCGGTGCTTTGTTTAGAAAAACATGGGCCAGGAATTTAAGGCCCCGTTGTGGCATGTGTGCCTCCCCACCAGCAGATGCAGCGAGCCATTTAAATCTCCATTCAGTACGGTGGGTCCATAATATCCTGCTGGGCAGGAGCGGCCGTAAAATCCTGGCCACTGTTTACATGCGGCTAAGCAGACTGCCATCAAAAAGGCAAGTTTTTTTAAAAATATGACTTATCTGAGTGTGGAGGGGGGAGGTGGAGTGATGCACCAACACTCTACCATGCTGAAAAATGTTACCAGCTCACTCCCCTGATTGCCAACATTCCCCTTCTGATCACCCATGCGCCACTGATTCTATCCCCATCTCCAACTTGAGTGCCTGGAGCAGCCTGCCCTTAACCTCAACTGCCTGTTCAACTCCACATCCAGAACATCATCAAGACCAACTGTTTCTACCTTCATAAATTTGCAAGTCTCAGGATAAGAGGTTGGCCATTTAAGACAAAGATGAGGAGTAAGTTCTTCCCTTGGGGTTGTGAATCTTTAGAATTTTCAACTTCAGAAGGCTGAGAATGCTCAGTCATTGTGTATATGCAAGACTGAGGTCAATACATCCCTGGGATTGTCTTATGAGGGGAGATGGAGGAGGGTGGGCCTATATTCTCTAGAGTTCAGAAGAATAAGACGTGATCTAACTGAAGCATACAAAATTCTTGCAGGGCTCGACAGGATAGATGCAGGAAGGGTGTTTCCTCTGGCTGTGGTGATCTAGAACCAGGGGACAGAGTCTCAGTCTAAGAGGAAGGCTATTTAGGACTGAGATGAAGAGGAATTTCTTCACTCAGAGGGTGGTGAAACTTTGGAATTCTCTACCCCAGAAGGCTGAGGAGGCTCAGCCTTTGAGTATATTCAAGGTAGAATTTGATAGATTTCTAGATATTAAAGATATCAAAGAATATGGGGATAGTGTGGGAAAATGGCATTGAGCTAGATCAACCACGATCTAGTTGAATGGTGGAGCGGGCTTGAGGGGCCGATTGGTCTATTCCTGCTCTTATTTCCTATCCTGTTTAGTCCCATTAATTTCTCCAGTACCTTATTAATGTTACTTTAGGTTCCTTATTTGACCCTTAGTTCCCCACTATTTCGGATATGTTTTTGTGTCTTCTACTGCAAGGACAGATGTAAAATGTTGGTTTAACATCACTGCTATTTCCTTATTCCCCATTCTAATATCTCTTGTCTCCACCTCTAACTGGCCCATGTTTACGTTCATTTCTTGCTAATTTATTCTCACATGCTATTTTCTCCGTGTTGATCAATATTTTGGTCATCCTTTGCTGATTTCTAAAACTCTCCCAATTCCCAGGATTGCTACTTTTGGCAATATTATAACTCTCACCCTTCAATCTGATACTTCCCTTAACCTCTTAAGGTAGCAACAGATGTAGTACTTTACCCATGAAGTTTTTTTTTATTACTCAATGGAAAGTATACACTTTGAGAATTTTGAAATATTTCTCTAAACGCTTGCCATTGCTTATCCACAGGCATGCCTTCTAATCTAATTTCTCAATTTACCTTAGTCAACTCACCCCTAATATTTATGTAAATTTCTTTCAGTTTAATACACAAGACTCATCAAACTCAATGAAAAAATCTACACATTGTGATCATTCTTCCCCAGAGGATCCCTTACTATGAGATTACTAATTAAACTTGGCTCATTTCATGAGACAAGATCTGAAATAGCCCTGTCCCTGGTTTGCTCCACTATGTATTGTTCTAGGAAACTGTCCAAATGCATTCAATCACTCATCCTCCAAACTACTTTTGCCAATTTGATTTGTCCAGTCTATATGAAAATTAAAGTTCCCCATAATTATAGCATTGCCTTTTTTACAAGCTCTTCTAATTTCCTGGTTTATACTCTGTTTAACATTACAGCTACTGTTGTGGGGTCCATAAACTACTGACACCAGTGTTTGTGATCCTTGCTGTTCCCATACTGATTCTACTTTCCAATCTTCCAAGACAAGATCCTTCCTCACTACTGTCCTTATATCATCCTTTATTATTGGGGCTGCCCCACCTCCTCTTCCATTTAGTCTGTTTTTTGAAAGGTCAAATATCTGGGATATGTAGTTTCCAAACTTGGTCACCATGCAACCACCCCTCTGTAATGGTTATTAGATCAAACACACGTATCTCTATTTATGCCATTAATTTGGTGATCTTATTATGAATGCTTTATGCTTTCAGATAAAATGCCTTTAATTTTAATTTTTTTAATCATTTGTCTCCGATTTGACTTTAAAATTTGTACTATTACTGTTAAACTCTTCATCCTATTCTGCTTGCCTTTACTCAAATCACCACACTGCTCTCTGGCTTTGACTTATCTCTTTAGGTTTATAAACTTGCCCCTCATCTCAACCCTTCCCCCATTCCTTTTTAGTTAAAGGCCCTATCAACTGTCCTGGTTATATTGGTCCAAGTCCAGACTACATGGAACCCATCCCAAAGTTTCCTCTTCCCCCACAACTGGTGCCAGTGCCCCATGAATCAAAACCCATCTCCCACAAATCAACTCTGATTTGTTTGACCCTGTGCCATGGCTCAGGCAATTATCCAGAGATTATTACCTGTGAAGTTCTGCTGATTAAGTTAGCTCCTAGCTCCTTAAACTCTCAGCAGAGCCTTAGTCCATATTCTAGCGACATCGTAGTCTATGATAACTGGATCCACACCCTCCCACTCCAAGGAAATGGAGGCTGCAAGGAAATATCCTTTGCTTGACATCAGACTGGCAAAACATTTTGGAATTTCCTGTTGCGGCTGTGGAGAACAGCATCTGTCCTCCTAATTAAACTGTTCTCTATCACTGCCACATTCCTTTTCAAATCTCCTACTTGAATGGTCTTTTTTTATTTGTTCATGGGATGCGGACATCGTTGGTTGGGCCAGCATTTATTGCCCATCCCTAATTGCCCTGCTAGGCCATTTCAGAGGGCATTTAAGAGTCAACCACATGCTCTTGAGTCACATGTAAGGACAGCAGATTCCCTAAAGGACATTAGTGAACCAGATGGGTTTTTATGACAATCATCAATGGTTTCATGGTCATCATTAGACTTTTAATTCCAGATTTTTTATTGAATTCAAACTTCACCATCTGCCTTGGTGGGGTTTGAACCCGGGTCTCCGTAGCATTACCCAGTGACAATACCACTACGCCAGTTTCCCCTGCTGCACCATGGTGCCAAGAACAATTTGCTAATCCAGCTTGCATCTTTGCCTTCATCCACACAGGCAACAAGAACCTCAAACCCGTTGGATAAGGGGAAAGGCTGAGCCTCCTCCAGCAATGCACATAGGGATCCCTTATCTGCCTGACTTGCAGTCATGCCCTCCCATTCGTGACCACTAACCAGGACAACATCACTTCCAAATTTAACAGTTGTGCTTGCCTCCTGAAACAAAGTGCTCAGGCAAGTCCTTGATGCCCTGCAATGTCTGCACATCGGACTCCACCTCAACAACTCTGGGTGGAAGTTCCTTGAGATGCAGGCTTACTGCAAATGTGGTTGTCCGTAATCACAGTGCTCTTCACAAACTTCCGCATACAGCAGCTGTGATGCACGGCCCACACTATCATCCCTATTTAACCTGGTTTTATTTAATTAATTAAAGTTTACGTATATAATCAATTTAGCTATACTTCTTAAAAAATGATTACTTGATTTAGTTTAAGTGATAGGTAGATTAAATACTTACCTGTAATCTGAACCACTACAAGTATTGGATGCACACCACCTTGCCTCTCTGCACTGAATTCCCATGCTCATCAAATTCCCAACTTTTACACTCTGTTTATGATGCAATTCATTTATAATCACTCTGTGGCAGTGTAGAGGGAGCTTTACTCTGCACCAAACCTGTGAGCATTTGCTGGGATAAGTTTAGAGTACTCTCTGTGTAACCAGTGCTATACCTGTCCTGTGGTTGTTTGATGGGACAGTTTAGGGGCAGCTTTATTCTATATCCAGCCTGTGCTGCACCTGTCATGGGAGTCTTTGACTAGGCAGTCTAGGGGAAGCTTCTCTTGGTCTCTAACTGGTTCTGTATTCGCCCTTAGAGTGTTTAAATTGGACAGCACACAGGGAGTTTTACTCTGCATCTAACCTGTATACTTGAGAAGCATTCACTAGCACTGACAAGTTTCTGTTTGATAAGTAGGAAATTCTTGCATATAAAAATGACGAATAAGCGGAGATATTCTTGCTGATACAGTTTGCGGGTTCCTGGGATTTTGGAAGAACAAACTCCATCCGTTCCTATGTTCAATAATTTGATTATGGTCTCAGTTCTCCAAAACTTTACAAAACCTGAATGTCAGTTGATTCCCCTGGAGCTGGTAATGAGAATTGTCTTCTTGCTGCTTATTAGCTTAAATAAACTGTCATCAAGCTCTCTTTTTGCTTCCCTCGGGGTTAATTTTTTTTTGTTACAATGAAGATTTACGTTGTAAACTCCAGCCTCAAGTTTCTTCATGCAAAACATCCTTTCCCCCCCCTCACCCACAAAACACAGTCAAAATGTTAAGCTGCCTTGGCCCCTTTTGAACATGGTAAACATATTCCCAATAGCCTATAGCTCATTAATTGAACATCATAAACTGCCTCAATAATTGAAAGTGTTAGCAGAGAATTAAATGCACATTAAATGCATATATGAAAAGACAATGCTTGAAGTTCAGCGCAATTCTAAGAGGTCCGCTTTTCCTGGTGGGGGCTCATTGGAACTGTGTCTTTGAATACACTTTGAATCATATCTAGTGTTTTGGTCTGAGCGCAGTGAGTGATGGTCTACTCTTCCTAATGGGTGTTGCCATTTGTTAGAAATGGCACAGGTCCGAAGCCAGCCGAATCTGAAGGTTATTTGTCTCTGAACAATGGAATGAGTTGAGGTAAATACTGTTCTTTCACTCTAGAGACCCATATTTGAATGTTGTCTGGAAAGGAGATGATGATGTTCTCTTTTTGATGCTGTTTAGACTTCTTAATCAACATAATTAATTCAGACATCATTAATCAATTTCCCAGCAGACGTCACTCCTTGTTGTAGGATGACCTTTATAGTAATATTTCATTATCAATTATTTTTGTATTAAAATCAATAGCACTTGAAAAATACATAGTTCTTCAGAAAACTGCAATTTAAATCTACTTAACTTTCAGTATCAAGATGGAATATTTGTTGAAGGCAATTTAAGTGTGATCACTTTTCATCTAGTGTTTCTCGTACTCCAGTGTGTCAATCACGAGGTACATGTCAGGAATCAAAGACAATGTCTACTTTAGTGTGTTCCATTCCTCCCAGCCTTTTATGCTACAGTGAAGGACAGTGCAGTGAAGGGAAAGGAGGTGTCTGCAATTTTTTTTCTTTTTACTACTTGTAAATGAATGGTAAAGACCCATAATGAAGGAAACTACCAAGTTTGCAAGGAACAGGAGAGAGGATGAAGTAAAATCAAGTATTGGTGGTCAGTTCATGTTGAGCTTAGGCTTTTAAGAAGTCTGTAGAATGTAGGAAGAAACAAAGACTTAAGAAGCGTTAAGGCTCATGTAAAGTATATAAACTGGCATAAAAACAAAAAAATAAAAACAAAAAAACTGCGGATGCTGGAAATCCAAAACAAAAACAGAATTACCTGGAAAAACTCAGCAGGTCTGGCAGCATCGGCGGAGAAGAAAAGAGTTGACGTTTCGAGTCCTCATGACCCTTCGACAGAACTTGAGTTCGAGTCCAGGAAAGAGCTGAAATATAAGCTGGTTTAAGGTGTGTGTGTGGGGGGCGGAACAACACCTCATCTTCCGACTAGGGACTTTACAGCCTTCCGGACTGAATATTGAATTCAACAACTTTAGGTCGTGAGTCCCCTCCCCCATCCCCACCCCCTTTCTGTTTCCCCCTTTTTTTTTTTCCCAATAAATTATAAAGATTTTCCTTTTCCCACCTATTTCCATTATATAAAAAAAACCCACTAGAGCTATACCTTGAGTGCCCTACCATCCATTCTTAATTAGCACATTCGTTTAGATAATATCACCAACTTTAACTTTAACACCTATGTGTTCTATTGTACTATTGTTGTTGACATCTTTTGATGATCTGCTTCTATCACTGCTTGTTTGTCGCTACAACCACACCAACCCCCTCCACCTCTCTGTCTCTCTATCTCTCCGCCCCCCACACACACACCTTAAACCAGCTTATATTTCAGCTCTTTCCTGGACTCGAACTCAAGTTCTGTCGAAGGGTCATGAGGACTCGAAACGTCAACTCTTTTCTTCTCCACCGATGCTGCCAGACCTGCTGAGTTTTTCCAGGTAATTCTGTTTTTGTTTTGGATTTCCAGCATCCGCAGTTTTTTTGTTTTTATCTCTGTGTTTAATTGACTGCCACTGCTCTTCAAGAAATGCCTACCTCCTTGAAGAAGTTCTGTTCCTCTCTGCGACAAGATTTCCGGATTTCTCTGTTGCCTTGTTCACCTTCATTGCTTTCCATTTCTCTCCTAGTGTTTGACAAGGTATTTACTAAAACCCGCTTTCACAGCCATATCTCCTTTCTCAGTGACTGTCTCCGTCTCCGACTTACCCCACATGGATTTCAACTGAAATTCCACCCCTCATGTTTCGAACCCACCCAGGATTACAGGTATCTCCGGGACATAAAATGTTTCTCGGACTGCTGTTCCCGTCACATTCTGAAATCCACTCTCAGTGCCATGCGCCGCCATATGAACACACTCGACCTCTCCCTCCAGCAGCACCGCCGTACCCTTTTTCAAAGCTGCGCGTGCCCCCAGTTTCATTTTATCCTTCGGCTCATCCGACGCCTCAACAAGAAACTTTTTCTCTTTCTCTCAAGTGCTAAGGAACGCAAGCTCCAACAACTCATCGACACCAACACCCATCTAGGACCCTCCACCCCTGCCTGTCCCTCCGTCCCCACCCCATCTTCCAATCCCAACCCCAGCCGTGTATTCACTATACCCCCTGACCTTCCCCTCTCCGATGCTGAACGTTCAGTGCTCAGCAAAGGACTTAGTTTCATACCCTTACGCCCTCACCTCAATGAATTTCGGGCTCGGCATGATACTGAACTCTTCTTCCGCCGTCTTCGTCTCCGGGCTCACTTCTTTGGGCAGGAGTCCTCTCCCAGTTCAACGGATCCTTTTACCCATCTTCAATATTCTCCCTCCACCTGGACCCCTCCCTCTGGATTCTTACCTTCTCTCGATCTTTTCATTGAGAACTGTCGGCGCGACATTAGTCGTCTCAATTTCTCTGCTCCTCTCACCCATTCTAACCTGTCTCTCTCTGAACTTACTGCACTCCATTCTCTCAGGTCCAACCCTGACATTGTCATCAAACCCGCTGACAAGGGTGGTGCTGTTGTTGTCTGGCGCACTGACCTCTACCACGCGGAGGCTGAGCGTCAACTCGCAGACACTTCCTCCTACCTCTCCCTGGACCATGACCCCACCACTGAACATCAAGCCATTGTTTTCAGGACTGTCACTGACCTCATCTCCTCTGGGGATCTCCCTCCCACAGCTTCCAACCTGATAGTCGCCCAACCTCGGACGGCCCGCTTCTATCTCCTACCCAAAATCCACAAACAGAACTGCCCCGGTAGACCGATCGTCTCAGCTTGCTCCTGCCCCACAGAACTCATTTCTCGTTATCTTGACTCCCTTCTCTCTCCCCTTGTCCAGTCCCTTCCCACCTACATCCGTGATTCCTCTGACACCTTACGTCACATCAACAATTTCCAGTTCCCTGGCCCCTACCGCTTCCTCTTCACCATGGACGTCCAATCCCTCTACACCTCCATCCCCCACCAGGATGGTCTGAGGGCCCTTAGCTTCTTCCTCGAACAGAGGCCCGAACAATCCCCATCCACCACTACTCTCCTCCGTCTGGCTGAACTTGTTCTCACGCTGAACAATTTCTCCTTCAACTCCTCTCACTTCCTCCAAATAAAAGGTGTGGCTATGGGTACCCGCATGGGCCCCAGCTATGCCTGTCTCTTTATGGGGTATGTGGAACATTCCTTGTTGCAGTCCTACTCCGGCCCCCTTCCACAACTCTTTCTCCGGTACATCGATGATTATTTCGGTGCTGCTTCATGCTCTCGTCAGGACTTGGAAAAATTTATTAATTTTGCTTCCAATCTCCACCCCTCCATCATTTTCACGTGGTCCATCTCTGACACTTCCCTTCCCTTCCTTGACCTCTCTGTCTCAATCTCTGGTGATAGACTGTCCACCAATATCCATTACAAACCCACCGACACCCACAGCTATCTCGACTACAGCTCCTCACACCCCGCTTCCTGTAAGGACTCCATCCCATTCTCTCAGTTCCTTCGCCTCCGTCGCATCTGTTCCGATGATGCTACATTCAAAAACAGTTCCTCTGACATGTCCTCCTTCTTCCTTAACCGAGGTTTTCCACCCACGGTCATTGACAGGGCCCTCAACCGTGTCCGGCCCATCTCCCGCGCATCCGCCCTCACTCCTTCTCCTCCCTCCCAGAAACATGATAGGGTCCCCCTTGTCCTCACTTATCACCCCACCAGCCTCCGCATTCAAAGGATCATCCTCCGCCATTTCCGCCAACTCCAGCATGATGCCACTACCAAACACATCTTCCCTTCACCCCCCTTATCGGCATTCCGTAGGGATCGCTCCCTCCGGGACACCCTGGTCCACTCCTCCATCACCCCCTACTCCTCAACCCCCTCCTATGGCACAACCCCTTGCCCACGCAAAAGATGCAACACCTGCCCCTTCACTTCCTCTCTCCTCACCGTCCAAGGACCCAAACACTCCTTTCAAGTGAAGCAGCGTTTCACTTGCATTTCCCCCAACTTAGTCTACTGCATTCGTTGCTCCCAATGTGGTCTCCTCTACATTGGAGAGACCAAACGTAAACTGGGCGACCGCTTTGCAGAACACCTGCGGTCTGTCCGCAAGAATGACCCAAACCTCCCTGTCGCTTGCCATTTTAACACTCCACCCTGCTCTCTTGCCCACATGTCTGTCCTTGGCTTGCTGCATTGTTCCAGTGAAGCCCAACGCAAACTGGAGGAACAACACCTCATCTTCCGACTAGGGACTTTACAGCCTTCCGGACTGAATATTGAATTCAACAACTTTAGGTCGTGAGTCCCCTCCCCCATCCCCACCCCCTTTCTGTTTCCCCCTTCTTTTTTTTTTCCCAATAAATTATAAAGATTTTCCTTTTCCCACCTATTTCCATTATATAAAAAAAAACCCACTAGAGCTATACCTTGAGTGCCCTACCATCCATTCTTAATTAGCACATTCGTTTAGATAATATCACCAACTTTAACTTTAACACCTATGTGTTCTATTGTACTATTGTTGTTGACATCTTTTGATGATCTGCTTCTATCACTGCTTGTTTGTCGCTACAACCACACCAACCCCCTCCACCTCTCTGTCTCTCTATCTCTCCGCCCCCCACACACACACCTTAAACCAGCTTATATTTCAGCTCTTTCCTGGACTCGAACTCAAGTTCTGTCGAAGGGTCATGAGGACTCGAAACGTCAACTCTTTTCTTCTCCGCCGATGCTGCCAGACCTGCTGAGTTTTTCCAGGTAATTCTGTTTTTATATAAACTGGCATATAGTTGGGCCTAATATCACCCAAACATACTGCACCACAATCACTGATAGTGCCATTTCTCTTGCAGGACGTGGTGGCCCATAATTGGAGATAGCAGCACCTAACTGGCAGGGAACAGGCATGGCTGCATGCCATCATCCCCATGGGGAACCACTGGTGCAGCCATGACGGACTGAAAACAAAGGATGACAGAATGTTTCTGCTTAATCCACCTTCTCACATCCCACTTACTTCTATCCCATGTGATTTATGAACTGTGGATGGTTTAAGCATGTACCTCTCGTTTTCCTCTCCTTCCTGCACTCTTGTGCCTTCATCCTGTAAAAAACATCAGGACTGCCACCTGGTCAATAATTGGTGCAGTAGCCTGAAATACAAGGGAACAACAGCCTGGGGAAGAAGAAACACAACATTTGATCTCACGCTTGCAGTTATCAGCTCAGATACTGGCACTATGCGAATGTTAGAGGGTTATATAGAGGCAAGAACTGCATGTAGTGAATCTCTGGGCGTGAGTGGACTGCAGCAAGGGAAGGGATAAAGGATAACACAGGTTCTGGTTCCTGAGGGTGAGGGGTCCCACATGAATTCTGCTGCAGAGGTCCCAGAAGAAGACTTTGATGGGGTAACATACAGAAAAAGGCTGACGGATGTGCACACGGCGGGTGAATCGGCAGGCCTGCCAGAAAGCTTGCAGTCACTGTCAAGAAACAAGAAGGATTCCAGCCCCAATAGCACAGAACATGGGAGCCCATTCTTTTCAACATAGAAGTGTGGCCAACTCCATAAGAACACTGGTTGGACCTGATCATGATGCAGCACCCATGGTCGAGCTCTCACTTTCCATTGCAGAACAAGCACAAGCTACCCAACATCGGACTGCTGCAGTAGAAGCTCAGACTAATGTCATGAAATCTCAGTGTGTGCCATGCAGGCTCAGACTGCTACCATCATGGTTATGGATACCAGTGCTCAAAGAGACTTTCAGGATCTCAAAACAGCCCAGCAATTTGTGCTCCAGCAGATCACCAGGATTGCTGAAGCCCCACCTCAGAAAGTGGCGGTGGCTCCACGGAGTCAGACAGCTTTTCTCTTCTCACCACCGCCACTATGCCAGTGCTTCTGCTGTTGCCTGTCAGCCAGCCCAGACTGCTGCCGCCCATGACGAGGTGGTGCAGACCAAAGCCAGGCTCTCAAGACCCAGAATTGCTTGATGGCATGCTACAAAGTCTTCTGCATCTTCCCCACTGAAAATCAGCAGCCTTCCACCATGCTGCAGCCTATGGGGTTAGCACTGTCTATAAGCACTAGGCCAGGCAAAGGCACCTGCATACCAAGCATTAAGGATATGAACATGGTGATTAGTTGACTTTTGTATGGATAGTTTGTCGGGTAAAGTTAGTATGGAATGTTTGCTAAGTGGTGTTTTTTATTTCAGCGTTGTGGTTATGTGGGACTGTTGTACAATGGGTATTGGAGTTGTGTTCATGGGAACCATAATTGAATGAAGCAATTATGGACAATCCAACTGGAACAGGATTAATTGGCTGCCTCCTCCTTTTGTTTTCCTCTTCTTGAGCTGCTTACTGTTTCCCTGGTGAGAAGGGCTCTGCCTGTGGACGATATAGCAGACCACTACGAATTGAAACACACGCTCTGGCAAGTAGTGTAGCTGGCCTCCAGAGTGACCCAGTCAGTGGATCTATTGCTTCAGTGCCCCGGTATTATACTCTATGATGCTTCACCCAATAGCATGGCTCTCACTGCCTGCAATCTGGCCTCATATGGTTGGGTTGAGCCATCATCACCCAGCAACTACCCTCTGGTTTCATAAGGTAGCTGACGGAGGGAAGAGCAAACTGGTCAGAGTAAAAGCATTGTGACTACTGCCAAGATAGCTGACATGCACCAGCATGTGTGGTCGCACACCAACTGCACCTTTGTGGTTGTAGTACATATCAGCATCAAGATGCAGCATCCACATTTGTGCTGTCAATAGTATCCTGCTGTTAGGAACAATGTACAGCTTTAAGTTTAATTTATATTTTGTATTTGGGTGTTAAGAAAGGTTAAACCTGGGTTTAGTTTCATTTAGAGGTTTTTGTGAGCTGGGTGCCAAAAAGTCTGGGGCCCTGTTAGTATACGTGCATTTTTAATGAGGTTTTACAACTCGAAGTGAAGAGATGGATTACCAAGGGACTAGCAGTTTAGTGAAGTTAAAAAAAAAAGGTAATAAAAACCTCTAGGCCAGGACCTTATGGCCCCTCCTGCCTGGCGGGATATTACAGTCCCGCAGAACTGAATTGAGTTTTAAATGGCTCGCCGCATCTGTCGGGGGCGGTGGGGAGACACTCTGCGGCAGGGCCATAAAATCCTGGTCCAAGTGACAGGGGTTCAGAGACACAGGGAAACACAGAAGGGGAGTCAGTTAGTGTGTATACCTGAGAGTGCAGGCAGAAGGTCTAATCTCTCTAGTAAGAAATCCTGCAAGCCTGCTGGGAAACTGAGTTTAGGGAGCTCATGTGTTTACTCGTAAGTTGAAGTAATAATGAGTTTAGATTGCGGATCTTGGGTGTCTCAGGGAGAGGTACCAGCTAAAGAAAAGCATCTCGTGAATGCTCAGAAATCTGCCGGAAGAAAACCATTGGAAACTGAGCTAACCCAAGCAAGAAATCTTGGTTTTGAGACAGTGGTAAATCTTCACCGGGGTTTTGTGTCTGTAAGGGTAGCTGAGATTAAAGGAATAGGCCGGAATTTTCCACCTCCATTGGCGTCGGGCGTCATGATGGGCGTGAGCAGACAATATGGCAAGGCGGCCAAAAGTCAGTTTTACACCGTTGTGAAACCAGTTTGCGTTTGTCCAAAACAAAAACAGAATTACCTGGAAAAACTCAGCAGGTCTGGCAGCATCGGCGGAGAAGAAAAGAGTTGACGTTTCGAGTCCTCATGACCCTTCGACAGAACTTGAGTTCGAGTCCAGGAAAGAGCTGAAATATAAGCTGGTTTAAGGTGTGTGTGTGGGGGGCGGAGAGATAGAGAGACAGAGAGGTGGAGGGGGTTGGTGTGGTTGTAGGGACAAACAAGCAGTGATAGAAGCAGATCATCAAAAGATGTCAACCACAATAGTACAATAGAACACATAGGTGTTAAAGTTAAAGTTGGTGATATTATCTAAACGAATGTGCTAATTAAGAATGGATGGTAGGGCACTCAAGGTATAGCTTTAGTGGGTTTTTTTTTTTAATTTTTTTATTTTTTTTTTATATAATGGAAATAGGTGGGAAAAGGAAAATCTTTATAATTTATTGGGAAAAGAAAAAAAGAGGAAGGGGGAAACAGAAAGGGGGTGGGGATGGGGGAGGGAGCTCACGACCTAAAGTTGTTGAATTCAATATTCAGTCCGGAAGGCTGTAAAGTCCCTAGTCGGAAGATGAGGTGTTGTTCCTCCAGTTTGCGTTGGGCTTCACTGGAACAATGCAGCAAGCCAAAGACAGACATGTGGGCAAGAGAGCAGGGTGGAGTGTTAAAATGGCAAGCGACAGGGAGGTTTGGGTCATTCTTGCGGACAGACCGCAGGTGTTCTGCAAAGCGGTCGCCCAGTTTACGTTTGGTCTCTCCAATGTAGAGGAGACCACATTGGGAGCAACGAATGCAGTAGACTAAGTTGGGGGAAATGCAAGTGAAATGCTGCTTCACTTGAAAGGAGTGTTTGGGTCCTTGGACGGTGAGGAGAGAGGAAGTGAAGGGGCAGGTGTTGCATCTTTTGCGTGGGCAAGGGGTTGTGCCATAGGAGGGGGTTGAGGAGTAGGGGGTGATGGAGGAGTGGACCAGGGTGTCCCGGAGGGAGCGATCCCTACGGAATGCCGATAAGGGGGGTGAAGGGAAGATGTGTTTGGTAGTGACATCATGCTGAAGTTGGCGGAAATGGCGGAGGATGATCCTTTGAATGCGGAGGCTGGTGGGGTGATAAGTGAGGACAAGGGGGACCCTATCATGTTTCTGGGAGGGAGGAGAAGGAGTGAGGGCGGATGCGCGGGAGATGGGCCGGACACGGTTGAGGGCCCTGTCAACGACCGTGGGTGGAAAACCTCGGTTAAGGAAGAAGGAGGACATGTCAGAGGAACTGTTTTTGTCCACTCTGCCGATCAATGGCAGGCCGCGTTTCTTGACACCAGATGTCGGGAACGTCATTTAAATACATTTACATCTAATTATAAGCCCTGCTCATTGAAATCATTCCCCCTAAGCTGGATCATTGGGCACGTTGGCGTGATTGCATGCCGATGTGTTTCACAGCTGTACATAAACAATGTGAGGGTTTGTGTGAGGGAGTGGTGATGTCCCTTGAGCTGGCAATGAGTGAGATGCCAGTGAATGTGTGATGGCCTTGTGAGTGAGAGAGTAATGAGATGATTGCCATACTCTGGCGGCACAGATGAGATCATTCATCTGTTTTCTGCACTGGGTGGCTGGCGTCTCATGTGCAGCATTGGCATTGACAACTTCTGTCACTGCCTCCCAAGCCGGAGTGGTGAGACTGATGGGCCTCCTACGTCCAGAGCGGGGGGATAGAGGACATTGTGGCGGGCTTCCATGGAGTCCAGAAGGCGTCCTAGGGATGTGTCATTGAACTGGGGGGGTGGAGAGGCTGCACTCCTCTTGGCTTTTGGGGCCATGTCTTCACCAGTGCCCTGCTGGACTGCAAGTATTGGGAAGTCTACACGCAGCTGCGGTTTAAGTATGGCCGGCACCCTGCATGAGGAAGCGGCACGGTAATAATGTGGCGGGCAAATTGGAGGCTGCCCGCCAGCGAGATGGCATGCTTCCGGTGGCTGCATAATTAAAGAGGCAGGAACGGGCCAATATGGTGCGAAAAGCCACCATTGTGGCTGGTGGATAAAATGTTCTTTTTCCTGCCCACTCCTGCACTTAATGCGAATCTGGGACGATTCTGCCCATTGTGAGAATTTGAATAATTTTCTGCTAACTGTATTGAAATATTTCCAAAATTCTTGTCTAGTATAATGTAGGTCATTTATTCTTGTTTAATAAATGTTTTATTCTTCGTGTTAAAAGCATACTAGCAGATTCTTGTGAATGCGTTCAGTAACTAACCTCCTCTGTTTTTGAAAAAAACACAAAGTTAGGATCTACCAAGCCAGGTATATCTCTGGGATTTGACTTGTCCAGTAGTAGCATCAGCTGGAATCATAACACTGCACACAGGAAAGCCCTGGCAAAAACTAAGTACGTGCTCTGCCTATTTCTCTCTATTCAGAAAGAACACAATTAACTCCCCTCACCTGACATAAACAGTGCCAGTCTTACACAGCGGCAGACAGTTGCCTGCTTCAGCCTGGAAGGTCCCGATGTGGAGAAACTCAGAGTCATGGTGACCTTCGCTGCGACTGGAACTGCTGTCCTTGCACTGCTCTGAAGTTGTAGATCTTGTTGCAAGAGTTGGCAGATTTCTGGGAGTACCTCCCTCACGAAGTGCAGATGATACACACTCCGTTCCTGACTTAGGTGGAGGGAGGAGAAATGTTCCCGAAAGACCCTAAGTGGATAAAGCCTCTGGCTGACAGCACTTCCCCCCTCCCTCTGTGAGCAGCTTGATGACTTATTTGCTGCCTCTGTACCGTGTCCCACTCATGCTGTGGTCCAAGGGGAATTGCAACTATAGCACTCATGATTAGTAGCAAATGATCTGACCATAACCCTTGCTGTCACAACCAAGGCCTACTGGTAACTGTATTGAAATATTTCCAAAGTTCTTGTCTAGTATAATGTAGTTCATTTATTCTTGTTTAATAAATGTTTTATTCTTCAAGTTAAAAGTAGGAAAGTGGAATTAAGGCCACAATCAGAACAGCTCTGTTCGTATTGAATGGTGGAACAGACTCAAGGGGCCAAATGGCCTACTTCTGCTCCTATTTCTTTTGTTCTCAAGTTCAACTTCAGCACCACTCCTTGCAGACTTCAACTTTAACTAACTCTTCAAACCGCCAAACACTTCCATAAACTCAGAGCCAGTAGAATTTAATCAGCAAGTTGTTGATCCCTTTAAATAACATTGGTTGGGGGTCCTTGCTGCTGCTGGGCAAATGTTCAGGTGTGTTTGTTCAAGAGAGGGTATTGGTTAGAGTGATAAGGTTCAAAATGGCATCACTCAACTTTACATGTGGACTAACATCATGATCTGGATACTCTGCACAGTTCCAGGGCAAACTCCTATGGTCCTCACCTAGATGGCAACCAGCGCACAACATGTCAGAAGTGTGCGCGTGCACCATGTATGTCATTTTGGTTCCAAATCAGCATCCATAATGCTGAGCCTACAAATGCTATGGAGCCGAATTTTGCAGTCAAAGGGTGGAATTTTCTGCCCCTGCCAGGATCGTCTAGTCCCACTGAAAGTCAATGGACTTCTGGCTGGGCTGCCGAATCTCCCACAGTGGGTCCCGCCATGCCAGGGCCAGAAAATCCTGGTCAAAGTATCAGCTTGGTAAAGGTAGCACTCCCCTCTCCTCCCCAGTCAGCAGGATGTGGGTTCAAATCACATATGAACTAAACACCTAATCTAGGCTGATATTCTAGTACAACATTGAGGGAGTGCTGCATTGTTGCTGCATTTATTGTTTGGGACATTAACCCAAGATGCCATCTGCCTATTCATATGGATGTAAGGATGCTTGATGTTTTGGGGAGAAGAATAGGGGAATTCTCCATGTACCTTCGGAAGCATTTAATTCTCATCCCCCTTGTAACGATGGTGTTCTCAAGATGTTGCTGCTTGTCCTTTTTAGCAACTACTTTCCCTACTACCATCAAGTTACCTTGGATAAGTTGCTGCAGGTATGGCACAGTACACTGATGATTATGGGGGTGAATATCAAGTCTGGTGGCAGGGGCATTGATCAAGTAGACTATTCTGCCTCGACAATAAACACAAATAACATTCTGTACATGTACCCAAAGGCTGTGATGATTGGTGAGGTGCAACTCCTTGAGCCCTAGCTAGCCTCCTGTACTTTGTCCAATTGACCATTCTTCATGCAAGGAAAGCTCAGTAATAAGTATTGGCTGGGTATTTAGGCAGTTGCTCAAACATGTGCACTTTCCAGCAGAACACACTGGACAGCGATCCAGAGAATAAAATTTGTGGATGGAATTGCCAGCCCCTTCTCTAGTTCAGATTCACTGGGGCTAATTTTGTTGAAGGCAAAGTCTGGGTTCTTCCTGGAGCATGTAGCTGATGAAACATGACAAATAAATGTACTTATTCACTGAGCCATTGAGGGAGTAAAACTAGTTTATTTTAGATTCCCGGCTACCCAAAAGGAGACAGCATCAGTGATTTGACTGCTTAGTCACAGTGTCTGAGTATAAAAGAGGCAGATGATTCACAGGCTGAATAAACTGAGGGCCAGCTCACCACAGAGACTATAGGGATGCAGGTTTGATTGCTGCCTAATTGTGTAGGCTGAGTGTGATGGAGCTGAATTAACATCACTAGAGCTACAGTCATTAATCTAAGGGCTTTGACTGTGCATTTTAATTCACTTTCTCACACTGCAGGAGAAATAACACCCCCAGCCTGGAAACGGGAGCCAGCAGTCATCAATGTCTATTGCTAAACAAAGATATAAATGAGACAAAAAGATGCCATCAATTCAAAGTAAAGGTTTGATTTGAGGGATGGGGCTCAGGGACAAAAGCGTGGGCACAGTGATTTAAATTGTCTCTTCTGCTCTACCGCAGCTTTGTGACTCATGGTCACTGTGGCAGGTGTTAGAAGAAAATCATAAGGGTGGCACATAGGAGAGGGAAGCACACGGGGAGATGGCTGAGAGGAGATTTGATAGAAGCGTTCAAAATCATGAGAGGTCTAGACAGAGTAGATAGAGAGAAACAGTTTCTAATGATGGAAGAGTTGAGAACTGAAGGACAGCAATATAAGATGAATTACAAAAGAACCAAGAGCACCAAAACAAACCTTTGTTACAAATATGAAGTTTATAAGATTGTTATGTTTTGGGACTCTCTTTTTAAGTTAGGGTAAAATAGAGGAATGAAGGTGGCCCAACTCAGAGACTTGCGGAGGAGGTATAAGATGTTCACACCTGTGGACAATGGCAAGAGCACCTGTGCTGAATGTGGGAAAACAGTTAGTCCCCAAGTTTGACAGGGAGGTGTTAGGAGTGTAAGGTTTTATTAATGGTTCTATTTTAAAATGTCTACTTGATTCCAAGGTGGAGTTGGGGGTCCAGAGGATAGCAAATTAGCATTTTTGCATGGATACGAGGCCCATGTGATTCATGTTGCCATGGAGATGGGCTTTGGGAAGGGAAGAATACATAGAAAGGCAGTGTAGATGTCAGGAAGAAATAATAATTTTCATAACGTTATTGAAATTTATTAAGGTAGAGTAATAATGGGGTCTGTGTCTATGGGTCCACATCTACATGTGTGTGTGTGTGTGTGTGTGTGTGTGTGTGTGTGTGACTTAATTGAGCTGAAGGCACTGATGTAATAGAAGATAAGCTAGGTTTGAAATATTAAATAGGTAAAAAGGTGTAAAGGGAAATTTTGCATTTTTAAATAAACCAGGCTAGATTGATTTCAAAAGAGGGAGTGAAATATTACATCTAGCCAGAGGAAGTTCAGAAACAGTGGGCAGAATTTTACATCCCGCGGGTGGGCACGTACCAGATCCGAACGGGAGTAAAATAATGCGCGATCATGTCAGGCAAGCATCCCAAAGTCAGGGTGCACTCGCGTGATATTCGCTTGGCGGCCACACACGGGTGCAGGAGTGGTGCCCACCATTAGTTAAGTGGCCACTTAAGGCCCTTAAGAGCGGGACTTAAAATTCTGCCCACTGTGTCTGAACTTCCTCTGGCTAGATGTAATATTTCACTCCCTCTTTTGAAATCAATCTAGTCTGGTTTATTTAAAAATGCAAAAGTTCCCTTTACACCTTTCTTTACCTACTTAACATTTCATTTAAGAGTCCAACTGAAAGCGATTTTTCCTTGCCTGTGCGACTTCCAGCTCATCACGCAGGCAAAACGGGCAGGCAGCCAGCCGACATTTTCACAAACCTCATCCAAGGGCTGGATAAAAAGGGTCAGCAGCATTGCCAGTATGAGTAGTGAGGAGCTTTGGAGATAGTTTACTGCTGGTTGCTTATTGGTACTTGGCAGCCTCAGTTCTGTTTGAGGCTTCATTCTTAGCTTTTCCAGGCTTAATTTCAGGATTCATTGCTGTCTGCAAGGCTGTTGGAGGATTAATACCATCCAGGAATCGGACAGCCTTCCATAACCCTGGTAATGGAGAACGTGCTTTCCGCTGGAAGCACCTCCTGAGGTCAGGTGTCCCTGTGTAGCTTCCAGGGGAGGGACCTGTGGGAGGAGAGGCGCTGGCACAAGGAGCACGGGGCCAGCAGGTAGTCCAATGGACCACAGAAGACGCCACTATCCTGCTGCCAGGGTTTACAGGCAGCGATGCAGCTACCTCAATATGTCTGAGGTGCAGTGCCGAAGGAGACTCCGCCTCTCAAGGGAGAACATGACCTCCGTTTGCCAGATGATTTGGCCTGAGATCAGTTCCGACTGTGGATGGCCAGCCCATGCCAGTGGCTATGAAGGTCACGGCGGCCCTCAACTTCTATGCCTCCGGCTCTTGTCGGGGTCAGTAGGGGAAATGTGTGGAGTGTCTTAATCAGCTGTCCACAACTGCGTCAAGCTGGTGACTGAAGCTCTGTTCAGGCAGGTACTGACCTTTATTCTTTACCGTATAGATGAGGCCAGCCAGTCTGAGCGAGCCAGAGGCTTTGCCGTGTTTGCTGGGTTCCCCTGCATCCAGGGTGCAATCAACTGCACACATGTGGCCATCATGATGCCAGTAGGTCAGCTGGGTGCCTTCGTCAACACAAAGGGATTCCACTCCATGAACGTGCAGATAGTGTATGACCACAGGATGCAGATTCTGCAAGTTTGTGCAAGGTACCCTGGCAGCTCCTACGATGCTTACATGCTTAGACACTCCCAGGCGTCGAGGCTCTTCAGTGTTCCAGCCTGACTGGATGGATGTCTGCTGGGTGACAAGGGCTATCCGTTGAAGAGGTGGCTCATGGCGCCTCTCTGCCACCCTAGAGGCAGAGCAGCGTTACAATGTGAGTCATTCCTCCACAAGGGCGGTGGTAGAGAGTACCATAGGTCTTTTCAAGATGCACTTCTGATGCCTGGACCATTCAGGGCATACACTACAATACCCCCCAGAACAGGTGTCACTGATAATGGTACAATCTGGCACTGGCAAGGGGGAACCCACTGGAGGAGGGGGATCTTGACACAGCTGCACAGGCCACAGATGATGAGTCCAGCAGTGGAAAACGCTGAGGGCATGGAGGCAGACCTCAGTAACCTCCAGGGAGGGAAGCAGGGATGCCTTGATCCAACGCTCCTTCAAATAGGCTACCAAAGATTAGCTTCAACTGCTAGCCAGGACTGCCGCCTCTATCCCGGATGTCTGAAAGGATCCTTTCATTTGAACACAAAAAACACTCAGTGCCTGTGTGATAAAGTTCAGAGCCACTTAATGGCCAGCATTACATACTGGGGTAACCGGCACCAATAAAACAAAAAGGTGAGGCATACTCAGGCCATGTCAACAAAAGCAAAATTGGTCTCATTTTGACAATTACTACTTACATAAATTTCTGTCTTCATTCCCAGACCAGTGTAGATAAAGTAAACATAAATGAACATAAAATCATCTGAAACATTGCTTTTTTAAAGGCCCTCTAGACTAAATTATAGACAGCTATTACTCATTGCCACCCACCCAGTGCTCTATATGTAATTATATCAGAACAGTTAAATGCTTAACAGAAATATTACAAATATTCAAATTATGAAATTTACTTTTTGAGGAACTAGAGTGTGTAGGGTGAAGGAATGTGTTTGCAAGCAAGAGGCCGTAAGATAGGGTGCGATGATGTCAGGCCGGCAATATGACATCATCACGCCAGCCTTCCAAATTACAGAATTCGAGCGGGTGCTGAAATTGGCAGCCCAACCACCATTGTGACCTGTCCCTCTTGTGCTCATGGTACCTCTAACTTACGCTTGCGAATGCTATGTCTAGGTGCTCCCCCCTCTCTGGCACCAGCATTGGAGACACCCTGCTGTCTTGTTAGCCTTGATGACCTTGGTGGTTGTCCTCTGACCAGTGGAGCCTGTGCTGGCCCCGCCTAGGATGGAGTGGCCAGTGCCATGGCTGGCATCTCCCCAGTCATCGCAGCCTCATCAGACGCGACGGTCACTGGCAAAGGGGCGAAGAAGCTGCTGCCGTCATCCAGAGGGCCCTGAAAGGAGCCCATAGAGACAACAAGCAGCTCATGTGCCAACATGAGCTTGCTCTGAATCTCCCTGCTCACCATTGATGGATAGGCACCCAGCTGGGATACTGGGTGCCTCATCCATCTCCCACACTGACACTGACTACCTGAGGCCACTGCCTGCGTGAGGGCTTGCTGGTCCGAGCGCAACTCCAGGAACCCGATTCTGTCCCTGCAGCTGCCTCTCCAAGAGAGTCACCACTCTCTCAACGAAGAAAGCAGTGCGCTCAGTGATGAGGGTCAATGCAGTGCTCTTGCTCCGCATGGGATCCTCCATAATGGAGACCATGGCACGCATACTCTCATGGATCTCCACCAGATCCTCCCACACGTCTCGTTGGACATCCAGCGCCTGCCGCCTAATTGGCAACTCCCTAGGCCCATCATCAGCCTTCGACTGAGCATCGTCCTGGTCCCCAGCAGTCCTCCAACTGCTGGCGCCCTGGGCACTCTCTGCCTCAGCCTGCACCTCAAGCGAGTGTAAAGTGCCTTGAACAACGCGCACTGAGATACTAGCCGCCGATCTAATGCCCAAGGCACTGGTATCTGTGCTGGTGCCTGCTTCAGAGAGCAGGTGTTATGCAGGTGCAACAGAAGCTTGGTGGTCCTCCGACGTCATGGGTGGTCCACAGAGTGAATGCCTGCTGGTGAACCTACAAAGGAGAACAAAGACATGTCATTAGTTGAAGTTCATCACACTGTCACTGTGCATGCCAGGTACTCTGAGAGACCATACAGATCTGCATCATGGTGCCATCGTCTTTCAATGATACACTAGAATGGTTGCATAAACTGAAAATCTCATCACTGTGCACTGCATTCTTACCTTCATCTGGCACCCCCACTTTGCCATGCCCCATTGCACGGAAAGCATGCTAGCTCTCGAACTCCGGGGTGTCTTGCTCAAACCTGCTGAGAAGCAGGAGGTTGTGCTGTCTTCCGCCTGTACTCGCCCCCTCTGCCTGGTTATGGCTTGTCTTCTCCTGAAACAACAGAGGAGCATTGATTAGTCCACTTGCTACCTAGAGCGCTATTGCAGCCTGGCCAACCCCACCTGTGGGGCACTTTGCAGGTGCCATCCGAGGTGTGGCCCTCGAGATGCAAGCAACCAGAGATCACCCCCTTGGCCATCTCAGGCATCATTGACAGTTGGCACTCAGACTCTAGCGCCCCTGAGGTCCACAGGGGACAGTCATATCTTAACACTTCTGCACAATGACCCATGTCAACACAGTACTCACCCTTCCTGAGCATAGTAAGTCATTGAAGTGCTTCCAGCACTGCACCCAAACCACATCATTGCTGCCATCTCCTCCCATGCCCTCTTCGTGAGGTGCAGTGGCCTCCTCCTCCCATCTCTGGGGACAAAGCTGTCCGTCCACCTCCTCCAGGAGGACGGCAAGGCACTTGTCAGAAAAGCAGGGGGGGCTCTGCCCATCTGACCTGCTCTCCCGCCTGCTGTGTCCATTGGGAATGCTGCACATGTCCTTCCTTGGCAGCCTTCCAGGGGCTACTTGGGCCATTTTTAAACCAGTCGCCATTGGGCTGCCATTGGACCTAGTGACTGACAAGTCCCTGCCCCTCCTCGGCTTTTCCCAGCCAGTGTGGAGCCGTGTCTTATGCTGGGTGGGCCTTAATTGGCCCGACAGCATGAAATCGTGGTCGGGTCCCTATTGCGGGCGGTGGACCGTTTTCCAGCCGTTCCCGGGCCCACCCATTGCACCTACCCGATGACCTCAAAATCCTGCCAAGTGTGTTTATTTTTCCCAAAGAGAACTGGTAAAATTAGTACTACGAGAGATTTTTATTATCAGAGAGGTAAAGTCCAAAGATATAGTGAACCAATGGGATTTGCATTCAAAGGGGAAAATATGTATAAAGGAGCGAAGGTTGTGTGTAAGGGCAGGCGTTTTAAGATCGAACAAGTGTGAAAAGCCTTCAACGTCTAAGCCTCAAGCTGTTGTCTACAAAGAACTGAAGTTAAGAAAACTTAGTTTGAATTGGATTGGTCAGGATATCGCTTTTCTTTGCCTGGGTCTTTTAAAATTTATGTGTCTTACTGTTGCCTTAAAGAAAGTGTAGCTGGGAGTTGGATTAACTAGGAGATTTAGAAGTTATCAGTGGAGTAATTTGTAGATCCATGTATGTATTTAAAATCATTTCTTCTATTAAATGTATAATTTATTTTTGTAAGAAACCTAAAAGACTTGGTGGTCTTTTTACTACTGAATTCAAGGCATGCATCTTGAAATTTATACAAATTGCAAAACAGTTGTGGCAGTTGTTCCAAGTTTCCCTTTGGGATTTGAGCAGCTTAGTATTTACCATCAGCTGTGCCATAACAGTAGTATCAAGTTACAGGATATTCTAAGGCATTACTGAATGTGACAGAAACAAGTCAGTCCATAAGAATCTTACAGAGAGAGACAGCAGGAGGCAGCTAGTCCTGTACCTGAAGCAGAGAAAATGCTGACCCTGTTGTTCACTGCGCAGAATGCAGTGGGATCTACCGCTCGAAGGGTTTGAGTTCGTGAGGATTTAAAGGAGGCGGAAGATTTGCCTTGCTTGGGCTAGAGAGAAGAAATCTCCAGTGTAACTCTCACAGTAAAAGTCAATTCTGGGATTTGATGTTACCTGGCTGGGAAAGGTAAAACAGAGATAGTGGGGAGGTGGAGGTGGGAAGTGAGGATGATGATGGTATGGAAGCAGAAGAACCAAACGGTGAGTCAGCCCATCTGTTCTTGAGAGGGAAAATGCTGTATGTGGAAGGTGAAAGAACAGTAATGTCCTGGACTTACATGAGAATCTAATATACAGATCCCCATATAAGCCAATACATCTGAATGCCTTGGAAGAAACAATATAGACAAATAGAATGCTTGTGTGACCTGCTAGGAACTTTCAAGGCTATGGAGCTGATGGCAAATTAGACAATTTGATCTCTATGGTACATAATTACCTTTCGTTGACAACAACTTTGATTTGACTGGAAAGTTTCAATAAAATATGCCTTTGCTAATGGACACCCATGTACTGTGCAGATGTTTCCTGTTCCTTGTTCTACATGGCCATACTGTACATTTATCCACATTCAAATCGCCCTTCCAGTGCTTCATCCAGCTGAATTATTTGTCCAGTTCCCGAATACTATTGATATCCCTTCAACTGCTCATGACATGTACACGACTAGTTCACTACTGTTATATGTATTGGTGTTATACTTGAGTCCCCTTCCTACCTCTGTAATCTCCTCCAACCCCACAACACTCTGAGCCACGTACTTCAAGTGAAAGGGGGCTATACTAGCATATAACCCTTCCATGACGTTTTGGAGATCACTGCTTGTAATTAAGAACAGGAAGTGCTGGAAAAACTCAGCATTTATGACAGCATCTGTGGAGGGAGAAACAGAGTTAATGTTTCGAGTCCATATGACCCTTGTTCAGATCTCTGAAGAGATGCTGTCAGACCTGAGTTTTCCAGCATTTTCTGTTTTTATTTCAGAATTCTAGCATCCACAGTATTTTGCTTTTATCTTACTTCTTGTAATTGTTCTACTAGCCATGTATAATAAGTTGCATTTATAAAGCACCTTTAATATAATAAAACATCCCAAAGGGGTTCACAGGAGTGGTTACCAGAATAAGAATTGGCATCAAACAACATAAGGAGATATTAAGAGAGGTGACAAAAAGCTTGGTCGAAAAGGTAGTTTTAAGGAGCCCAAGCTCTGGAATACCATCCACCACCCCAATCCCACCACCTAATACTCTCCACTTCTCTACTTGTCTCTCTTCCTTAAAAGGTGCTCCTTAAACCTTCCTCTTTGACCAAGCTTTTGGTTACCTGTCCTCGTATCTCCTTATATAGCTCAGTATCACTTGATCGATTCTTGATTGTTAGTCACTCTTGTGAACCGCCTTGAGACACATTACCATATCAAAGGCACTATATAAATGCAACTTGTTGAACATGGCTAGTATAAATATTACAAGCGGTGATCTCCTTAAAATTGAGAGGGGTAAATGTTATCCTTTACATAGCATAGAACAGCCTTCTTTCACCTCTACTTTGTGCATCTATTTATATACCAATATTTGATACTACTTGGCAATTACAGTCCTGCAATTTGACATTTTAAGTATCTAATTAACAAGCCAAGATAAATCCTTTCCCTGCTGCACTGTAATCATATTTCTTCTTCACCAGCATTCAATCTGCTTACCTTTCTCTATATTAAATACCATTTACCATTCATCTACCCTGATGCTAAGATGTTGTCAACTGCAGAGCTTCCTGCTTTTCTGTGAATTTTTTGTGTCACCTGTGAACATAGAAAGTTAGGTTTACAACTTCTCTGTTGGGGGCGGAATTAGGTATTTTGGGAAAAGGGAAAGCTAGGTGAAAAACAAGGTGGAAGAGTTGAAGGAAGGACCAAGGCAATCAGTGATATTTGATAGAAAAGGAGGTAGAAGAGTGTGGAAAGAGGCTCTGGTAATCCATCCTAGATCACTCAACACCACAGGGGACTTTTTCAAAAGGTGGTGGGGGACCAATTCAAGAGATTTCATTACTTACTGTGCTCACCTCAGCATCCAGCTGTACCCAGATAACTAGCTGCTGTTCTATTGTTAGAGCCCATCCTGATTCTGGCGGGGTTTTCTACTTCAGATTAATAGACACAAGCTGAAGCCAATGACCAAATGGAGATTCCACACAATTGACTTCTGCATATTTCCACCTATTCTGGTTTAGCAAAGCTACAACCAACTAAGCAACAGCACTTTAAGCAGCTCCTTGATGGGTAAAGGAGTGGTACAGAGCAGAAGGCAGTAAATCTGACCCCTGGTCCATCCCAATTTTTAAGTGAGGGTAGCAGTTACATTGCCTCATTCCTCACTCTTGATTTTTACCCAGTGATCCCAGCTGAAAAGCTGTGGGCTTTGGTTGATGTGGGAGAGAGTGCATGCGTGTGTGTGGGGAGGGGTGTGCGCGTGTGCAAGTGCTTGCCTGGTGAGGATCAGATCAGGTCAAATTGCAACCCCTACATAATCAAACAGTCCTGCCAGCAATCAGGTACAAAGGTGAAGTATTAGATGACTACTGCTGCCAGTGGACTGCACCCCAGCAAGAATAAGTGCCTTCAGCAAGGAAACCTTGTAGAATGGGGTAGGGTTGTGTGGCAGGGAATTAGTTTGTAGGGCACCCGAGAGATGTAGACCATGTAACCCTGAGGAGACATTTAACTTTTACACAGTTCAAACATTTGGAAGAACAAAAAGCGAAGTATGAGAGAAGTGCATGCTTTCATCGCTTAACTACATTGTTCACAAAATGTTATTTAATTATAGGTAGAAATGGTCCTGTTGATGTTCTAAATTTACAATTATTTTGAGGTGCAACTTATGATGCAATGCCCTGAGAGATTTACCTTGGATGCAGTTTGTGCTGTGAGGTGATCACAACCTGTTTAAAGTGAAACCTTGGCTAAAATTTGCTGGGGAATCTCCTCTGGGAGTGTGGCAATATTTACTTGGGAACCCTGGGAGCATGCCAATGTTTGCCAGGAATCTCCTCTAGCAGTGTGCCAATATTTATGTAGGAACCCTGGGATTGTGCCAGTACATGCTGCAGATCCCCTCTGTAAGTGTGCTAACATTTACACGGAAACCCTGGCACTGTGCCAATCTTTGCCAGTAATTGCTTCTGGGTGTGTGCCAACATTTGCCAAGGATCTCCTCCAGGAGTGTGCCAATATTTATAAGGTGTGACTCACACATAGAAGTTTGGAACGGCGCTGAAATCGAATTCAATTCTATTAACTTGAAATTGAAATTAAAATTAAATGATAATTTAACAAGGTACTGCACAGGAGGCTGCTCAGTAAGATAAGAGCCTATGGTGTTAGAGGCAAGGTATTAGCATGGATAGAAGATTGGCTGCCTGGCAGGAGGCAGAGAGTGGGGATAAGGGGGTCCTTCTCAGGATGGCGACCAGTGACTAGTGGAGTTCTGCAGGGGTCAGTGTTGGGACCACAACTTTTCACTTTATACATTAATGATCTAGATGAAGAAACTGAGGGCATCCTAGCTAAGTTTGCAGATGACACAAAGATAGGTGGAGGGACATGTAGTATTGAGGAGACGGGGAGGCTGCAGAAGGATTTGGACAGGTTAGGAGAATGGGCAAAGAAGTGGCAGATGGAATACAATGTGGGGAAGTGTGAGGTCATGCACTTTGGTAAGAAGAATAGAGGCATGGACTATTTTCTAAATGGGGAGAGAATTCAGAAATCTGGAGTGCAAAGGGACTTGGGAGTCCTAGTCCAGGAATCTCTTAAGGTTAACTTGCAGGTTGAGTCGGTAGTTAGGAAGGCAAATGCAATGTTAGCATTTATTTCGGGAGGACTAGAATATCAAAGCAGGGATGTGCTGCTGAGGCTTTATAAGGCTCTGGTCAGGCCACATTTAGAATATTGTGAGCAATTTTGGGCCCTGTGTCTCAGGAAGGATGTGCTGGCCCTGGAGAGGGTCCAGAGGAGGTTCATGAGAATGATCCCAGGAATGAAAGGCTTAACATATGAAGAATGTTTGAGGACTCTGGGTCTATACTCGATGGAGTTTAGAAGGATGAGGGGGGATCTGATTGAAACTTACAGAATACTGAAAGGCCTGGATAGAGTGGACGTGGGGAAGATGTTTTCATTAGTAGGAGAGACTAGGACCCAAGGGCACAGCCTCAGAGTAAAGGGAACAGAGATGAGGAGAAACTTCTTTAGCCAGAGAGTGGTGAATCTATGGAATTCATTGCCACAGAAGGCTGTGGAGGCCAGGTCATTGAGTGTATTTAAGACCGAGATAGATAGGTTCTTGATTGGTAAGGGGATCAAAGGTTACGGGGAGAAGGCGGGAGAATGGGGTTGAGAAACTTATCAGCCATGATTGAATGGCGGAGCAGACTCAATGGGCCAATTGGCCTAATTTCTGTTCCTACGTCTTATGGTCTTAAATTAGAGATCCAATGGTCCAGTTGATAATCAAAGTACTGCTTGGCCATGCAGAGCAGGAAAGGTCCAATGTTTGAACTCTGATCTGTGCCTATCTCAGCTGAGAGGCTGGACCTGTACTGTAATTGATCTCAGCAAAAGAGAGATGGTTTGCTATTCCTGCTCCTGGTTTCCACCTAATAACCCATGCTAGAGTCATGTGTGTATGTTGGTGGATGGATGTTAGCTGAGGACAGAATAAAGACAGGCTGTGGTGCTTCCCAGCGGCAAATATCGCATCAACACTCTGCCTATGCTCTCATTTAGGCAAGCAACCAGATTGTGGAGCTGCAACTCAGCATGAGTTGCTGGCCGCAGGAGAGTGGGATGAAAGGAGAGGGGGAGAGATGAAAGTGGAGGAAGAAATGAAAAAGCCGGCTGCTTTTTTTCTTCCAGCAGATACAAAGCTTTAATGCAGTCTTCTCCCAGAACACTCCTTGAAAACCTAATAACGTTCAAAATGACAATTCTAATTTACATGCTTTCCCCTCTGATGGGTTCCATGCCGCACTCTAGTGCTGCTCGCTGTTATATTTTCTGATTTCCCTGTTTGATATATGCAGAAGCCCTAGAGAGAGTTGATAAGAGCAGTAAAGCTAACGGGGCTTTACCCTGCCATATGAATAAAACAAATCACACAGCATACTGCATTGCCACGTGACCCGCTGTTGATCTGAACTGCTACAGCAGCTGCTCTAGCCCTCCATAGGCTGAATTCTGTCACAGTCTTACTGCCAAACTCTCATTACCTTTAGAGGCTGCATACTCTCCCCTCTCCTAGCCGGGGGCAGGTTACTTTTCAGTGCTGGTCAGATTGATAAACAGGAATTCACCAGCTTGCGAATACAGATCACTTCATCTTCAATCTGTTTATTTTGCTGTCTTTTATAATTACCTCTCCTAACTTTCTTGCTGGTCCAGAATATTTGAGGTCTGGTACAGCTCTTTCTTGGCTTACTGAGAAGTTCCTGTTCTAGAGATGTGTCCCTTTTGCCGGTTTCATCAGCCACTCTCCTGAAGAGGTGAACTCTCAGTGAGACACAATGTGCTGCAGCTCTTTGCCTAGTATTACTTCCAGTCACCATTCTTTATCTCAGACCTAGACAAATAAGTGTCAGCTTTCTATTTGCAAATGGGAAGAGGCCAACAGAGTCAAATCAGATCTTGTCCTCCTCCAACGTCTAAACACAGAAGGGTGTCCTTTGACCCATCGGGTCTCTTGTCGAAAGACCTGTATCCATTTCGTCCTGTTACAGTACTATGAGGAATGAGTGGGGAGGTATGTTACTCCCCTTCAAATATTTACTCCCTTTTCAAAGTTATTATTCAATCTGCTTCCACCCCCCAATCAGGCAGCACATTCTAGATCACAACAATGCACTGCATAAAAAAATTCTCATCTCACCTCTTTTGCCAATCTGTGTCTTACTGTGGCCTTTTTTGCCAGTAGAAACAGTTTTCCTTTATGGGGAGATGATGGTTATAGTAGTAACGTTGCAAGACTTGTAACCCAGAGGCCCAAATTAATGCTTTGCGGACCAGGGTTCAAATCCCACCATGGCAGCTGGTGGAATTTAAATTCAATCAATAAAATCTGGAATATAAAGCTAGTCTCAGTAATGGTGACCATGAAACTATCATTGATTACTGTAAAAACACATTTGGTTCACAACTGTCATTTCGGGAAAGAAATCTGCTGACCTTACCCGGTCTGACCTACGTGATTCCGCTCCCACAGCAATGTGGTTGACTTTTATGTTACGGACGGGGGGGGATTAATGAAAAGAGCCCTGATTTCTCCCCTCAATACCTGTCTGTAAACAGAAAGTTGGTTTTGATTTCGGATTTTCCCCTTTATAAGTGGTGGTGTGTTCTCCCCAACCTTTCAATTTGGAGTGATCCAATCCTTTATTAATAACTCCACAGCAAACTTGAGATAAGGTAAAATAAGAGGGTCGGTTTATTTTACACACACACAAAACGTGGGAAGGGGTTTTGCAAACATCTGCACCTTTTTGTATTCATACAATAAAAGAGGGATGAGAAAGAAAGGGGTTCGGGGCAAAGTCCATGACAAAAATAAGAATTATGGTTTCACGTGAGCCCAGAGTCCAGAATCAAGGCCAGGATTTTGTGGACCCTCCTGCCCAGAGGAATATTATGGTACCACCAAACTGAATGGAAATTTAAATGGCTCTCCACATCCTCCGGGGATGGGGGGAGACACACCGCAGCGGGGCCATAAAATCCTGGCCCAAAAGTCAAATGGCATATTCCTTCAGAGAGCAGCAGGCTGACGGGTGCAGGTTATCCGTCTTTCCCAGAAGCAAGGACTTCCACGTTGGGAGAAGGCACGTAGAGATGAATTAGTCCTGAAGGCACAGATACAGAAGTTCCAATGTTCCAGTAGTTCACAGTGCAGATGAGGGTCAGACATTTTACCTGAACAGAGCTCTTTCTGCTGCTACCTGTTAAATGGTAAAATGGTAGATTGCCTCGGTTCAGTTTCACATGGCAATATTGCAGGTTCTAGTAGCTTGGGTAAGGTCATTTGACATGACATAGCTCCCACTTCTCCTGGGTGTTGGACAGAGGATGTATTTTCCCAGGTCTGGAATCTTGAGGAGTTTAATAGGGGAGTCAGGGTCCCTGTTGTCCTTCTGAAGATGTCAGTTCTGAAGAAGAGTCATACGGATTTGAAATGTTAACTCTGTCTTTTTCTCCACAAATGCTGTCAGACCTGCTGAGTTTCTCCAGCAGTTTTTGTTTTTGTTCCCTTTTGTCCTTTGCAGACAACCCGTCTTCACTGGCCAGCTCTGCCTTATAAATGTAAAGGGTGTTGGTGCAATTCTTTGGAATTTGATTTTCTGCAGTCACACAGGCATTAGAGCCTTTTAAAGATAACGAGGTCCCTGCTGGTTTCTGCAGGTTAGAAATTCCTCTGGTATGAGTCATAGATAATCAGGGAAAAGCCTTTGCCTATTAAAAAAAAAATCACAGAGTAGCCTGGTTGACGTACTTATGTATATTTTCCTTCCCGTCTTCTGGCTGGGATACTTAACTGTCTTCTGAAATGACATTCAGCTCAAGGGTAATTAGGGAAAGGCAACAAATGCTGGCTTTGACAGTGACGCTCACATCCCATAAAAGAATTTTAAAAAAATGTACCTTCATCAAAAATCTCAATCATTTGAACGCTATTAAATCTCTCTTAACCTGGCTCTAAAGAAAATACTCCAGTCTCTCCATATATCTGGAGTTCCTCAATCCTGCTAACATTCTGGTCAATCTCCTTTGTATCCTCTCCAAGGTCTTGATGCCCCCCTGAAGTGTGAACCATAACCAGGAGCAAGAATCATGGGTTCAACTCCCCCAATCCCTAACACAGGGGCACCCAAGCCATTTATAACTCCACAACCACAGGCTCCTATTGAGACCAGCCAATTGAGCACAGGCCAGGGACCTTTTGTCTGTATTGGTGCAGTACCAAAGTGGGAAGTGCATTTAATAACTGGGTTATCAGACCACCAGAGGCTGAGAATTTCACATTGGTGTATTGCTTTTAATTTCACTGTTGTGCAAGGTTACTGCCAGGACTGTCAAAAATTAACACTAGGGAAAACCAAATACCTACCAGCCACCTTATTTAATAGCAACAAGCCATGAAATTAAATCTCAAATCACTTTAATTCCTATTATTTTGCTGGTTATGCCATTTTATACTGCACTTACCAGCTGTGCCAGTCTTTTAAATGTTATCTAAATCAACAATAGGCAAGAATTTGTAAAGCGCCTTGCATCCATCCAGTGGCCATTTAAAAAGTCCAAGTTTTGCACTTGGTGTTCTATATATATATATCAAACCCAGGCTATATCAGTGTTTGAGAAAGTTAGACCCTTTGGATGACGCATCCACAGCTTGCGGCAGCCACCCATGCTCAGAAGGTGTGAGCAGTTACCACTTGGCAGGAAACATGCCAAAGTGGGAAAGCTATTTGAACAGTCTACATTTCCAGGGTCAATGAGGTCCTGGGCAGAGCACTGCTTCCTGACCATCCCCAGCACTTAACAAACCAGTGTTACAGCAACAGTAAGTGAGGACACCAAAGTGACAAGGGGATTGCATGTTGCCAATGCTACTTTTATTGAGACTGTAAGCATTAAATATAATGACAAGAGACAACGTTAGGTGAAGAAAGGGGGATGGAGGATGGAAAAAATCATGAACCGTTTGTTACAGAATTACAAATGAAATGAATCACTTGCAATCAAGTCACAAGCAAAATAAAGAGAGAGGCACACAGCTTCCTAATATAGATTCCTCTGCATCAACTATCTGTACCCACATGTTTTGCTCAAGATAAGCGGCTGACTGCTAAGCAGACTGTGCACGAACATCAGAGTACTCTGTCGGCACTTTGTATCAGATCTGTATATGGTCCAAGCTTGAGCAGACAAAGGACTTCCAACACTTAGCGGTTTGGTTAATATATAATTAAGACATTAAAAAGATTAACTCAGGTATCTCCACTTCCCATTCTGTTATAATTAATCAACTTCAGTGGTGGTGGGGATTGGGGCGGGGGAGGCCCACATGCAACAAAATCCTAAACCTGCTTTCATAAATGGGCTCAACACAGAGTTATACAGAGGAAATTGTTCCCCTTTGTCAGAACGCAACAGGGCAAAAAAAACATCAAAAAAGTGATGCAATATGTAGGGTTCTGAAACTTGGAAACATTTATAAGTCTCACTGGCAATTCCCCTTTAAGACGCTATCTGTCCCGATCTGGAACATCTGCTCCTGAGTTTTTCCTTGAACAGGCTTGCTTTAATTACCTGTCAATCAGATGCTGGGCTGTCAGGTGTGACAATGTTGTCAGCAGCTGCTTTGAGTTACTGGATCCTATTCGAGATCAACTTGGTTCCTTGTCTTACGTGATTATGAACGAAAAAGTTATCAAAGTATATATTTCTTTAAAAGCCAACAAGAACGAAAAAAAAACACCAAGTGTGTTGATTTATTCTGCACTTCAGAAGGAATTTAAAGGAGAAAAAAAAAAAGAGAATTTCAGGTCAAAGCAGGCAAGTAGCTCCCAGTTCATTTCACAAATTAACATCATCGTCCAATCATGATTAGTATCTCAGCCCCTGGCACTGCCAATTGCTCATCTGAAGGTGCAGAGGACGTGTGCAATGAGACTCTGAAAGCCTGAAGGGAGGAAACAGAGAAGGTAGTACCAGAAGTCTCTCTTTTTGTGGACGGGGAGGGCAGTAAGAGAGTGGAGGGGCAGAGGGAGGTTAGTGTGTCGCCGTCATCACATCTGGATCCTTTAGCGTCTGTAACCAAATTCATCAGCGTCATCAGCTCGGAAATCGCCATAACGCCAGAGGTTCAGCTGCAAAGGAAAGACAGCAGTGTCAGCACAACAATGAGTGTAGGCCAGTAAAACAGGGTGAGTGTTTCAGCACTGGGGCACCATACATATTGTGAGGAGAGAGAGGAGCAGATGAGAAAAAGGGAGGAGAGAACTAAGAGATAGAAGTGAGAGAAGAAGGGAAGGGAACAGCAAGAGTGAGGAAAGGGGAACCAGCGAGAGGAGGAGGGAAAAGGGGAACTAGCAAGTGGAAGGAGGGAAAGGGGAATCAGTGAGAGGTAGGAGAGAAGGGGGAACCAGTGAGAGGAGGGGGGCAAGGGGAACCAACGGGAGGAAGAAGGGAAGGAAGGGGACAACAGGAGAGGATGTGAGGAGGAACAGCGAGAAAGGGAGTGAGGAGTGTTAGTGAGAGAGGGAGGGACTGGCAGCGAGAGATGGGAGGGACAGTGAGCAAGGCAGGGACACCATAATAAGGGAAGGGAGGGAGGGGACATAGCAAGAAGGGGAGGGACCAGAAGGAACAGAGTGAAAGAGAAAGAGAGGGGCCAGTAAAGGAGGAGGGCACAGAAACAGGGCAGAGGGTCAGCAAGAGAGAGAGAAACTGATGAAATAAGATAGACCTAGAGAAAGAGAGATGAAAAGAGGGTGGAGGGTCATTCTGACTCCATATTACTCTTACCCGAGCAGATTTGGCAGCCTCCTGAGCATTCAGGTATTCGGTAATCTGTGGAAGAGAAAGGTCAGCATTTAGTTTAACTGTTTACAGTTAAAATTCTCATGGTGCAATTTAGTAAGAGTCATATGACCAGAACTGTCAGTGCTTGTCAGCTTGGCTCCGTGATAGCTCTCATCTCTGGACCAGAAAATCATAGTTCAAGCCTCTTTGCAGGTCTTGTGTACACAGTTTAGGCTGACACTTTAGCACTAAGTGCTGACCTACTAGAGCTCTTTTGGATGAGGTGTTAAATTGAGGTTTCAGTTCCTTGTCCAAGTGGACATAAAAGATATCATGGCACTATTCAAAGAGTTCTCCTGATCAATATTTATCCTTCAACCAATGTCACCAAAAACAGAGTAACTGGTCATTTGTCTCTTTATCCGGAGTATTTGATTGAGAAGAATATACATTAGCTGCTCCAGAGTAATACTAAGAAAGGCAGACAATATGGTCCTGGGTTCGATTCCCATTGTCTGCCAAATCAACTCATCTTAGACAACGCCAGGAGGAGAAAACATGGGCCTGGTGATTCTCCTGTTTCACAGAATCACAGGTTTGTTATGGGACAGAAAGAGGCCATTCGGCCCATCGTGTCTGCACTGGCTCTCTAAATGAGCATTATGACTTAGTGCCGTTCTCCTGCCTTTTACCCATACCCTTACACATTGTTTCTATTCAAATAATCATCTAATGCCCTCGAATGCCTCGATTGAACCTACATCCACCACACTTCCAGGCAGTGCATTCCAGACTTGAACCACTCACTGTGTTAAAAAGGTTTTTCTCACATCACATTTGCTTCTTTTGCAAATCACTTTAAATCTGTGCCCTCTCATTCTTGAACCATTTACAAGGGGGAGCAGTTTCTCCCTATCTATTCTATCCAGCCCTTTCATGATTTTGAACACCTCCATCAGATCCCCTCTCCAAGGGGAACAGTCCCAACCTCTCCAATCTATCTTCATAACTGTCATCCCTGGAACCATTCTTGTAAACCTCTTCTGCACTTTCTCCAATGTGTTCACATCCTTCCTATAGTGTGGCACCCAAAACTGTAAACAATACTTCAGCTGAGGTCTAATGAGTGTCTTATTTAAATTCAGCATGACCTTCTTGCTCTTGTACTCTATGCCCCTCTTAATAAAGCCTAGGATACTGTACGCTTTATTAACTGCTCTCTCCACCTGTCCTGCCACCTTCAATGACCTACGCACATATACACACAGGTCACTCTGCTCCGGCTCTCCCTTAAGTATTGTACCCCTCTCTATGTTCTTCCTATCAAAATGCATCACACCTCGCTTCTCTGCATTCAACTGCAACTGCCACCTAGCTGCCCACTCTACCAACTTGTTTATGTCCTTTTGAAGTTCTACACTGTCTTTCTCACAGTTTACAATGCTTCCAAGTTTCATGTCATCTGCAAATTTTGAAATTGTTCCCTGCCCTACTATCAACAGAGTTTCCTCCTCTGTCACCATGGGATAGGTAGAGTCTACTTCCCTGGTAAAGACAGATGCAAATTATTAATTTAACACTTCAGCCATACCTCCTGCCTCCATGTGTAAATCCCCCTTTTGGTCCCTAATTGGTCCTACTCTTCTTTTTACCATCCTTTTACTATCTATGTGACTATAGAAGACTTTGGGATTCCCCTTTTATGTTGGCTGCCAATCTTCTCTCCTAATGCCTCTTTGCTTCTCCACCTCTCCTTTGAACCTTCTGCATTCCAACCTAGCTCCGTTCTTGTCCCACTGAAGTCGGCTCTCTGCCAGTTAATTATTCTCATTCTGGATTTCCTATCGTCTTTTTCTACCGTCATCCTAAACCTTACGATACAATGATTACTATCTCCTAAATGTTCCCCCAATGATACTTGATCTACTTGGCCCACCTCATTTCCAAAAAACAGGTCTAGTAGTGCATCCTTTCTTGCTAGATTGGATACATAATGCTGTAGAAAATTCTTCTGAACATAATCTAGGAACACTTGCCCCTCTCGGCCCTTTACGCTACCACTGTCCCAGTCTACATTAGGGTTATTAAAGTCCCCAATTATAACTACGCTATAATGTTTGCATCTCTTTGTAATTTCTCAGCAGAATTGTTCCTCTACACCCTTCCCACTAGTTGGCAGTCTGTAGGCTGCATTCTTTTTGTTCCTCAGCTTTAGCCAAATTGATTCTGTCCTTGAATCCCCGGCACATCTTCTTTCTCCAGCACTGCAATGCTCTCCTTAACCAATGCCGCCACCCCTCCTCTTTTTCTTCTTTTCCTATCTTTTCTTACCACCTTGTACCCATGAATATTAAATACCCAGTCCTGCCCTTTCTTGAGTCAAGTCTTAAGTAGGAAAGGCGATGTGGCCCTGTAATCAGAAGTTAGGGAACTAGATTGAAAAGTAGCAAGCAGGACCTTAAATGTACTAATCTCTGAATTACTCCCCAGTGTCACATGCAAATGGATACAGAAATAGCAGGATAGGGCAGGTGAATGCAAGACATCATATTTCCACATGGCAATTTGTTAGTTTAAAGCCCTCCCAACAGTACTAGCAAAACACCCCGCAAAGAACTCAGTCCCGGCTCTGTTCAGGTGCAACCCGTCTGGCTTGTACAGGTGCCATCTTCCCCAGAGCCAGTTCCTTTGTTCCAGGAATCAAAAGCCCTCCCTCCTGCACCATCTTTCCAGCCTTGCATTCACCTGCCCTATCCTGCTATTTCTGTATCCACTTGCATGTGACACTGGGGAGTAATTCAGAGATTACTACATTTAAGGTCCTGCTTGCTACTTTTCAATCTAGCTCCCTAAATTCTGATTACAGGGCCACATCGCCTTTCCTACTTAAGACATTGGTGCACTCCTCTGAGGAACCAGCACCCTCACCAGTTTCCAAAACGGAAAACAGATTAGCAAGTGGAATCCCCAGGGACTCCTGCATTACTTGCCTGGTTCTCTTGGACTTCCTGGCGGTCACACATTCCCTTTCTTCCTCCAGGCTCCTAAGCTGCAGTGTGACCACCTCCCTGAATGTGCTACGCATGTAGCTCTCAGCCTTGCGGATGTGCCACAGTGAGTCCAGCTGCCGCTGAAGCGCTAAAACCCAGAACTCAAGTTTCTGCAGCTGGCAGCACTTCCTGCACGTGTGGTCGTCTTGGACACCAGTAGCAGTCCATGACTTTGCACATTTACAGGCCATACAATCCACTTGACCAAGCTGCCCTGCCATGTCTTAACTTTATTTTACTTTGGTTTACTTATATTACTTCATTATACTCGTCTTGATTTTCCCTTATTCCTGGTGTTTCTCACTTAAATCCAAGTATAGCTACTTCTTTAAAAATATTGCGCTTTTCTAATTTACAGCCATTTAAAGACAGTCTCTAAGAGCAGTTTCTTACCAACCAATGAACTTAGGGTTTTCCTGTGATGTCTTATTTGTTTTTCTCACTCTCCTTTCGAATTCAGCAGGCTTCAATTCCCAGCAGCTGACTGGTGTGCCTCTCCAACTCCCAAGGTAAGTGTATGCCTTGAGCCTTGGTCCCGATATATATTTTCCCACTCCAGGTTGCTCCCTCACAGGTCTGCTGCCTCTCCGACTCCCAAGGTAAATTTCCAGGCCCATTATCCCCCACCCTTTGTGAATCTTGCTAAGTGCAAATTGGGTGTCAGAATTCTCTAAATAAAAACATCGACTACAAAAGTATTCCAGTAGCTGAATAGAACTTCTGTGAACTTGTGAAAGGCACTCTATAAATGCAAGATTGTTTCTATTTAAAACTTTTACAAAACACACTTGGACACAAAAGTGAGATAAGTATCTAACAAAAAATATAAACAGCATCAACCTCAAATCCAGTCACATAACAAGGAACTCAACTGAGCTACTGTATTACATCCAGGAGAAATAACCTGAAACTAGCTATACTTAGGACATGGCTTAGAAAAGAATGCCTGCCTGTATCTCTGATCTTTTACTCATAATTGTTCTGATTATCTATACCACTTCCTTACAATTCGAGTCTTGTATCATTGCCAGGAATTGTCAATGGGCAGAGGTTTTGTTTCCCTCTGTATGCAATTATATATTTAATTTTCAGTTTGTCTTTGATTTGCAGCATGTTTTAAAATACCTGTGTTCTACCCAACTCGGCCTGCCTAACACTGAAGGTAGTTTCCAGCAGATTAAGAAGATTGAGAGAGGACGAACACAAGCATTTTAAGACAGCATGGGTTAGTATTAAAACGCTGATTAGTGGAGCCCCTGATTTGCACTGAGGTGAACATTGCAGAATATTGTACCATACAAATCACTTTCCCCTAACCTTAGTAATGCATTCTGTGTTTTGTGGTGCAATGCCTCTGTCATTAAATGCACTGTGTAACGTCTGAGTTTTGTATGAGTTTTTTCATCAATAAGACCCACTTGTACATCATTGTATGTAACAATCAGTAACAATCAGTGGTTCAGAAAGAGCTACATAAATGCGTCTGTTCGAGCAGTGTGCAAGGCTGCCTGAGCCACTCAATTGTGCAATTGCTTGGGACCCCAGCACATCAGCAATGTTCAAAAGTAAGGCCATATGATAGTGCCTCAGCATAATTGCAGGCCCCCACACTTTCTTAAAAGTTGTGGTCATGATTTTCTGAACTCCTTACCTTGTGCTTCAGGTCTGAGAAAAGCACCCGGTGTGTCCTCCGCCTCTAAAACAGACCCACTCCTAATGCCCAACAAACAGAACTCTCCTACCTTACATGGTGCACGCAAGAAAGAAGGGACTGGGGGATATGGTGCATCCTATTCGGCGAACGATTGCTGATGTTCTGGCAGTGTCCAAAGTAGCCAATCTGGCATGTAGACCATACCGATTAACAGGCTACTCGCCCAATGATTTTTGTTGTTCTGGTAGAGAACCCGGGCTGCCCCAGAGCACCGGTCCTCGTGTTTTGCACCTTGTGCACTCCAACTTCCTGGGCCTTGATCTCAGGCAGAATGAGTGACGAATGCCAAAACTAGCCAGGCTGTTCCTGGGTTAAAGAGGGGTATCACTATCCAGCAACCTACACTGGAAGTGGCCTCTATTTTAAGTGGGATGCCAATGATATTGGAAAGTTCATATTTTGGTTATGGTGGTAGACCTTTTTCTTAAGTGACTGATTTTACATTTGAGTAGTTTATGAGGGCAGTTAAGAGTTGACCGAACATCTTCGGCTTTGCATCATTGCCGATAATTGACATCTACTGTTCATCTGTTGCGAGTCTTCAAGTTAAAGTACAATCCAATTCAAGAAAAGCATTGTTGTTTGAGTGGGGGCATCGTAGGTCATCATTTGTTGATGTAGGGTCCACTGTCGTATGCACCTTCCTGCAATGGCGTTTCTTTGTGGTAATCTGAAGATGTAGTTTTTCAAATTTCTATGCTCCAGTGTGGATACTTCGCAACCAAGTGCTTTGCTCACATGCAGACTGTTCCGAGTTGTTGAAGTCAATCTGGCATGAAGTGATATCTCGCTTGCATAAATCCTTGTATCTTAGTTTTGGCTGCCCAACAGATCTACTGGCATCATCAAGCTCTCCATGTAGTACATTATTTGTCATCCGTTCTATCGACTTGGCCTAGCCAATGAAGTTGACATTGCTTGAACATTGCCATGATTTCAATTCAATGGTTGCTTTATTACAGTGCTGCTCCGAGCTGACCACCTTGAGTCACTATCAATGGTTTTTGCAGGCTGATGATCCCAAATTCCTTTGTAGCGGTTGAGAAGGTGTTTAGAATTGACTGCAGGCCTACAGCTGGATGCACCACGAAAATCATCAACAAACAGGAGTTCACATATTAGAAATGAAGAACGCATTGTGGATGTAGAATTACACACTGGCTACACTGGAAAGGGATAGCAGGTTCCCTTCCTTGAAGGACAATTTATACAACATTCCTGGTCATTTTTTCCTGGTGCTAGCCCATACGTAACCAGATTTACTGAATTCAATTTCACAACTTACCCTGGTGAGATTTGAACTCCCAACTCCGAAAATAGCTGGATATGGGTGTTGGTCAAGGTCAGACCGAACTAGATTTTTGATTTCCTCCACTGTTCAAGTGCCACCTATAGATCAGTGGTAGCACTCTCATTTTTGATTCATAAGGTTGTGAACTCAAGTCTTACTAAGGTATTTGAGTACAAAACCGAGACACTCCAGTGCAGTACCATCTTTCCAATGAAATGTTAAATCATCTTCCCTAACAAATGGATATAAAGGATCTGATGGCAGTATTTGAAGAGAAAGGGAGTTCTCCCCACTGTCCTGGCCAATATTTATCTCTCAAACACAATATCTGGCCATTTCACATTGCTGTTTGTGGGACCTTGCTGTGCACAAATTGGCTGCCTCGTTTCCTACATTACAACAGTGGCTACAAATCCAAAAAAGTACTTAATTAGTTGTAAAGTGAATTTAGGGTGTCTTAAGGTTGTGAAACATTCTGCAGAAACACTACAGACTGATGCATGAAAAGTGGCTACGAGATGAGGTAGAGAATTGGTATGGATCTATACATGAGCAAGGAATCAACAGTTTTAGAAGGGAAGGAACAGATGCAAAATTGGTCAAGAAAATTAGCATGAAAAGAAATAAAATCAAAGAGAAGATGCATCACCTTTATACAATATAGCTCAGTTTTTCAGTGGCTCACTGGAGCACTCAGACACTGCCCTTCACTCTTCAATAAAGCAGCTGTAATTCTTTTACTGGACTTTTATGGAGCTATATTGAAACCTACAAAAATAAAATATTACATTGGCTGGCATATGATGCTTCATTTTACTGCATGCTCAGCAATAGTCTGGGCTGGGATACAGAAGAGACAAAAGATTGTGCGTTCCAGATGGTGGGTCAGTAGGAGGTTTCCCAATCTGGGATAGAGCCTTGTGGGTTTCTTCAAGCCATTTAACAGAGTTGCACTTTTAGAGATGCATCACATTGTACTATATCCTACCACACAGTAGAACTGACTGTGCACTGTCAGCTAAACGTGGTAATTTGTTGACTGGCACCAGAAAAACGACCATGAAAGTTGCCAGTCTGTTATAACACTCAACTGGTTCACTATTTTTCCTCAGGAAGGAGAGTCTAGCACCTCAACCTGGTTTTACCCACACGTGAATCCAATTCCACGTGACATGGTTAAGTTTTAATGCCCTCAGGGCAAACAGGGATGGGAATAAATGCTGCTTTGCCAATGCTTTCCACATGCCAAGAACAATTAAACAAAAACTCTCTTTGCCCTGCCATTGCCTTCAGATGCCTACAACCCATGTTCTGTAATACGCTCACTAAAATACTCTACCTCTTTTCCTTTAAATTCACCTCTTTGGCCAAGACTTTGACCCAACCTCACCTCATCTCACAATCTGTGGCTCACTATCCATTTGAATTTTGAGATTTGCCACCAACAAATTTATCATTTTATTTACTTCCTGTCCCAAGTGTAGTTATACAACTGGATTGTAATCCAGAGATTAAATCCATGAGTTCAAAACATGCCATGGCAGTTTGAGAATCTGAACTCAATTTTAAAAATCTGGACTTTACTAGTACCAGTAAAAGTGCTTACAAAGCTGTCAGGTTATCATAAAATGCATACTGGTTTGCCTACACTGTAAAGGGGAGGAAATCTGCCGTCCTTACCTGGTCTGGTTTATATATGACCCAGATCTATCGAGCAGCGGCAATGATTGTCTGATTGCTGCCATGTCCATAAATTCTCCCTACTGAATGCTAATTGCATTTCTTGCTGGGTCTTCTGAGCCTGGCTTTGACAGAAACATGCAGCGGAGTGTCATTTGGAGAACTCCATCGGATCGCTGTAGAGTCAGGGGAAGACAGGACACATCCCCTTTTTACGGATCTACTTGCCATAAGGTAAGTTTAAATGTCTAGTTTGAATTTTAGTGAATGGATGAGTGAGTGAATGGGTAGGCTGATGAGGTGGTTTAGTGGGTGGGTGAGGAGGGTATGTGGATGAGGTGGGTACATTGGTGAGGTGGATAAGGGGAAGGTGGGTGAGGTGCGTAAGTGGGTAGGTTGATGAGGTGGATAAATGGTTAGGTAAGTGAGTTGGCAGGTAGGTAAATTGGTAGGGGGAAGGTGGCAAGTAGGTAGTCAGGTCATGGGGATTGTTGGGTGCTCGGGAGGGAATTTGGGTGTGGGTAATCAGTCTGGGGTACTTGGGTCAAGTTGGGAGTTGAGGAGTAGAGAGGTTGGGAGAGTAATCGGGTCAAGTGGGGAGGCTCAGCTTGGGAGGGTAGTTGGGTTGGGGGTGGTAATCGGATCAGGTTGAAAGGGTTGAGTTGCAAGGGTAGTTGGGTTGGGGAAGTCATCGGGGTTCGGTGGGAGGGGGCGGTGTGATTGGGGGCTAGTTATGTAGTTATCAAGATATTAGACTAGGGCCAGGATTTTTCTTATGGCAGACGGGCTGGGCGTGGAGCTGATCACCGCCCACGATCGACTCCTTGCCGCTATTTTACGCAGGCTGGCCAATTAAGAACTGCCCAGCGTAATACGCGGCCGGTAGCACTCAGCTCTACCTGTGCTGGCGGGGGCAGGAGGGAGAGTTGGGGCCAGCGTTCTTTCATGCATGCAAAAGAGCGCAGCTATCTCCTGAGGAATGGAGCTGCCTCATGGAGATTGAATGAATATTAAAATAATGAAAGAAATTATTTAAAAATGCATTTAAACATGTGACTGTGTCACATGAGTGGGGACATGTTTTTATATTTGTGGAAATTTATTTATTTAATAAAGGCTTCAGGAAACCTCATCTTGCTCGTGGATGAGGTTTCCTGAAAAACGCGAAGGCCGCTAGGGCTCTTCACATACCTGCCAACCTTAAGGTTGGACGGGCAGCGTTCACAAGTGGCTCAATTGACTTCTTAATGGCTTTAATAGGCTGTTTACATTTCGGCGGGCGCGCAGCTGACTCTGGTGTGCACCCGCTGAATGAAATTTCGCGATGACGTTGAGACACACGCCCGACATCACCCGTGTCATTTTACACTTCAGTGTGTCGGGCCCGCCTCCGCACGCCGATCGGAAAATTCTGCCCCAGGTTTTAATCTGCCTATCATTTCCTGAGTAACTACCCAAGTAAGTACTATGGAACTGTCCCAAGTCTTCGACTCTAGCCCAGAGTCAGGGACATTTGTGGAGGGTCCTGGGGGAGTGGGGAATTGCCCATCCGAAGCTGAAACTTCCCAGGCAATTCCCACGTACAGCCACACATCAAGACTTCAACAGTTGTATGTCCATTCTCTGACAATCTCTGAGGATTTGGCTGTGACTCCAGGTTCACACTAATGTGGTTGATTCTTAACTGTCCTCTAAGGTGACCTAGTAAGATACTCAGTTGAATAAAATTACAACAATTCCCACCTAGTTTCTAGCCCGTAAATACTATACCTAACAATGTAGGGAGCATCTTTACTACACTGCAGTGGTTCAAAGAGGCCCACCACCACCTTCCAGAGCTAGTATTTATGGGCAATAAATATTGGTCTTGTCATCAATGCCCACATCCCAAAAATGAATTTTTAGAAATCAGTGACATAATTATGTAATTGTGCCCACTAACCACTCAGTGCAGCTATTTGTGAAGTGACAGCTACAGGAGCTTCTACACAATTTTCTGAGTACATTTTCAACAGAGGCCAGGCTACAGGAAGTATTAAACTCGTGCAGTTATTTGTCTCCCACTGCACCTAAAGTATTATGGAAAGGTTATCTAGGTGATTCTGCAGTAATCCTTTTACTGATGGTACACTGGAATTTGGCCTAGCATACAAAACACCAAGGAAGCAGAACTTGCCACTGAAGCAATGATAACAACTTACAACGATCAAAGTAATTGGCTGAGCGGGTTGAATTTCCTCAGCTCCAGACAATCACAGTGAAAATGCGACTTATTCTATAAAATCTATCTGAAACCCTTAATTAGATTCCAGCTTCACATTTTCAAGATATTAAGGGGAACTGATAGGGTAGATGGAAACAATTTCCGCTGCTTGGGGGAGTCTAGGGCTTAAAAAGGTGAAGCCATGTTATATAATTGCCAGGTTTCTGTATATCTTAGAGGACTAAGTTATCTCAGAACAATGCAGAGATGACCAGTTCTAAATCTTTATTTACAAAACTTTAAAACATCTCAGAACTTACAGGATTTTAATACACACATAGTCGTTGCCCAGAACCCAAATCATTCTAGAGACTTCTCAGGTTTCCCTGCTCTCCAACTCCACCCACAGGCTTAAGCAATCAAGAAGTATACAAGGATCAGTGAACAGGCCAACATAATCAAATACAGATCAATCAAACCATGAACACTACACACGCCTTTCAATTGGTGGGACAAGTTTTGAACTCTCTTCCACTAATCAACTGTAAACTTTAAATCTGAGATTGCTAGGTTTTTGTTATCCAAAGGTATTAGGCGATATGGAGTTAGGTTACAGATCAATGGCAGCAAAACAGGCTTGAGGGGCTAAATGGCCTACTCCTGTTCCTATGTTCTCAGGTATGCATTATTCTATAAAGTAGACAAACTCAATTTTATAAAATTCTAGTCTGCAACTTACTCCTGTGTATCCATTACACTGTATAAAAAATCATCTGAACCTTATGAAAAAATTCCATCATCACTCCGCATTTAGCTGTTATTCTATACATAAATCATCTGTACCTTCCAATTTGCTTCCAGCCTATTACTCCACCTGGATTATCTATAAAGGGGAATAAGAAAGGGAGAAATGGTGAGGGAAGAGAGGAATTATTCTTTTAACAGATTGGGCTGGGCAGACTTGACCTTCAGGCTCTCTCTTGATGAATGTGATTTGACAAATGGCATGAAAGTGCGTTCATTAGTGCTGTAATATTCGACCAGAAATGCTTCATTGGTCGTGCATTGGTTAGAGTGAAAGGAAATAAAGTTTTGAAGGATGTCTCAATGAATTATTTCTAGAGCCTGGGTGAAGTCTCCCAATAGGTTCTGTAATGCAGCTGCTTTGAAGCACACCAGCTACACACAAAGGTCCTGGGGTAGCTTTCTGATGAATTTATTTTTGGTGCTGTCAGGGTACAAACTATTTCCATTCTTCTCATTCCCAAAAAAGAACTTGCATTTATACCTGTAACAAAGACTAACTTACCTTGGAGTTGAGAGCAGGAGGTCAGGAACTCCAAGTCCTAATAGACCTTGGAACTTTTACTAATGCACACATCCGGAGTGAGCGGCACATGCACAGTTCAGCTTTGTGAGTTCTTTAAACTGAGGACTAGCCCAGCGCATCAGCACAAAAAGGGAAAACAGCGTGAAAACCCAGATCATATGAGTGGGAACGGAGTGCCGTTGAAGACAAGTGTCCCAGGCAGGGAACAGGAAGAGATTCCAAAAGGGAGAGGGGACAGGCAGAGGTCCCAAAAGTAGAATCCCAGACAGGGGAAAAGGGACAAGAAGAGGTCCCAGTTACATTAAGTCAAAAAGAGAGGAGCAGAAAATGAGGCTCAAAGTAGAAAAAAGGCTGTGACTGGCAGACTTTAAAGAAGAAGGCTTGGGAGAAACCTTGAAGATCCAAGAAGACAGCAGAAGATTGGTGTGAAGGTACTCCTTTGGAACAGTAACATTTCGCTCAGTAAGGCAGAAGAAGCTGAAGTTGCGCTCGTGAGTTGGTGCTTGAGTGCAGACTCGGGAATCCAGGGAAACTGAATCTTGGGAGACAAGAGTGAAATCCTGTGAGGTGGGCCATTGTTGACGCCATCCGAGTTGGAGCGACTTTGAGAGAGAATTCCAAGGCTATATCTTTGAAGGTGAAGATTGGAATCCCTCGCGAGAGAGACAGAATTTCAAAAAGATTGGTTGACTCACAGTGTTTACTGATGTCTGGGTGGGTTGTTGAGGAATCCATGGATTCTCTTGGCCATATCTGCCATTTATTGTGTAGTATGGTATGTTTGACTACAGTTTGCCTGTTAATTCACATGTACCTCATGGTAACCGTGAATGTTAGAGTATAAGATAGAAAGAAAAACAATTTACAATATCTGACTTTGTATAGTTTATTTTGTTTGTTCAAAACCCGTGGATCTTATGGCTTTATTCTCCAAGCAAGTGTTTTGAGTCTCAAACTTTGTCTACCTTAAACAAAAAGTTATCCGACCCTAACCACACCTTACCTACAACTTCGGGGTCTGGTCTGATCATAACATACCGTACCTTTCAAAATGATGTCCAGAAGAGCTTTAAAGTACTTTTAATGTGTAGTCATTGTTGCATTGCAGGAAATGTGGTAATCAATTTGTGCACAGCAAGATTCCACAAACAGCAATGTGATGATCACCAGATAACCTGTTTTAGTGATGTTGGTTGAAGGTAAAATATTGGCCAGGACATGGATTTGGTTGAGACTTGTATAAGTTTAGTAATGAGCACTGGCTATCAATCTACTGAGATTTCTCCCAGTCTGGCTATATCCACAGTGCATTTTCAGATGGTTACTGGAATAATGAACAGGAACTAAAGATCCAACAGACTTTGCTCTCCCTAGTATGGCGGCTACTGAGACCAATTACAGTTGCTCTTGTTGACATCAGCTAACTCATCGCAGAACAGGAATTGAACCTAGGATCTTCTGCTCTCTGCATTTTATACAGCATTGGGTAGTGAGTTCCACTCACTGAGCAACTTGGAGAAGGGACAATTTGTGAAATTAACACAAGTGATTTTGAATTTAGAATTATTCTATCTGTACCAACGTCATGGGCTTGAATTTCAATCCAGGGTGGGAACACAATGCCCGGATAATTGGGCCAGAGGCAAGCTCAGTGGCCAATTAGTGGTGCTGAGCATTACCAGGAAGTGGGAACTGCCTGCAGAGGATCAGTGGCAAAGGCAGCCAGCAGCCATGATGAGGCCTGCCGCTGCCTTGCAGAAGAGAGGAGGCTGAACAATGGAAGGTCAGCAGCTTTACCACACACAAAAGTGACCAAAAGGCCAACTGAAAGGTACTGCCCCTGACCTGGTACAAAATCCCCTAGTGCCAAAAATTTATCCTCATAAAATAAAATTGTACCCTTCACTGAACCTGACAACTGTGCACTCGCGAGCATCAGGCTGTTTGAATTTGTTGATTTATGAATTGAAAATTGCCTTCTGTCCCTTCCTGGTCCATTAACAAGCTCCAAAGAGAGCTTAACAGGCTGTTAATTGGAGAGAAGTAGGTTGACAACTACCTGTCCCCTCACCCTCACTTTGAAAATTCCAGCGCATCCTGAGGCATCAGGACACTGACACGCCTTTCTGGAGTGCGATTTTTAAAGTGTGCTTGCTCCTGTTCTAGCCCCACAGGCCACTGAAAATCCTGGCCCGTAACTCTGGCCTTAAAGGTGGTATTAGTTTCTCTAATGGCCTAGGTTGATAAGACACTTTCAGATGTAGTACTGAGCCATTGACACCAGGAAGATCAGAGATTTGAGCTCCAATTTGTCCTGAACTAATTGATCAGCAACAACTTGCAGATATATAGCTCCTTTAATCTAGTGAAATATCCCAAGGCACTCCACAGGAGTGCTTATCAAGCAAACTTTGACACGGGGGTAGCCACGTAGAAGTGTCAGGACAGGTGACCAAAAACTTGATAGATTTGATGAAAGCTAGGTGGACAGGTTTAGGAAGGGAATTCTAAAGCTTAGTGCCTAGACAGGTGAAGGCCCTAAGCTGGGTAGATAAATGAAAATCAGAGATGCTCAAGAGGCCTGAATAGGAGAAGCACAAAGATCTCAAAGAGGATTGTTGGGCTGGAGGAGGTTGCACAGATAGGGAGGGTGAGTCCATGAAGAGAATTGAATATCAGATGAAAACTTTGAAAGCGAGGTGTTGCTGGACCAGGAACCAATGTATGTCAGCAAGTGGGGGCAGGGGTGGGATTAATGAGTTAGCGGACTTGGGTTCGAGTTTGGATACAGTAGAGCTTTGGATGGCCCAACTTATGGAAGCAGAAACAGGTTCCTGTTTAATACTTGCACTAGGTAGCAGGTGGCCTCCCAATGTGTGGCTTGGGGTGAGGGTATAATAATGTAAACTGGCATGGGGTTCTGCTCTGGATTTTTATCCATCAATTGCTCTTTGAAAGCATGTGCTTATGGACTCATATGAGGGCACGGTCAGACTTGGCTGTGGCACCTTCTACAGTTAAATAACATGCCAACACTCACCATCCAGACTCATACATGAAACATCTTGTTTTGGATGAGTTACAGGTAAGATGACTATCATCCATAGAATCTGATCCCAGATAGGGGTCAGTATCTTCAAGAATGGAGAGAAGATTGACCTGAAAATAATGGCAATGCCTTGAAGAGTACTGCACACAAGTAATGCAAATTAATGGGTGGCAATGTGCATTTCATGAGAGAAAAGCTTTCCTAAAAACTTGAAGAACAGTTAAAATAGATGCAGTTGTTTAAATTTATTACTTCCATGCAGGCTCATCTCAACCTGCCCTTCTATAAGTAATCTCCGCCAGTCACCAACTATCTTAATCAGCTTGCACTGTCCGTGCGAGCCCAATGTTACAGCAATTAGCAGGTACCCTGTTTCTCAACTGCATGCAGTACTGGATTAAAATTTAAATTTTGTGTTAAACATCCTGGGGGATTTGTGTATCTGCATTGGCCAATCATTGCTAGAATTAACTGCTAACTCACAGTCCCAAAGGTCTCGGCAGCGACTGCCAGATAGAGGCACTAATTAATATGGGGAACTAGGAGAGCCTAGCATGCAGTGGCTGGGAGAATAGAAAATATTTGACACAAGATTCAAACTTCTAATTGACCAACTACATTCAGTCACTTTTATAATTCACTCAGTGACTGTATGCCGCTAACACCATTTACAAGATTAAAATTTAGTTTCCTGTAACCAGTGGAAGGATCTCCCTCCTTTCCAAAAAAAGTCTCTTAATATTTGCTGAGATAAAAGAATCAGAATTAGAAGTTGCAATGCTGGAACCTACCCACAGATTCTGGTATCCCCAAATCTGAACTCATTGAGTGCCAACGTAAAACTGGCTTTGAACACTAAATGCACATCAAGCCTTGGATATGGATCCACAGCAGAAAACTGAAGCTTTGGTTATTAGGAGGGGATTAAGGAGGACTGTTCCTATGCCCAAATTGACCATGGTAGAGGTTTGAGAATAGGCTTCCTGGGCGGCTCCAAGTTTGATGTGTGGTCTTTGCTAATCTGAGCAAAGGTAAATGGTTCAAACTTCTGCCTGTGATTATCCGCCCCCTCTCCTGCTGGGAACATGTCTGTGGGGCTTGACTTTGATCTTCTGGATAGTAAAACAGTCCACTGACACGTGCTGTCTAACACACACTTGAAGAATGGTCAACTGACACCTAAAAACAGATTATTTGGTTATTATCGCATTGTTATTGTGGGAAATTGTTGTACACAAATTGACTGCCATGCTTCCTGACAACATTGGCTACACTTCAAAAGTTCTTCATTGGTGAGACAGGCACTGAAATGAAGTGATGAATAAAACCTGGAGGCTTCACTATGGATAAAGATCAAGATGATTTTAGCTTTTGCGAACAGGTAGATTTTCAGGCTTAATAATGGCAAAACTTTGAGTTGTAAAGTGCATTTTAGTTTGATTCATTTTTGGGAGTGAAGCAAAACCTGTTGTAGGATATTTTTTAAAAATGCTCAAGCATTGAGCTCTCCCAATATAAGAGGTGAGGAAAGATGACAAAATGAGATAGGGTGTGCCACCCTGAGTGTTTTAACAGTTGGCGAAGATTTGAAGTACAAATATGCAGTACGCCGATAGAGCTGAGCCAAAAAGATGTTTTAAAATGTTACTGAATTTTTGGGAATTGGACTTTATCACCTGAGAAGTATCAAAACATCAAGTTCATTGCCCTCCCTCTGTTCCAAGTTTCACCCTCAGTGGTGCAAGAATGACCATCATAAAATGATACAGCAGAGAAAGAGACCATTCACTTCATCCTGCTTGTGCCAGCTCTTTGATAGAGCTATCCAATTAGTAGCACTTCCCCGCTCTTTCCCACATCCCTGAAAGTATTTTCCCTTCAATTCTCCGCAAATCTCCAATTCAATTCTCTTTAGAATGTTACTATTGAATCTGCTTCAGGCAACGTATTGCAGATCACAGCAACTCGTTATGTAAAAAAAATTCCTCATGTCGCCTCTGGCTTTTTTACAATTACCTTGAATCTTTGTCCTTTGGTTACTGACCCTTCTGCCAGTGGAAACAGTTTCTCCTTATTTACTCTATTTAAACCAATCACTATTTTTGAAAACATCTACCAAATCTCCTCTGTACCGTCCAAGTTCTAAGGCAGGGTTGTCCAATCTTTTTGTGTGAGGGGCCACATTTCAATTCATTTCTCACTCAAGGGGCCAATGATCAAAGTTTAGAAAGATAAGGTTTGGCACATAAAACATGAATTTAAAAAAAAAATGCCCAAAGCAATAAATTGACAATTTAAAAAGAATTAATAAGAATGACCATTAAAAAGGCAGCAGAACTAACCATTAAAACTTTTCTTGCCTTTTCACTTAAGAAGCTGAGCTAGAGAGACACATACTAGGCCCCAAACCCTGAACACCAGGGAAGGGAGTGGGGACCAGGGCCAAGCTAACGAGTCGGGCTTTTTTAAAAAAAATTCACTCATGGGATGTGGGCATTACTGGCAAGGCCAGCATTTATTGCCCATCCCTAATTGCCCTTATTCAGTGGGCATTTAAGAGTCAACCACATTGCTGCGGGTCTGGAGTCACATGGAGGCCAGGCTAGGTAAGGAAGGCAGATTTCCTTCCCTAAAGGACCTTAGTGAACCAGATGGGTTTTTACAACAATTGACAATAGTTCCATGGTCATCATTAGACTTTTAATTAATTAATTAATTCCAGATTTTAAAAATTCAATTCAAATTCCACCATCTGCCGTAACACCGATCATGCATTTGTCTCTGGTGGCGCATATTCCGAGCTGCTCCTCAGTGGAATTCATATGAGTTGGGGGGTCAGAAACGGGCCGCCTTTCACCGTGGATTTAACTCCTCTCTTGACTTGCTTTGCGGATAGGTTTTTGGGGAGGAAGGGGGTGTGTGACCAGCTCACACTCAGTCTCAGGGTTCTCATTCTCATACAGTCTCAGATGATAATTCACCCAAGCCCGGGAGGTTTGTCCATTTTACCTCTGAGGGGGAAGTCAGGATGGCTGTGAAGGTGCCAAGACATGTTTCGTCAACCCAGCCTGTTGGTGACTCCAGCTGTCCCAGACAGGTGGCCGGGCGGGCACTGTTGTTGAGATTGCTGTTCATCATGGCCTCCCCAGTCCGCTCTGCCATCTTGACCCCTATGCTCTTTTAGGGGGCCAGTGCCTGCAAAGGAGGGCTAGAGAGGGTGTAGCCAAAGGCAGAGAGAAAATTCACCATTGCCACTCACCTTTGCACTGCTTGATGCTCCTCCAATCAGAGACTGTTTCTCTCTCGCAAACATGGGAGAGAAATGGCCTGTGGTTGGAGGAGTAACCCCTTGTGTATCTGTAACTTCCACTTACCTATACTTTGAACAGAGAGTCTTTGGGCTAGATAGGGAGGCATGGCGGGTTGGATTGTGGCCCTGAGGCTGCACATTGGACAATATTGCTCCAAGGAGAGCATCTCCAACTTCCCCAGTCCCTCCACATAACTGAAGTGACTTTCTGCTTACAAATTCTGAAATCGAGGTACAATCTGTTGTGATTGATGCCTGTGTTTCAGATTTGTTGCGTTCAGATGCAAAAAAGGTGGGAAAGTAGAGTTGAGGTAGATGAGTCATGATCTTATTGAATAGTGGAGTAGGCTTGAGGGCTGTATGGGTTACTCCTGTTCTTATTTTTGTGTAAATCAAATGTCAAGAAAACAGCAATTTAAAAAAACACAGGTCAAAAGTCACCTGGATTTGGATGTCTTGTGCAATGTATTTGGTTGTAGTCACACTGAAAATGGCACTGAGTATACTGGCATTACTAAAAGGAGTGAGATTTCATCATTTATCAGAAAATATTGAGTCAATTTATTGTTGTTAACTCTGGTTAGTTGAGTTAAGTATAATTTTATTAAACCAATAACCTTAAATTAGGAAAAAAATTCAGCTGGAATCGTTATAGCTCCACTCAACTGAACAAAAACAAGATTCTGAATTATACAGCAAATACCTGTCCTCGTACACACAATAATATAATTAGGTTTCTTTCAATTGTGCTGGAGTGCTGCAGACTACTTTTGGGTGGTGACTATGCTGGTAGTGATTCCTGTGAAAGAGACCTGACCTTTGTGGAGCTAATGGCAGTGAAAGCCAGTTTTTGGCGTCACTGTCCTAGGAGTTCAGCTATAAGGTGACAAGAGTTTCAACACTCACAGCTCTTGATTAGACGCCAACTTTTTCTGCCTCCTGAGCTTTCAAAGATGAGCAAATTCTGACTTAAAGATAGCTGGTCCTACAGACCAGGAGAGACTGGGGTGCTATGCTTGGCCTTCGTATTCCTATGGGAAGCAGGACAGGAACCGAACAAGTATCCCTACTTTGATTGCTATCTAGTAATCTCTGCTGAAAAGTGCATGTGTGATATCGTGTTGTGATCCCAGCTGATGTTACTAATGAACAAGTTGGATCCCACGGTGGATCCTGGCTTGATAGATCCTAACTTTTATTTTTTGTTTAGAAACGTGGAGGTCAGCCAATTAACTTTTAACAAAAAAAAACATTTACTAAACAAGAAAAGATTAACCATATTACAATACTCTTTCACCCACAACTCTACCCTTCCAAATATATATAGATTCATAAGGATAACACCAGTTACAAAAGCTATCTTACTCTCTCATGTTCACAGTCCATGTAAACCAATAGACAACCTGTGGTCAGGCACACCACACTGTGAAATCAAGTGACAGATGCCACCCCAAACAGAGGCTATGGGCTCCTCATCAACTGCCGCCTCCGATATTTGTCATACCGTGAGCCAACCGGTCTCTCTGAACTCCGTCTTTCACACGAGTGTTTCCAATCTCCACTCTTGAAGAACCCACTTTAGAATCTTTTCCCAAAGGATGCTTTCTCTCGGATGCTTGCCACAAGGGTCCACTTCCAGGGTTTCGAACTCTCCTTCCAATGTTCCTCACCCCTGGATCACCTGGTATATTCAGGCTTTGCTTTCCACACACTCTCTCTTAGGTACTAGTCGTGCCAACAGAACACCATTGCTTCACATGCCCATAGTAAGGAGTCACCAACCTTTGGTTGTTTCCTCGAATCTTCTGGCCTCCAGCAAGCCTATTTTGCTTGCAGCTCTCTCTTTAAACTAAAGGCTTCCTCTGCTTCTCACTCTTCACTTCACAACTTTTTCCTGATTCCTTTTCTTCCTTTGACTAGAAGGTCTTCTTGGACCTTTCTTTATTTCCTCCAGGACATATTCCCTGGTTTCTGGAACCGGCTCCTGTTCTTATGGGAAATCTGCTTTCTGCAGTTCCCTCTCCTGTCCATCTGCTCCTGGTTCCTGTTTCAACTGAGCTGAAACTACTTTTCGGTTTTTCTTTCTCTCTGGATCCTTGTTCTAGGCAATAGCACAGTTTTTTTTCTACCTTGTGTCTGTTTTAACTTCCCTTCAAGAATCATAAAGCTGGCATCTTTTAAAGTGAAACCAAAACTCTCATTCCCCTCTTTTTTAACACACCAATGCAGAAACACAAATTAAACTTAAGACTAAAACTCATTCCTAACACCTACAAATACAAATATAATTTACTTAAACTATCTCTAGTTCCTAACAATCAGGTGGAGGCAGAATAAGAATGGCAATGCACCAACTGGGTTGGAGAGGATACCAGTGGATTGTTGGCACCTATGGAATCGTACCCCAGCAACAGATTTTCTAGTGAGGAGTTGAGAAAATGGAGGTGGGGGAGCCATTGCATTTACAACAGCAAACTGCATTTGTATAGCAGCTTTAACAGAGCCAAAACATACCAACTGCTTCACAGAAGTGTAATTAAACAAAATTGGACCAGCGTTCTTGCAATTTTTCTCTTCCTTTTTGAGAACAGCCCAAAATGGCTCCAGATCAAACTAACACATATACAAGTGTAGGATGAGCTCAGATACGTGCTGAGAATGAGTCTCTCTCTCTCTTGCACTGTTTTCCCTCAGAGATTAAAAAACTCCATAAAAACAGGCCTTTTTCCTTCATTAAAAATCCAGTGAGGGTTGCTTCTGTGACCCTTGCTTCCATTCCAGCTGTTTAATGGAAGAGCCCCTCATGGGCATAACAGATGGTAAACACGCCTTTAGGTTTAGTGGCCATCTAGAAAATCTCTTCAACATGCAGAACCAGAATGTGCAGGTTTTTACACAAGGAACCAGGCTATTAATGCAGCAAATACATGATCAAAGCCACCTAAATGAAATGGTTACAGGAATATAGGAACTGTTAGATGATGAAAAAAGACCAAGGTCCATCTAGTTCACCTTCTACCATCCTTATAGACGCATGATATAGCAATAATGGAATTGTAAATTACTTATCAAGATCAATCAACAACAGACCCAGAGACAACATGAAGCAAACCCCAGTGGTGTGGATCTTTGGGGACAATAGGCTCAAAGTCAGCCACTCTTTCCAAGCATGCTACAATTATCACGCCATCTCTTGAATTATTCATATATTGTATCCCAAAATATTATCGTTTGAATAGAAATCAATCTAACTTGCATTTAAATGAATCAGTTCTGACTGATTCCACAGTCTCCCTCGGAAGTCTGTTTCATAAATTGAATGCTCGCTCACTTAAATATTTTGCAGATTATTTTTAAATTTACCTCCTTCAAGTGCACGTTGTGTACTCTGGGTTACTGTTCTGAACGAGGTGAAACAGCTTAACATGATCGTAGCCCTTTAGAATCATAAAAACTGAAATCAAATCTCAACTTTTCCCTTTCCCCTGACAATGTTCCCAAATTATATAAAGGCTCCTCATAACCCAATCCCTCCATCCCTTCAATCATACTGGTTGCTCTCTTCTGCATTTTTTCAATTGTTACAATATCCTTTCTGTACTGAGGTGAACAGAACTGCACACAATATTATAAATGCAGCTGCATCAATGATTTATAAAGTATCAAGGTCAAGGGGGAGGCAGTGGTGCAGTGGTATTGTCACTAGACTAGTAATCCAGAGACCCAGATCTGGGTTTGAATACCACCACGGCAGATGGTGAAATTTGAGTTCAACAGTCATGAAACTATTCTCATAAAAACCCATCTGGTTCATTAATGTCCTTTATGGAAGTAAATCTGCCGTCCTTACAATCTACATGTGACTCCAGACCCACAGCAATGTGGCTGACTCTTAAATGCCCTCTGAAATGGCCTGGTAAGCCACTCAGTTCTCAAAGGCAATTATGGGGGCAATAAATGTTGGCCTAGCCAGCAATGCCCCCATCCCATTAATGAATTTTTAAAAAACTCACTATTTTGTTTCAATATACATCTGATTTGTTTTACTCACTGCCACCTAGCATTGTTGAGGTAGATTATTATTGATTGGTACCCGAAGGTCACATTCATTTTCTATGTACAGTATTTGCTTTCCACTCATATAATAATCCCTGCCTGGGTTCGTACATGGGATTCATTTCTCCTTCCTACCACCAAGCTCTGGTTACATTTTTGCATGATCAAGAAACACTGCTTAAATATTTTATGCAGAAACACACAGATACTACCCCAAGTTTGGCAAAGAAGGCAGATGAGATGCCTAGGGAAATTCTTCTTATTAGGGCCTACACTTAGTACTGAGGCATTCAAGGCTGGAACTCAGTGTGTGGACAAAAAGATGGCGCACAGCCCACATTCTCATACTGCACAGATCAGTATGTTGAAGCTGCCATACACTGTTATTTTCATTGTCTAATGATGCTTAATAAGTCATTTCAGATCAAATTAAACCTTGGAAATATTGTTCCTGCTAGATTGCAAACATCCAACCTATCTGTTCTTCCTTCTGTGTCCAGAATATTGAAATTAAGTTAGTAACTCAGTCATTTCCAGGATCTCAAAATTGGAAATCCTTCTTCAGATTTTCTTTCCTCTAGTTATCCATTGGCTTTGAAGATCCAAGACTGATATCACATTTTTCCTCATTTGCCTTGGGATTTTTTTAAAAAACCACCTTAAAGGCGCTGTCATAAATGCAAGTTATTGTTGGTGCTGTATCTTCTCAATGGTGGAGATGCAGGTCCTTCACCCCGATTTCTCATTTCCTAATGTAGAATGGCTGGAAGATGCATTGCAGACTAGAGAAACAGCCCTTTTAATTGAGGCAAAATGATTGCTTATGAAAGATGCTGCAGCGTAGCCTTCACACATATGAAGATCCAACTCTGAAGAAACTGTCATAAAAATACTGAGCATATTAATTATTCCAACATTCTCGGTTACACTGATAGAAAACTGGAAATTAATATTCTAGGCAGCGATGTCCTGTGAAATGTGACATGCTGCAAACACTCCCCAAGCAGATCTCATAAGGTTTGCACTGAACAAGCAACATACTGCATTATCATAACTCCCATTGATGTACTGGCAGACCAGCCACCATAGAAACCATCAGCTCCTCTGAGGGCTCACTGAGTTAATGCTCCCACATCATGTAGCATTAAACTATACAATCCAGATCTTTACGCAGAGAGTGGTTAGAATGTGGAACTTGCTAATACATAGAGTAGTGAAATACCTGTAGCATGGATGCATTTAAGGGGAAGCTAGATAAGTGCATGAAGGAGAAAGGAATAGGACATGTTGATAGAGCCAGATGAAATTGGGTGGGAGGCAGTGGAATATAATTCAAGCAGAGACCAGTTCATCTGAAAGGCCTTTTTTGTGCTGCAACTTACATGTATGCCAGGTTTGATTTCTGGTCTATGCTGAGTCAATTGATCTCAGCCAGTCTAATAGGAAAGGTACTACAATTGGTCCTATATACTCGGCTAGAACAGGGTTTGGGGGTTCTGAAATCACGTTGCCATAAAGTGGATGTAAATGGGCAGAATCGCTCTATATTATGATGCTCTTCACAAATAGCACATCAGTCCTTGACAGCTAAAGTACCACAGCCAGAATGGGTGTATGGATAAAGGTAGTAGAGTGTGACCAGTGCATATAAATTATTACACAGCAACATTCAACAACTTCAGGCAAGGGGAAGGGAAAGAATAAAGAGAGGGCATCCTCTTCATGAAAAGGTGTAAATTACAGATTAAAAAGGCCACAGGGCACATCTATGCAGAAAGAAACTAGTCTACAGATCAGGGAATCTATCTGCTAAATGATTCCTTGGTTTTTTTCCTTCACTAACTACCCTTTTCACAAGTCCATTCTACAGTGATCATTCCTTGTAGGAAGAAGTAATACTGACATCAGTATTAAACTTGTCTTTCAGCTTCTTTTCCTGGTGAGAGAGGAAAGCCTGAAGAGCAGAGCCCTCAGTGAAATGACATGCAAATGATGCGACTTAAGTTTCAGGCAGTTCTGCATTGTGTATTTTTAACATACTGTGTATTTTCAACAAAAGCATTTTTTTTGGGATACTTCCTTTAAGGAAAATGCAAAGCAGGAATTGTCGATTCAAGTATACATGACAGTATGTCACCACACAAATATGATTGCATTTCACTCTTGTGCAGACAGGCTCCTAGAGGGACTGGCAGGTACAGGTTCCAAAGAACACCCTTCATCTCTGTACTAAAAATAGCTTGGCTGGCGGTGAGAAAGGCCCTCCCTGTCAGATCCTTCCTACACGCCAGGAATCTCACCCCCTCTGCACGTTGTCCTCGAGGTGGCTGTGGTGCGGACGAGACCATCGTTCACCTTCTTGTGGATTGTGCCTTTGCAGAGAAGGTCTGGAGAGAGATGCAGTAGTTTCTGTCGAGGTTCATCCCGAGCAGTTCTGTGACACAGGACTCTATGCTCTACGGGCTGTTCCCAGGGACACACCGAGACAAACATCAACTGCAGCTGGAGGATCATCAACTCGATGAAAGACGCTCTTTGGTCTGCCCGAAACTTGTTAGTCTTCCAGTGTAGAGTTGTCCCCGACCGAGTGTTGCAGACTGGCACATTCCAAAGTCCAGGACTACGTGCAGAGGGATGCACTAAAGCTTGGGGCAGCCGCCGCAAAGGCGCAATGGGGAAAGATCTCTGTCTAAGACCTTTCTGCCACAGTGCACCGAGGGGCTGGGAACTGTTGAAAGCCCCTCGGGCTGTGGAGCTCAAAATGAATGTATGCAGTGAATAATAATTGCATTGAAGCACCTCAGAGTGCAACATGATGTATGTTGATAACTCCAATACCGTTGTCTGCATTGACATATTGAAATGATTGTAATATTCATTGATTGTATTGATGCACCTTGTGATACATGTGTAAAAGTTGAATCTGATTGTACTTATGTGATGGTGATTTTGAAATGTTCTTCCAGATATTTTATGAATATATTTTTCAAAAAAAAAACAACTAATGCAGGCTGACTGTTGCCTTAATTTTTCTGTGTGCATTTAAAACAACCTCCACAAGGTCTTTCATTCAGAGTGACCTAGCTCACCTCGTCCCAATTCCTGTTCAGTTTATTCTGGGCTGACATGTGACAAGCACGGATGTTTTTGCTCCTTCTTTGATCCTATCTGACGACACCAAACCACCACCACCAGCTCCCCCCCCGCCCCCACTACTTTCCCATAAACTCGTGACTGATTGCAATATTTTATCATCTTGCCTAAGTAATATCTTAAATAATACAATATTGGAGATTATCCTTGGGTATTCAATAGAAACAGGGATTCAATTTGTAGATAAAAATTCAAGGATGAGACCATTGTTCAATGGCCTTGTATATATGCCATCCACCAAACCTTCCCCCTTGAGTGTGTCCTGAATAAATTTCTGCAACACTATATCCTAGCGCAAACAAGAGGGCATGCCATATTAGATTTAGTAATGAGTGATAAGACAGATATAATTAATAGCCAACGGTGCAGGAATATTTATCTAAAAGTGATTATATGATATGATTAAGTCCAACATGGTGTTTGAAAGGGAGAAATGTGAAGCAGGCATTAAGGTTCTAGATTTAGGTAAGATTACTTCAGGAACTGTCCACAGAAAACTGGATAAATCTGTTAATGGGTAAAATGACAAATGTCACTGGAAGATGTTCATAAAGAATTTAATACGATACAGAGCTACTTTATACTCCTAAGGACCAAGAGTTATACTTGCCAAAAAAGACAGCCAAATACGACTAAAGAGGTAAAGAACATAAAGCTAAAAGAAAAAAAAATACAAAAACGTAAGAACTAGCACAGATCCTGGTAACTGGAAATGATACGAAGGACAGCAAAGGAACATAGGAGCAGGAGTAAGTCATTCAGCCCATCGAGTCTACTCTGCCATTCAATACAGTAATGGCTGATGATCCACTTCAATGTATTTTTCCCACACTAACCCCATATTCCTTTGTCATTCATATTTAGAAATCTGTCAAACTCTGCTTTAAACAAGCTCAATGACTGAGCTTCCAATGACTGCAAGCTTCTTTAATCTCCTGATTAATACAATGCCCCACACTACCACTACTGTTTGGTGGCCTATAAACAGCTCCTACCAATGTTTGCTGCCCCTTGCTGTTTCTTACCTCCACCCAAACAGATTTCACATTTTGTTCTGATAGGAGATCTTCCCTTACTAATGTACTGATCCCATCCCTTATTATCAGCACAACACCACCTCCTTTTCCTTCTTGCCTGTCCTTCCTGACAAAAACAGATAGTAGAGCTATAAAAAAGTATGAAAAGAAACTTGCAAGGAACATCAAAATCAACAAAAAAATTGACAATTACATTTAGAAAAAGAGAGCAGTCACCCTTAAAAACTGTTAACATTGATACTGTCAATGAAAATAAGGAAATGGTAGACATGCTAAGCGAATATTTTTGTCAGTATTTCCATTAGAAAGAAAAGAGATCAGCATGCTAGACATCTTAAGGAAAATAACTGAATCAGGGTTGAGGACGCACCCAAATTAACAAACAAAATAACAGCAATGAACAGCACTAAAGTGACCAAAACCCCCAGGCTTAAATGGTTTTAAACAAAGGAGTGAGAGCATTTTGGATCCCTAACTATAATCTTCCAAAGTTCTCTTGATTTGGTAACATTGGAAAATGTTACTCCGTTATTTAAGAAAGGCGAGAGAGGGAAGCCAGGGAATTTTAGACCAGCTAGCCAAACATGTTGTTGGGAAATTGCTATAATCTATAAATTAAAGATAGGTGACTGGACACTTTAAACATTTTAAGATGGTCAGAGACAGCCAGCATGGATTTGTAAACAAATCTGGTCAAATTTTTTGAAGTGACTAAAGTAGTGGACAAGAAAATGTCAATGGATGATACTTATATGGACTTCCAGAAGGCATTTGATGATGTCCCTCATAAAGATCTGTTAGCTATAGTTGAAGCTTATCGAACTGAAAGCAAATTAGTGACCTGGTTCGGAAACTGGCTGAGAGGCAGGAGACAAAGAGTACGGACAATGGGCATGTACTCTAATTGGCAGGATATGACCAGCGGCGTCCCACAGGGATCTGTGTTGGGCCTCAATTATTCACTGTGTTTATTAAAGACTTAGACAATGGGATAGAAAGCCACATTTCCAAGTCTGCCAATGACACAAAGATAGGTGGCACTGTAAGCGGTGTAGATGGAAGTGTAACATCATAAAGAGATACTGATAAGTGAGTGGGCAAAATTTTGGCAAATTTCATTTAAGGCAATTGTGAAGTCACCTACTTTAGACCTAAAAAGATAGAACAGGGTACTTTCTAATGGTGAAACAATGGACGTCCAGAGAGACTTGGGGGGCATGGATGGGTGTCCAGGTACAGAGACATAGAAAATAATCAAATGGGCAAATGGAATGCTGCACTTTATATCTGGAGGACTAGAATACAAAGGAATAGAAGTCATGCTTTGGATATATTCTACTCCTCCATAAGCAGTCCATTAGGATTGAGGAGGACTTACTTAAACTTTAGTTCGATGGGTTCTGAGATGACTGACAAGTCCAATGCATGATCTGCAGACTCCGCCACATGTGGGGCAGGTGGTGTTTAGAGGGCCGGGCAGAAGAGTTGTTGGGAGGTGTGTGTGCTCTCTCAGACGCCTCAACTTCACCTCCACGTGTTCCTGACAAAGTCTCTTGATGTGTTCAATACTTTCCCGAATGAACCTTCTCCACTTAGGTTCGTCACAAGCTAGAGACTCCATGAGTCAGTGAGGATGTTTTACCTCTTCAGGGCTGCCTTGAGGGCATCCCTAAAGTATTTCCGTTGCCCTCCTGGGAGTCTCTTGCAACAGCCGAGTTCCAAATAGACAGTTGCATTGGGAGTCTGGTATCAGGAATATGAACAAAATGCCTTGTCCAGTGGAGCTGGTTTCGAGTTATTTAGCTATGGTTAAACTGCATGCCTGGAGTACTGGGAGCAATTCTAGGCACCACACCTTAGCAATGACATATCGACATTAGGAGCAGTGCAGAGGAAATTTACCAGAATGATACCTGGATTCCAAGGGCTAAGTTATGCGAAGAGATTACAGAAACTAGGGTAATAGTTCCTCAAACCTAGAAGACTAAGTTGTGATTTTATTGCTTTCAAGAGACTAAAGTGAACGGATAGGGCAGGACTGGGGGGGCATATGGTAAAAATTAGAGTCAGACCTCTTGGAAGTGAAATTAGGAAATACCTTTACAAGCAAAGAGTGGTAGAAATTTGGAACTCGCCTCCACAAATGGTAATTAATGCTAGATCATTTGTTAATTTTAAAACTGATAGAATTTTTGTTAACCAAAGATATTTAGGGATATGGGGAAAAGGTGAATAATGGAGTTAGGTCACAGATCAGCTATGATTTCATTGAATGGAAGTACAGGCTGGAGGGGTTAAATGGCCTACTCATGTTCTATGTTCACCCCTTCTCAATTAAGTGAGATTGTAGTCAGGAGACTAGGAGGGTGGAAATGGGGGAGTGAATTGCGTTCCAATTGTCACACTCACTGGGAAACTACCAAAGACTAAATGGCCAGGCTTTTGCCATTGGCTACAATAGATTGATATATTTTACCACACCTTGACACAGCACAATGGAGCATCATCAAAGAAAGAACATGCGTGCTGAGAAAGGGACAGAGAATCTTTTGCTCTTCAACATCTGACTTTCCATTAAATTATTCAGATCTGCTTTACCAGGGATTTTGCAATGCTTTAGAGGGGCATGTCAACTGCTTCACTTATTTATTTACACCAAGTATTAGCATGAAATGTTAAGCTGTTTAAGGGATATGGTCTCTTGCCCCTGAAGCCTTGGTTGGCGAAAGCATTTGTATGTGCAGCTCTCCAATCTCTGGCGGCTTAGGAGTCAACATTACTAGGGTTAGAGAGGAAAAACAAGAACAACAGAGGAATTCCACTCTTGATAGCTATCCAGCGACTCCTGCCAGGGACAGCATATGTGTATACATTGGGTGAGGCCAGGACCAATAGGATGTAGTACCCTTTAGGGCTGAATGGTGATAGTCACTGTCTTGTTATAATCCTAGACCAGACCTCCAGGTTTATGGTATGATACATTACTTAAATTGTTTAAATTAGACAAATTTGACATTCAAACTTGCTAAGAGAATAAAGCCACAAGATTCCATGAGTTTTGAACAAACAAAAATAAACTTAATTATACAAGGTCAGATAGATCAAACAATTTACAATCTCTATCTCATATGCTAACATTAAGAGGTACATGTGAATTAAACTGTGGTTGAACACACTACAGTGCACAATCAATGGCAGATGCGACCCAAACAAATTCCATGGATTTCTCAGCAACCCGCCTAGACGTCAGTAAATACTATGAGTCAACCAATCTCACTGAACTCTGCCTCTCTCATGAGGGATTCCAGATCTTCACTCTTGAAGATCTAGCCTTGAAATTCTCTCCAAAAATCACTCCAACTCAGACAGCCTCAACAACTGCCCAACTTACAGGGTTTCAATTTTGTCAGTCATGATTCCATTCCCCTAGATTCCCGAGTCTGCACTCCAGCACCAACTCACAAGCACAACTTCAGCTTTTCGGCTGCAGCAAGCAGAATACTATTGCGCCAAAAGGGTACCTTTGCCCCAATGGCCGACAGCACTGAGTCACCAACCTTCTGTTGCCTTCTTTGAGGTCAAGGTGGCTCCCAAACCCACAATGATCGCGTGCAGTTCTGGAATCCGCATTATAGGAAGGATGTGATTGCACTAGATAGAGTGCAGAGGAGAGTTACCAGGATTTAGTTTTAGTTTTAGAGGAGAGGTTTAGTTATGAGGAGAGATTGGATAGACTGGAGTTATTTTCCCTGGAGCAGAGGAGATTTAGAGCGGACATGATTGAGGTGTATAAAATTATGAGGGGCATAGATAGGGTAGACAGGAAGGAACTTTTCCCCTTGTTGGAGGGATCAATAACCAGGGAGCATAGATTTAAAGTAAGGGGCAGGAGGTTTAGAGAGGATGTGAGGAAGAATTTGTTCACCCAGAGGGTGGTGGGAATTTGGAACTCTCTGCCTGAAAGGGTGGTACAGGTAAAAACACTCATAACATTTAAGAAGTGTTTGGATGTGCACTTGTGATGCCATGGCATACAAGGCTATGGGCCTAGTGCCGGAAAATGGGATTAGAATAGTTAGGCACTTCTTTGACTGGCGCAGACTCAATGGGCCGAAGGGCCTTTTTCTGTGCTGTGGATCTCTATGACTCTTTGACCAGTCACCCCTTCAGGGCAACAAGGTAGAGACTGCTCTGAAGAAGAGTCACATGGACTCGAAACGTTTTAACTCTGTTTCTCTCTCCACAGATGCTGCCAGACCTGCAGAGCTTTTCTAGCATTTTCTGTTTTTATTTAAGACAGAGACTGCTCTTTTTCCCTCTCCTTTACACCCATCCCAGGCATAAGCCTTTTGGCTTTGTGGTAGCACTCCTGTCTCTCAGTCAGAAGGTGCTCTCATCCTTCACCTGCTTCTCAGAAGCACAACAGAGTTTGCCTTGAGCTCACCTTCCACCCCTCTCTCCCAGTCTCTACATTCAACAGATCATTTTCTGCTATTTCCGCCACCTCCAGCATTATGCCACCACCAAACACATCTTCCCCTCCCATTCCCTTTCAGCATTTAGAAGGGACTGTTCCCACTGCGACATCCTGGTCCATTCCTCAATCAACCCCCAGCACCCAGTCCCCTTTCCACTGCACCTTTCCATGTTAACACAGGATATGTAACACCTGTCCTTTTACCTCCTCTCTTCTCACTGTCCAAGATCCCAAAGGTTCCTTCCAAATAAAGCAGTGATTCACATGCATTTCTTTCAATTTAGTATACTGTATTCACTGCCCACAATATGGTCTCTACATTGGGGAGTCCAAATGCAGACTGAGTGTGTGCTTTGAGGAACACCTCCACTCAATACGCATGCCTGGTTTAATTTTTCACCTTGTTCCCACGCTGACATCTCTGTCCTTGGCCTGCTGCATTGTTCCAGTTAAGCTCCACATAAGCTCAAAGATCAGCACCTCATCTTTTGATTAGGCACCTTACAGCCTTCCAGAATCAACCTTGAGTTCAACAATTTCAGACCATAATCTCTGCCCCCAATTTGTTTCCTTTTCCTTACACATTTTGTTTTTTTTCTCATTTCTGCTTTCAGACAAGAGCACACCTGCTCTAGAAATATGTTTTGTTTCTTTGTTTGCCACATCTCTATTCCTTTGGCCCTGTTAAGACTAATTCTTCTGTCATTTAATCTCCCATCTTCCACCTTGTTCACAGGCTTTCATATTGTCCTTTTGCCCCACCCAACCCTTGCTCAAAACCATGATGTAATGAGAGATGAAGAAGCAGGCAGAGTGATTATTTATACAACTGCTTAGGAATAGGCAGCTGTTGCAAAGGCACAACGGGGAAAGGTCAATGTCTAAGGTCCATCAGCCATAGCACACCGAGAGGCTGGAAACTGTGAAAAGTCCCTAGAGCTATACATTTTACTAGTAATGAATACTATAAATATTGACTGTTATTGTAAATACAGTATTGGAACAAATTGATTTGTTTTGCACTTTTAAGTAATGTTAACATCCCGAACCCAAAGCACATCATGAGTCCTTCAATATGTTGAAGAAGCATTCCCATACCTCTTAGACCATTCAAACAAGTGTCTGATTCAGCTTTATCATCCAACTTCTCTATTATTGTAGTAATAGCTTCAACTGAATTGGGTATCCCTTTCTTGAAATTTATCTGAAGGCATGTAGAAATATAGGAATTGCTAGACAATGAGGAAAACAGTCCACCTAGTCCTTCTAACATTCTCACAGTCACATGATACTAAAATGGAGTTGTTAGCTAATCATAGTGATTGATTGGCATAAAGTAGTCTACACAGATCTAGACATGAGGCATACCCCCCCCCCCCCACCCCCAAGTGATGGAGAGCTTTGGAAAGATTCGGTCCAAAGTCACTTGAATGTGCTCCCTTATTTTGTCCCCACTCCCACCCACCTCCAAAATCTCACCCAGTATCCAGACTGTTACTATTGTGCTTGGTCATTATAACAATGGCGGCCAAAGCACTATTCCCCATTTTCCATCTCACAGCAGCAGGAAAAGATCATACGAACAATTCCCAGTGCCATCACCCTCTATTTTGATGTTGTGTGGAAAGTTCCTCTTCTGTTCTGTTCTTTCAGCCTTTTTATATATAATCTCGACACCTCAGTGTTACACCACCTTCTGTTTTCTGCCCAATTTTCACCTCCCCAGATCAATCCGTGGCAGAGTCGGTTGAGATCAGCTATCTGGGTTGAGATCAGTTGACTCAATGCAAATCAAAGATTGAACTTGGGACCTTCCTGAATTCTGTGGCTCAATATTTGGGCCATTCACCCTATGCGTCACAGAGGGAGCTCCCAGAACTTAGTCCAGATCTCACTTATGGGTCCTAATTACAACTAACTTTTATATTACCAATTCCACTAATTTGGGCACAGCAGGTTGGTTGGACTGCTTATGACCCATTCCTCAATTTCTGTCCAGAATTGCATCAAAGACTGCACATGCAATCTCCTGTGCTCCCCGGACCGATGGGCTTCATGTTCTGATAGTGCTTCAGGATGGTGAATCTGTTCTTGGCAAGCTTTAGACACTTTACAACTCATAATGCAAACTTTACACAGTATGATGGCTAGCCTCACTGAAATTTAAAAAGAAAATGAAAAGGCTATTTTTTGACTCGTGAAGGAAAGCAGAATGATAGCAGGGACTGTCATCGTGTGATTCTTCAACTAGTCAGGAAGCAGGCGTTTATTGTGGATGTGTATTGACTGCAGAGATGAAAAGATAATCTGCCAAACTTGATGACAAGATAGGGGTGGGAGGCCACATGGAAGATGAGAAATGAAGCAAGTGAGTGACAGAACACAGACGACAGCAGGACAGGGGTGGAGGCACTATTATCCAACAGAAAGAACAAAAGCTAAAAGCTTTCAGAAAATGGTAAAAACAAGACACAGAAGGAGAGGTGAAGAGTAAACAGCAAGATGGGTGTATGGCTGAGTCAAGCTCACATCTTCAAGTAAAAGGCTACCTCACCGTTACACTTAAGGTACTGCTTCTCCTTTGATGCCACCTCAGATTTCCCTGCCCCTCCTGAACAGAATATTGGCAAACCAACTGCTTCCTGGCACCTCACCCAAGTAGCCCTCTTGCCATACATAAGCATGGATGGTGAAGCCAGGTTTTTCCAAATGGGCTTGTAGTGACTGGAATCCAATGAAGGTGGACTACAAGTTGTGCCTGTCACCATGGTTAGCACTATTCCTGCCACAATTTTCAAGGTCAGTCACCTGAAAATACTTTGGGCAATTACAGTCACCATCCCATCACAATGTCTTAAAGCTTTAATAGCTTGCTATCAATGTCCTAGAGGCTATGCTGTGTGTTCAACACTGCTAGCATGCAACTTTATTACAGGGTGTTTTCAGATCAAACCCAAGGTGCTCCTTCAATATAACACTAGTATATGAATGGACAGGTCAAGTTCTGAGATAATACAAACCTGCCATGAGGAACATCTACATAAAATAGCCTTGATTAGCCAAGGGTTACCCCAAGACTTAATTTTCTGTCTGAGTGGTGGCATTGTGGGTCACCTTAAAATCAAGGCATTGTTGCAGCTATCAGGGAAGCAAGCCTTGACTTGCATCATGACATGCTGCTGGTCGAGAGTGTGATAAACTTTTCTGTTAACTAAGGAAGTAACATTGAACAAGGCAGTATGTACAGCCACTAAGTGAGATCTGATACTTTTCACCCTTTGGCAATCCTGCCATTCTAGCTCGACACAGATCAGGCATCAAGCTGGGACCTCCTACTCTGTACTGGTTAGGTGGAGCTTTCATTTAATAACCCTCCAGGGCATAAATGTGTCTCATATGCTTTACTGTTTGTGTGGTTTTTGTTACTTTCTTCCTATTTTATAGGGAGAGCACATCATCAGTAGAGGGATCAATTACCAAACCTTGTCTTGATGATGTACTAAAACAGTTATTGGGATTGTGCAGGTGTGGTTCTCACAGTGAATCTCTCTGCCATTCTCATTCCTCATGCCTCCAGGTAGGATTGCTCCTGGCATCTACACTGTGCTATGATGAAATTAAGAACACAATCTGTGGCAGTAAACCCACGTTCCAACTCCATGTGGTAAAGCAAGCCTCAACCTACCTCTCCCACTCATCTTTAAAAGAGACATACATCAGTAGTTCAAGGAAAATTTTTCTGCACCTTTCAAGTCATGTACTTTTACTTGAAGCAGTGAATTGGAAATGTTCTGGAACAATTTCCTCACAGCACTAAAAATAATAAGTGTTCTTTTTGTAGCTCAGTTGATAAAGATATCATGTAATCAAGCCCAATAGACCTGGCCAATTCCTGTTCAATGTTGATTGCAGTGGAGGCCACAGCCAGATCGCCCATGATCTTTTTGAATAAACGAACAGGCTCGAATGGCCTACACCTGGTTCCTAAGTCCTATGTTATGTTCCTATGACTATACCAATCTTGAGGCAGACACTACAATTGATTTCAGTACCCCAGAGCAAAGGAGAAGATAAATAAAACCTCAATCAAGTTCACAGACAAGGTAAGAGGAGAAGAGGTTCATGTGGAGCATAAACATCAGCATAGACTGTTTGGGCCAAATTCTATGTATTTCTCTGTAGGTTCACTGCAAACCCTGCTGGAAAGTCCATGATGTGGTCGTCACTTAAGAGACAGAATCCGGCTCGGCAGTGATGTCCTCAGGCTGAAGTAGCTGCCAACACACAATATCAAGGCACCTGAAGTGAGGGAGAGGCCATGCAACCAGCCCCCAACACGACCCAGCAACTTCAGGAGAGGGAAGAAAATTGGGCAAAAAGCACAGATACAAAATAAAAATGGCACACTCATTTGATTCATTTGGATCTGCCAGGTAAAGGCTAGCAATCAACTTCCAATAAATAACTGATGGCTTCTGTAAAGCACCTGCAGATGTGTTATTACAAACTAGGTTTGTTGTATGCCCACAAGAGCTCAATATGGAGCTGATGCTTGACAGCATAACAAGCTGTGATGCTGATGAATGAGGATTACTTTGCCTTGTGTCTCAGACATATAATCTGTAGGAGAGGAGCTCTGGCTGATTTCTCCCCTCCCTGTCCTAGGGATCAAGCCATCCAAATGAGATTGGCTAATATAAATCAAGAATTGTACTGGTGGTGTTTCCAGATGGAACAGCTGCCTTTACAAAATGAGCCATCAGGCATTTGGTGAGAGCTTTGTGAAGAAAACTACACCCTGCAAACATGCTTCCATTTCTGTGCTCGCCAACCTTCAACTAGCCTTTTTTGTATGAAATAGATGGAGTGGAGGGACAGAGGAACATTAAATCACTTCATGCCTTAAGTATTCAAAATATCACTGATGTGCTTGCTCACGTACGGAACTAAAAAGAAAACAGTGCTGACGAAAGTCCATAAAACAAGAACGGAATGAGATATCTTTCAGGCACCTGCTCCCTCTTCCAGCACCTGTTAAACTGTCTGACAGATAGCAGTACTTTGTTATTCTTTGCAAATCACATCAATCAAATCAATAGTGAAAATTTAAAAGGGAAAAAAAAATGAATTTCTGACTTTCCTCAACAAGCTGTCTCTGGCTGTCATGGTTCTGTGTTTGCATAATCAGCAGTCCCTCTCTGCTCATGGTGGAAGCAGGTATGCAAAGAATTAGTCAACAGATTCCATATACATCAATCTACAAAGACAACAGGTGCTTCTGCATCCAACTGCTGGGAACGTTCTTCACATTCTGAATTAGAGAGAATCATTAAATCTCCGTTTTTTATGCATGTTCCTGTACTATACAACATGTGAAAGTTGCACTCATTCTTTAAATGAAAGTAAAATCAATTTTATTTGCAAAGTGGGTGAGTGTATAGCCTGAAATACTTACTCATGCTTCCTCTGGAGATGTAGGCCAAAGTTCGGGCACTGCATCTAAGCGGGGCAGGTTATTTGTAAATTAATACATACTTACTCCCACTTCCTATTCAAGTTTCCTTGGGATACAACAGCAATAATATATATTTATATAGTGCCTTTATGTAATGAAACATCCTAGTTTACTTCCCAGAAGCATAATAAAACCAAATATGACAATGAGCCACATTAAGGAGATATTCAGGCAAATGACCAAAAGCTTGGTTGAAAAGATACATTTTAAGGAGTGTCTTAAAGGAGGAAAGCAAGGTAGAGAGGGAGAGAGATGTAGGGAGGGGTTTTCAGAGCTTGGGGCTTGGGCAACTGAAAGCATAGCCCCCAATGGTAGAACAATTAAAATTGGGGATGCAAAAGAGACCAGAAATATAAGAGTGCAGATATCCCGGAGGGCTGTGGGGCTGGAGGAGATTATAGATGATAGGAAAGGGTGAGGCCATGGAGGGAATTGAAAACAAGGATGAGAATTTTAAAATTAAGATGTTGCTTGACCGGGAGCCAATGTAGGTCATTAAGCACAGAGGTGAAAGGGGAACAGGATCTGCCACGAGGGCAGCAGCATTTTGGATGACCTCAAATTTACAGAGGGTAAAATGTGGAAGACCAAATGGCACACTCCCCATTTTCCTTTACTAATATCCCTCTGGGCCTCAGCTGTGACAAGGAAGCAACTGATTGCCTATTCTCCAGGCAATGATGAGGATGCCCGATTTGCTGTGCTTATCCAGATCTCACCATGAGCCTTTGTACATGGAAACCCAAAGAAAGAAATGAAGGAGAGAAATACAAAGTACATTTATAGAATAAGAGAACATAAAGGAGGCCATTCAACCCATCTTGCATGTGCTGACGTTCTTTGGGGGAAAATCTATCTTGGTCCAAGTATCCTGGGCTGAGAATGGGATGGCAGGGGAAGGACAGGTAATTCAGGACTCCCAACCAGATCACCATCCAGTGACTGCTGCTGGAAAGGATACAATGACTGAGGATAGGATTGAGGTGAGGCTATGGTGATACCTCCACCAATGCTTCAAATATCCTGGTGACACGCAACAATTTTAATCCATACAATGGCCACTATTTTGAGTGAGATAGCAAAGGGTAGCCAGTGAAACACCCCAGTGTGAGCAAGCAATCTTCAGGAGAATGGGGTGAGAGGAAAAGGTGGAGGGGTGGGGTGGACAATGAGGCCCACTTTTAAATTCATAAAAATTATTCACCTATAGCTTACTCCCCGCTATTTTGAAACCCTTCATTACTACAGGCAGCAAAAGGAAAGAAATATCACTGACAGTGATTTAAAAAAGAAAACTGCAAAGCTGACAGTGTTATTTGCAGTCTTTCATGGATGTACATGCTAATAAATGGAAATGTGCAAATAATAAGTGCAAAGTCAGTAAGGCTGGCTGGCTATCAGCTGTACCTGGTCCTTCTTGTGTGTTTCTTTATTAATGGAACTGCGCCACTTTCTGTTGGCCTTTGTCCAATGATTCTGTGTTGGTATAATCCCTTGCCAGAGTGACCAGCTCAGCCAATTAAATGAATATTATTACATCAATGTTTCACCTGCAGTCCCTGGTGTGCCTATGTGCCCTTGGGCTAGGGGCTACTGGAAAAACGGCATCAATAAGTGAGGCATGACTCAGTATAAACTGGGATTCAAGGTGGTTATTTAAAAATAAAATCAAGCGGAAAATAGGGAATTTTATTCAAGTAGGCAATTCATGGGCTTTTGTTATGCAGAAATGTAGTTTCAGATTTCAATCACTTTCTCTCTTTATGGTCTTCTGAAGTGATATTTGAACGTATTATCGGAGGAAATAAAGGACAAACTAGGAATGTTACTCAGAGATAAAAAATTCCCATTCTGCTTCAATAAGGCATGTGCTGTTTGAAGAAATCAGCTTCTGCCGTTTAATTTAAACACGACAGGGTACTTCTTGCCTCTCTTTCCCTGGAGTGTTTCATGGGACAGTGTAGAGGAAGCTTTACTCTGTATCTATCCATACCTAAAATGCTTTTTGAGTATTCAATGGGGTATAGGAGCTTTACTCTATACCCAATGACGTACCTGCCCTGGGAGTATTTGATAAGGCAGTGTAACCAGAGTTAAAACAGAAAGCGCTGGAAAAACTCAGGTCTCCCAGCATCTGTGGAGAGAGAAACAGAGTTAACCTTTCGACTCTAATATGACTCATCTTCGGAACTGAAAAGAGGTAGAAATGTGATAGGTTTTATGCTGTTGAGAAAAGGGGAAGGAACAAAAAGGAAAGTAGGGATTGGTTAGAGGGCAGGGGAGATTAAATACCAAAGATGTCATGGAACAAAAGGCAAAGGGACTGATAATGGTAGTAATAAAGAAACAAAGCAATGGTCCAGAGTAGGTGTTAATATTAGAATAAAGGTTGGCTCTGTCTGAAAGCAAAAACATGACAACAGGATACAGACTGGCACTTGGGAAAAAAATCAAAACGGAGTACAGTTTTCATGGTTTGAAGTTGTTCAGCTCAATGCTGAATCGAATCCAACGTAGCAGGAGCTTTACTCTCCAGACCTGACAGTGCTTGATCTGAAATTGAGTGCACTAAATGGAAAGTCATCCTTTCCCAACAGACAACCTCACCTTGATGAGGACAGAAGCAGTTTTTTTTTTGAAAAGGTAAAAAGCCTGCAGCACTGGCACTCACATGGCACTCACACGGCGCACAGGATTGATGGGAGTTTATTCCTCTGGAGAGTTGGCTGGAGAGGAGGTCATTCAAGGGAAAGAGAGAAAAAAGTAAATAAAGTCAACACAGGGTTGTATGGTTCCTTCCATTGCTGAATTGGAAAGGCAAACATTTTGAGTAGGTTGCCACTTTTCCTTAGTGGGTGAAATGTGTACAACTCAATTGTTAATAGGTCCCTTCTGACTGCATCCTCAGTGTTGAGCTGAAAGACTGTCCACCAAGTCAGCATTTAACTTCATTGCTATATTCACCATTCTTGCCACTATAAGGAGATGGAGACAAATGGCTCTGAGTGTCCCATGTGCTGTGCAACAGTTCACCAACACACTTCCATTGAAACGTTTTTAACATTTCAGGAGGGGAGCTGGCAGCAAATACACTCCCTCTTTCCCCTCCTGGAATATCTGGCATGGTAGGCCCATTCCATCAACTATTTTTCCATTTCTCCCAAAGAGAGCAAGATCCACATTCACTTCACTCTTCCCACATAACGAAGGTTCACTATGTGCTTCCTTTAAACACTTAAGAAAATAATTCAGTAAAAACATCTCATATGTTTGAAATGAGAAAAGGCCATTCAGTCCATCATGCCTGTTCCTTTCATGAAACATGAATCTTCTTTAAATAGGATCCACCCATTCAACTAACCTTTCTAGATCCCAGCACCTACTTTAGAACATATGCCCATGCTACTTAATTCTGCCCAAACTTATCAAAGGGACCTTCTCCAACTGCACACCTTACGCACATGCCTTGATCTCTAGCCCCCTTTTTTTCACCATTACTGGCCATACCTAATGCAGTTGTTGAATTCCATCCATGCCCGAGTATGGTACTACCCAGCACTAGCCAGTCTCAGATCTGTGAACCTAGATGGCAGGTGTCATCATGCTATTTGACCAAGGAGGATGTGACAGCTATGTCTGACCCTCTTTAGATCATGTTGGCACAGTCCGAGGAGTCTAGTCCGAGGAGTCTACTAACAGATTCATTGTGATGTGCTCAATTCACCATTCTCAACATGTGTCCACACTAGCATCAACATCACCAACCAAAATAACAAAATAGATATATGGTGTTTGTGAAGCTAGTGAAGATTAAGTGCTCACGGGGTTAACTACTGTTAAATCTCACTTTTTTAAAGTTTCAACTAGTCAAGGGACGCACAGCCTCTTAACAGCACTAAGACATGCGTTAAACCATCAACTTATTAATGTAAAATGACCTCCAATTCTTCATTTGCGGCTTCTGATGTGTAAATTAAATCGGCTCTAAGTCCCCTTCAAACAACATTGCTGTCAGCAATCTTGATCAAAGGCTGAATCCCAAAAAAGTAGAATCATTTTAGCTACACAGGCAGCCGAGAGAATCTTTTGAATTGAATTATCAACAAGGACCAAAGTGCTGTTGTATTGCCCTGGGGGCTGCTGCAGGTTACCAGCAGCCCAGCGACCCTTGTGAACTGGCAATCTTGAGTTTAGTTCTAAAGGTAATTGTGTTTGGTTCCTCTCAGAAGCAGCTCGTATATAGCTTTGTCCTCCCTTGCTCCAAATATTCCAGCCCCAGCTCTTCTTAAAGAGCTACCCCAGACAGGGCACAGTTCCATAGGCTCAAGTAGCTGTCCAGTATCCTGTCCAAGTGGCTATGTTTCATGTGCAAGCCTACATGGTGAGCGCTGACAGTCAACTGTGGGCAACCTCGCAACCTAGCCCGATCCCTGCACAAAAAGCTTAGTGTTTGTATCAATAACAAAAGCTTGCACTTACATGGTACCACTAATCTTGTAAAACATCTCAAGATGCTTCACAGGAACAAATGTTAACCAAAACTGGACACTGAGCAACATAAGAAAATATTAGGATAGGTGACTAAAAGCTTGATAAAGTGGTAGATTTTAAGGGGCATCTTAAGAGGAGAAGAGAGAGGCAGAGATGTTTAGGGAGCTTAGGACTAGGTAGCTGAGGATACAGCTACCAATGGTGGTACGAAGAATATCATTGATGTGCAAGAGGCCAGAATCTGAAGAGTGGAGAGATCCCAGAGGGTAGTAGGTCTGGAAGAAGTTATAGAGATAGGGAGGGACAATATGGAAGGATTTGAAAACAATGATGAGATTTTAAAAAATTGAAATAACAAACAAGAATAGAAGCTTTAGCTGTTTTTTCACCCCACTACATGTCCCATTCTGTTGCTCCTACTGCTCTGATAACCACAATTAGCCAACTCAGCACAGGTCAGAGGTCAAACCCACAACTCTATGGTCTGTATGCCCTCGTGTTGTTACTTAAGATTTAATCTTCCTGTTTGCTTTTTGATCTTAGTGACAGTCTGCAGTGTATGTGTATTTCTCCGACAAAGGCTGTGTCTGCTTTTAAAGAAGTACCTTTGTGGACGTGCATGGTATTTAGATAGTAACTGGACATTTCATTTTGCTACAGCAACTGGAATTCCAATTTGCAAAGCAACAAAAATAAATTCCTTCCATTTAAGCTATCCATTAAGGCTAAAATATAATACTGATTTTGTAGCTTATAATTGAATGACAATACAGTAAATTTGGTAAAGACACTCTTTGATCTTTCATTCATTTTTCTCTCCCTAAGTGAAGACCTGCAGTGTTGGATTACATGACAGTCATTGCACTTCATGTATTAGAGAGGAAGGATGCTATTTCTGAGAATGTGATAAGGTACTATGTAAGTACAGGTCTTTCTGGGCTTAATGTGACTAATAATTCCTGTAAAGAAAACAAAATGTGCCACGTGTTACGGTATCATTTACTTAAGCTGATCCCAGCCAAGTTTGCAACTGAGCTATGACACAACTGTGTCTAGTAACAGAATACGAAAAGATGTAGTAAAAATTGACCAGCCAATCAGTATTAAGCAACTCCTGTTTGAAAACTGTGTGTGTATGATTATTGGTTGAGGACAGGGTCAAGTTTCATGTGGTACCCCCAACCAGCCACTTAGCCTCTTGGATTGAAAAATCCACTTCATTTTGATGCAATGGGTACTTGAAGTATGAGTGACTGAGCAATATAATGGAGGGCCCACATTGCCTGTGGAACTATACAATAGCAACAAAAACCTGTATTTATTAGCATCTTTAACACAGTAATACAGCCCAAGGTGCTTTATGGGAGCATTAGCATATAAAATTTGACACTGAGCCGCATAAGGACATATTAAGATAACTAACCAAAAGCTAGTCCAAAACACACCTTAAAAGGAGTGTGAGGTAGAGGGGTTTAAGGAAGGAATTCAATAACTTCAGGTCCAGGTAACTGAAGATCGGCCACTAATGGGTAAGTGATGAGCTACAACGACCAGGATTGTCAGCCGATAAAAACCCAGAAAAAAAATGTTCTGAATTCTCCGTTCTGCTGGTTAACAATCAGCTTTATGGGGAACTGTGTGGCTCAGTGGGTGAACAGTGACATTTTGGCAATGAGTGTTAAGTTTGAATCTAGATTTGATTCAGTTTAATGGGAAGAAAATCTCCTCTCTCTGCCAACTATAAGGGTCAGGCACAAAATGAATCTGGACAATTTCAACACATCTCCCAGTTGGCATAAAACCATAGTACAGAAATGACCACAATTCAGAATTAGATTGACACTAAATTGTCAGCATTGCTTAGGTAGGTTTGGGGATTGATGCAATGGGAATGGAAATGTCACACTGTTCCATACAGCATACTGTTTTAAATTGGGGTTCAGGCAGGCTGTTAGAGCAGGGTTGAAGTATCAGTTTTTGCTGGAGACTGGTCCCTGACAAGGAGCTAGACTGAGATTTCAGAAATTATTCAAGACTTTTCTTTTTGCTCTAAATATCTACTTCAGTCAATTTTGAGCATTTGCAGTACATCTCAGTTGCTCATTTTTGTAAAATACATATGCATGCCCCTGTTCATCACACTTTTGACTGTCTGAAGTAAATTTTTGCCTCATACTTTTGGGGAAAAGTAGAAGCAAAAAGAGGCAGGAATATGAAACAAACCAACTCTCTAGTAACAGAAAATAGAATACCCAAAACATCTGCCATCTCTTAATTGGTCTGTGCAAGAACTCAATGTTTAGGTGTCAGTTAGAGATTGTGGCCTTAAAGGGATACACATTTACACTTGACAACAGAATAACGCATTTCATATGGTATAATGTCCCTGTTCTTGTAAAGCAGCGCATCTTCCAACCAACTGAGTGCAGTGCCATTGGAAGAGATAAGTGACTTTTCTAGCACTTTACTTCAGGCAGCCTGATGATGAACAGGGGCATGCATATGTATTTTAAAAAATGAGAACCTAAGATATATTGCAAATACTTAAAATTGACTGAAGCAAATAATTAGAGCAAAAAGAAAAGTCTTGAATAATTTCTGGAATCTCAGTCCAGCTCCTTGTAGGGACCAGATTCCAGTAAAAACTGATTCTTCAATACAATGCAACAGTGACTATGGTTTAAAAGTATTTAATTGGCTGTGAAGTACTTTATGAGATGCTGAGGGCATAAAAGGCACTACATAAATGCATTCAACTCAAAATTGGAAAGCCCAAAAATATTTTCTGAAACCCCAAATGTGAACTGGAGACTGACTAAAACAACTGTCCATCCCTTTCGTGTAGCTGAATTTTCTTAGCCACCTAAGTACAGATTAATATGGCTTGCTCCCATTCCATACCCGACCTCCCTTTAATTTTCCATGCTTCATCACTCTTCTAAAGCTGACCAGGAATTAATGGGCACTGTCGTCCCCTTACTGAAATGAGAGGATAGCCCAGGCAGAGACACAGGTCACTGAGTGCAATCTAATGGGCTGGATGACCTAGACTGCAGTGTGCAGGGCATAATTTCACAATTTGCAGATGATATGAAGACTGGAAATGTTATCAGCTGTGATGGGGATAGTCTTGAATCTCAAAAGGAAATAGACATGTTGGTGGATTGGCCAGACAAATGGCAGATGAAATTCAATGCAGAGAAGAGTAAAGTGATTTGTTTTGGCAGGAAAGATGTGGTGAGACAGCATCAAATAAGGGGAGAGTTTCTAAAGGAGGTGCAGGAACAGAGGGACCTTGGTGTATACATACATAGGTCATTGAAGATGGCAGGGCCTGTTGAGAGAGCAGTTAATAAAGTATATAGTATCTTAGACTTTATTAATAGGGGCATTGAGTACAAGAGTAAGGGGGTCATGTTGAACTTGTATAAGACACTAGTTAGACCTCATCTAGATGAATGGGTCCAGTTCTAGGCACCACATTTGAGGATGGATGTGAAGGCATTGGAAAGAGTACAGAGGAGATTCACAAGGATGATTCCCTGGATGAAGAACTGTAGGTATGAGGATAGATTGGAGTGGGTGGGACTGTTTTCCTTGGAGAAAAGAAAACTGAGAGGAGACTTGATAGAGGTATTCAAGATCCTGAGGGATATGGACAGGGTAAATAATGAGAAACTGTTCCCACTCAAGAGAACATCAAGAGCTAGAGGGCACAGATTCAAAATAATTGGCAAAAGGAGTAAATGTGATGTGAGGAATTTTTTTTTGACCCAGAGGGTGCTTGGAGTCTGGAACAACCTTCCTGAAAGGATGGTGGAGGCAGCTTTGATCGAGGCAGTCAAAAGGGAAGTGGATTGTTACTGAAAAGAGAGAATGTGCAAGGTTATGCACATAAGGCAGGGGATTGGGACTAGGTGGAATGTTCTTTCAGTGAGCCAGTGCTGACTCAATGGGCCAGGGCCAAACGGCCTCCTTCTGCACTACGAAGATACTGTGAGATTTTCAGTCTGGGTGGGGGCTCTGAAGTCAGGGCCAATTCTGGGTCCCGACCATGTACGTTGTGTTTCAGACACACCTGTCATAGCCAGGCCAATTAATGGCAGGGAGCGAGCTCTCCATCCTTTGGCCGATTCCTGAGGCTGGAAGATCAATAGGAGGCCCTCCAGCACTGACACACTGCAGCGTCGCCAGCCAAGTTGGGAGCTGCTGATTTGTGAAGGAGAGGAGGATAGAGAGAGAGAAAAAGAGGGCAAGCCTTGATATGAAGCACCCTCAGACACAAAGGTCAACATTTTTGATATTTAGAACTGCCACAGCGGCCTGGCTACTATCATGAAGGGGAAACCTCTCCATGGGACAGTCTCAGCTGTGGCCCAGCAGCCATGACTGATATGGCCGGGCGGGGAGTCTCTTGCGGGGTAAAGCGCACTTCCCTCATTTCCTGACATTAGCCTGCCATGGTCCTTGCCTGCATTGCTGACTGTAAATACCAGTTCATGAGAGAACAGGGCCTAATTGGCTGTAAATTTCTTCAACTGGCTACCTGCCACCTGCGGATCCTGGTGCTGAACTAGCATGTGGGCCGGCGGCGCAAAGTTACATACTAACCTGGCTCCGATCTTGATGTGCTTTTAAAATCCAGCCTCTTATCCCTCCTCCTCTCTTACAATCTCCTTTCCATCTTCCAGTTTGCTCCTTTCCTCTCACTCCCACAATACAAATGATTTCCCTCCCCCAACTCTGCTTTATATGAATACTGCATTCACCTTCACTCTCCATGTGTAATGGCACGGAGGCTGACTACTGACATCAATAAATATCTTTCCATGATGCTGTGTATTTCTTTCTCAATGAAGTGAATGCTAATCTGGTATTGCTCCATTCAGATTCTTACTTCAGCATCAGGAAAGTATTCCATTCCTCAACACATTTGTATCTCAAACCTCTGCAAGCACTAACCTCACTAGGAATTTTCAATATGAACTGCAGCAGCACAGGTATTAAACGGAAATATGCGGAGGGCCCCATAGAATCCACAAATGCACTCAAATCCATACTTACTGCCAAAATACAGAATCTCTCTTTATTTGAAAACTCTCACTCTTCCCTTGATGCAAGGTCAGCACGTAAGTAAGTCACTCAGAATAGAAGTTCCAAAGTATGACCTCCAGTCTCTGACGATCTCTGCCTGGCCGACTGTCGGGCTCTTATAATTGGCTTCAGTGTGACAGGCTGGGAAGAAGTGGGGAGGGAAAGAGAAATTGCAGAGGGAAAGAGGGAGAGTAAAGAGGAAGGGAGGGGAAAAAGAGGGAGGGAGGGAGGGGAAGGGGAGGGAGGGGAAAGAGAGGGACGGAGGGAGGGGAACAAAAGAGGAGGGAGGGGAAGAGAGAGGCAAGAGGGAAGAAGGGAGGGGCAAGAGAGAAGGAGGGAGGGGGAGAAATGCACTGCCTGGAAGTGTGGTGGAGGCAGGTTCAATCGAGGCATTCAAGAGGGGATTAGATGATTATATGAATAGAAACAAAGGCAGGGCAATGGCACAATGTCATAATGCTTATTTAGAGAGCTGGTGCAGACATGATGAGCCTCCTTCTGAGCCGTTAAAGTTCTGTGATTCTGAGAGGAGGGGGCAGGGGAAAGAGAGGAGGGGGGAAGGAGAAAGAGAGGAGGGGGGAAGGAGAAAGAGAGGAGGGGGGAAGGGGACAGGGAGGACGGGGGAAGGGGACAGGGAGGACGGGGGAAGGGGACAGGGAGGACGGGGGAAGGGGACAGGGAGGACGGGGGAAGGGGACAGGGAGGACGGGGGAAGGGGACAGAGAGGAGGGGGGAGGGGACAGAGAGGAGGGGGGAGGGGACAGAGAGGAGGGGGGAGGGGACAGAGAGGAGGAGGGAGGGGACAGAGAGGGGGGGAGGGGACAGAGAGGAGGAGGGAGGGGAAAGTGAGGATGAGGGAGGGCACAGAGAGGAGGAGGGAAAAAAAGACAGGGATGGAGAAAAAGACAGGTAGGGAGAAAAGATGGAGGGAGGGAGGGCAAGAAAAAGGGAGTGAGGGAAGGGAAGAGTGAGTGGAAGGAGAGAATGGGAGCGAGAGATGGAGGGACGGGAGAGATGGAGGGACGGGAGAGATGGAGGGACGGGAGAGATGGAGGGACGGGAGAGATGGAGGGACGGGAGACATGGAGGGACGGGAGACATGGAGGGACGGGAGAGATGGAGGGACGGGAGAGATGGAGGGACGGGAGAGCGCGAGTGAGAGGTGGAGGGAGGGAGAGTGGGTGCGAGGAAGGGAGGGAGAGTGGGATAGGGAGGGAGAGCGGGAGAGAGAGAGAGAGAGAGGGGGAGCGGGAGGGAGGGGGAGCAGAAGCGAGAGAGGGAGGGAGAGCAGAAGCGAGAGAAGGAGGGAGAGCAGGAAGGACAGCGGGAGGGAGTGCAGGAGTGAGAGAGGGAGCAAGAGAGGGAGCGAGAGAGGGAGGGAATGGGGAAGGATGGAGGGAAATACAAGGAAGGAAGGCAAGGATAATAATTAACCCTTGCACTTCAATTATGCCAAAATGGGGCATCAGGTTGGCTTTATCTGCTTCCCTTAGAATCTTTCTCTCTAACCTTTATGCTTTGCTACCTCGTTCTTGATCTTAAAATGTTTGCTTGATATTGCCCTCGTTAATAGCATTGTTAATCAGCTTCTCTCCCTACTCCTTTCTCAGTCTCCACTGCTCCCCACTTCTTGATGGTATTGTGAATCATTTATGTGATAGGCACTATATAAATGTAAGCCGGTAAATCTTCAGAACAGCCTTTTATTAAGTACTACACCTCATAATCAGCGCTTTAGAAATTGATGGTATATTCGACAGGTCAACGATGAACAGGATTGTAAATACCACACACTGACTTTTTCTGTACAGTGCCTAGAACTGTTTCTTTTGGTCCAGTGAATTCAAGGTCAAATAGATACGTGACTAAGATCTCACCGGTGGTGTAAACCTTCCGCTACATCACTTGTCAGAGATAAATCAAAGGTCCAATCGGCAGAAGTCTGGATCACTCCCACTTTGAGAATTGGTTACTCTTTTTTTTAATAGGAGAAAGTTTTATTCCTTCGCTTGGACTTTCACCAGATTTGACCTGTTACGGAAGCTTTTAGACACAGGAACCTTACACTCTGCTCCTGCTTAAATCATTTTGAGTTATAGCTTTCCTTTCAACATCTGGTCTTGTTTGTGAATATTGCAATGCACAGATTGGCTGCCAAGTCTGACTAAAGTTACAGTTCTGTACAGCAAATCACTGCTAGTGAAGGGCTTTGAGATGTTTGGGAAGGGTGAGATGATGTCCTATGGCTGCAAGTCAATCATTCGTTTCTGATTAATATGAAGTGTGTGCAGCCGTCCCTGCAAATCACAACTGCAAATCATTTTTGCATTTTCGATTCTTTTGCAACTGAGTTATGCAGGAAAGAAATTAACCCCACAAGTATGGGATCTCAGGAATCCAGTTCAGGCTGACAAAATGAAGTTTATCTCTATCTAAGGGGTCACTTTGAGCAGCTGTAACCCAGATGGTTGTGGGCATGGGTCCACAGAGCAAAAGTGCTCCCATTCACTACTAATTTAGCAATTTCGCTTGGAGGAGCCATTGTGTTACTGCTGTGAGAGGGGGAGTTCTTTTGCAGTTGGAACAATGAACACAAGACAGTTGGCACTCTGAATACAGCCATGCTGTACCGCTCCTGGAAATATCTGATGAAAACGTGTAGACAGAGCTTTACTCTGAATTTAAGCTTTATATTTGTAGAGTTTGTTGATTTGCTCAACCACTCTCTCCTCTCCACCTCCAATGCCCTTGTCTGCGGCAAAATCTTGGCTCTCTTCCATCCCGGTCACTCCTTTTGGTAACAGCCCCTACCTTAGCTCACTGAAATCTGAGGAACACAAGCTTGAGCATGTGTGGCAAAAACTGGTGAGCATTAAGTCACCTGCTTTATTTCTTCCTCCCATCTAGAGACCAGGCACTACACCATCATCAGTTGTGATGCAATCTCCGAAAACAAATCAATCAGCTCAAAAACAATTGGAAAAAAGAGTGAACAGTGGTAATTGTAGGATTTTTGCCTTCAATAGCTTCTGTCTTTCTGTGTGAAAATCATACAAATGGAGGTTGTGTCAGAGGACTGGGAGTTATTGATATAATCAAAGAAATAAACCAGGTAACAAAAGCCTGGTCAGTCTAACAACAGTAGTGGTAAGCTTTATAGAGAAGACAACTAAGGGTAATGTTAATCTCTCATCCTAGATTAGTACACTCCTCAGATAATGAAGCAGTCTGTGCCCGCATGCAGCAAGAGTTAGGCAACATTCAAGCTTGATCTAACTGGCAACGTGCATGCCACACAAGTGCCAGGCAAGGACCAACTGCACTGATTGGTGAGAATGTGGAACTTGCTACCACAGGAAGTGGTTGAAGTGAATGGATGTATCCAAGGGGGAGCCAGGCAAGCATATGAGGGAGAAAGGAATAGAGTATTTTGATTATAGATTTAAATGAGGGAAGATGGGGGGAGGCTTGAGTCGAGCATAAACACCGTCATGGGCTGGGTGAGCTAAATGGTCTGTTTTTGTGCTATATATCTTATGTAATTTTCAACAAGAGAAAATCTAACAGCCTTCCCTTGACATTCAATAGCATTAACATCACTGAATCCCCCACCATCAACACCCTGGGGTCACAAGTAAACAGAAACTTAATTCAACTAGCCACATAAATACTGTGGCAACAAGAGCAGGTCAGGGGCTGGGTATTGCAACAAGTGACTCATCTCCTGATTCCCCAAAAGTCTTTCCATCGTCTCCAAGGCACAAGTCAGCAGTTTGATGGAAAACTCTCCACGGTGTCACATGAGGGGACATGTCAGAGAAATTTTATTTCAAAAATCTTACAATTACCAGTGTTCAGTCTTTTTTTCAGTTGTTTTTGAGCTGATTGATTTGTTTCTGGAGATAGCACCACAACTGATGATAGTGTAGTGCCTGGTCTCTAGGTGGGAGGAAGAAATAAAGCAGGTGATTTAATGCTCACTAGTTTTTGACACACATGCTCAAGCTTGCGTTCCTCAGGTTTTTACCATTTTTAAATTTGGCGCCGATCTCCCTGAGGCAGCACTTAACCTCAGGGAGATGAGTGTGCTCTTTCGTGTGCACTCTCGGCTGAGGAAATTCCCCCCCACCCACACAGGGAGCGCACACTTCCTGGTGGATGTCATGCTGGGCGGGCCTTAATTAGCCTGCCCACGTAAAATGGCAGCACACCCCGATTATAGGCGTGCCCGCTCCTGAACAACGCCACCCCGACAGGGGGAAAGTTCTGCCCCTGGAATTCCCTATCAAGCGGCACCATGGAAGTATTTTCACCATACAGGCAGCAGCATTTCAGGAAGGCAGTTCATTTCCATTCATGAGCAATTAGGAATGGGCAGTAAATGCTAGTGTTGCCAGTGATGCTCACATTCCATGAATGAATTAAAAAAAAAACACTCAGAGCAGCTTGGTAAATTAAGTTCAGCCAGCATGGACTTTTAAAAAAGGCAAATCAAGTTTGACAAATTTAATAGAAGTCTTTGAGGAAATTATATGATAAAGGAAATGCATAAGATGATGTGGACAAAGATTTTCAAGAAAAATAAATATGTTTGATAAGGTCCCAAATTTGATGTTGAAATTCAGGCAGAACATTAAAGTAGGAATAGCAGCACTGGCAACAGTGAGCAGTGTTGTTTGGAGTGGAGAGATGTTAGTGGCAGTTATACAAAATATATACATGGACAAATAATGAGAATTGAGGGCACAATACCAGTTTGTAGATAATACAAAAATAGTGAACATAGTTAACTGTGAAAAGGACTAAGTGATTTTTAGAGGACCGACAGTTGTCAGATGAAATTTAGGAAGGAGAAATTTGAGGTGATGCTTTTTCAGAGGAAGATAAGGAGAGGCTGTAGACACTAAATGGGAAAAAAAAACATCAAAAGTAGTAGAAGATTTGAGAGATTTAGATGTTCAAATACAATAAGCTATAAAAGTGGCAGGACATAACTATAAAGCTGTTGATAAAGTGCGATCAAAATTTTAGGCTTAAAATTGAGTGTAAAATGCATACAAGCCATTGGTTCAGCTGAGTTAGAAAAACCATTCTACAATGCCACATGAAAAGTTTTGGTAACCCTACTTTAAGTAAGGTGTCAAAGAATGCAGAGGGAATGGAAGAGATTCACTGAGGTGATACCAGTGAGAGGCTTTAGATATGACAAATGGGGACTTTCTTCAGAGAACAAAGGTAATTCCGAATCAGGCTAAAGTATTCAAAATAATAAGGGAAAACATGTTCCCATTGACCAGCGAGCTGATAACTAGAAAGCCTTCAGTTAAAGTGATATACATCCAAAAACAGCAAAGGTAAAGATTAGGAGAAATTCATATGGAGTGTTGTTAGAACATACATTATTCTATCAAGTAGAGTGGTAGAATATTAATCCATAGCAGCTTTTAAAAGGCAAGTGAGCAAATATTCATTAAAGGGCAGTCTGAAATGAAAGGTGAGGGGGCTGGGCTAATAAGATAGCATTTTCAGAGAGTCAACAGAGATATAATAGGCCTAATGGATTCCTCCTCTGTTGTAAAATTCTCCATTTTAAAAACTGGTTTCATTTGTAGGCAATGGTCCAGTGTCTTTTGTTGATGCAACAGTCCCAAAATTGATGTGTCTGCCAGGAAGGGACATTCATCTAAATTTTGTTTATCACAGTCATTTTTGGAATGATAGTTCTCTGCCTGCCTTGTTCAAAAGGAGAAATCTGTGAAATCATTATGGAGAGACAGATTGTGGACGGTCAGCAACAAACCGCTATGCAAAGGTTAACTTTCAGGGACCTTGTGTCTGGTTCAGTTTACACTGAAGTTCAGAGGATCAAATGTGACTTGTTATTTTTTACTTGCTGAGGAGGATTGTCAAGCCTTTAATACAGTACAGTGTGAGATTGCTTTGGTTCTCATCCATTTACTAGTTAAAAAATCTGTTTAGAGAATCACTCTCCAGGATTGAAGTAGATCATGTCAGGGCACAGGATATATCCAGTTGACAACATGCAGGAACAAAAGTCTTCCGTTTGATCTCTGGGCTCAGTACACGTGTCTAGATACTAGAACAGTTCATCAATCTCTACAGGGTTTGTGAAGTGGTGGGGTGAATGAGTATAAACAAGTTTTTTGTTTGATGTGGGTGTAACAACGTCACAAACGCTTGTAAATTGTTTACTGCTCAGGTGGAAACTTCATGATGCATTTACAATGTACCTACATCTAATGACCAAAGAAATTTTCTGCCCACACAATTCCCAACTGAAAAAATTGCATTTATACAATGCCTTTCACAACCTCAGGATGTCCCAAAGTGACTTATATCCAATGATGTATTTTCAAAGCATAGTCATTGTTGTAATGGAAGAAATGCAGCAGCCAATTTGTGCACAACAAGGTTTCACTAACCACCGCACCAGTTAGTGGGACCCAGTAAAAACCCGCAGGCTGTTCTCACATTTTGAAAATACACACCAAATGTGTAAGATGCTTGTTGTTAACGTTAATCAGACTCCGAAACAACTGAGCTATAATGACTTTCAAATAACGCATTACTTTTCAACACTCACTGAAATATGCCAAGTTAAAAAACTATAGTATTGAAAAAAATTGTGATTCCCTTCCCAATGGATCATCATCCCTTAGATAGAACTGAAAATTCCATCCAATCATTCTAACCTCAACACCAGGTCGTCCTTAGGCGCACTTGTCTTTTCCTCTGTGATTTGCATATTAATTTAATTCCTATGGCTAATTAATTTTAATGACCATAATTAATTAAAAATCAACCAATCTGTGATCTCGTCACACTGAGAATTAATCGGAATGTGGCACTGAAAAGGCTGTAAAATTCAAGGAGAAATTTTTTTTGCATGCAATACAGATATAATTAAGACAGTTTAAAAGCTCCTCCTAATGGTCTAGCATGGGTTGTCCAAGCTATTTACCTGGGCATGAATTGGCGTATACTTGGGAAATTTGATGTGCTGGATGGATGGGGTCAAAAATCACCATCTTTGAGAGACGAGGGGAGAAAATGAGAAAATCTGCACACTCGCACTCTGCAATAATGGGCAGTGAACAGCAACAAGCGGCAGTCACCTTGGCTCGTTCACCTGCTTCTTCTTAAGCCAAGAGTGCTGACAGTTTCTGTGCACTTACTGGTCCTTTGGCTGACCAACTAACTCAACACAAACTGATATTGGAACTATAGAAGATTAAGGCTTCACTGGCCGATAGTACATCATCGATCGCTATGATATAACTAGTCACTGCCTAGAGTTCTTGGCTTCACTTTAGCTGGCAGCAATAGTTACTGACAGACTCCTTCCAGTAGACTTGATCTGGCCTTTGCTGCCAGATCATTTACACTTAAACTTGGAATATTGATGCTCTATTGAGCTTACAATACACACACACATGTTTTAAATTCACATAAAACATTCATAAAACAGCCTGTAAAACTGACACTGAATTTTAGCAGGGCACAATTAAATTATTATGAGTATAGGGATCAGTTTTAAAAAAATAATTACAGGCTCTTTTTCTAAAATCAAATATTTAAACAACGTTACATTTCCAATATCCCCCACACAGTTAGAATTAAATAGATTAGCCTGCTATCCAAAGCCTAGCTGGGACAACTTGCACCTATATAGCACCTTTAATACAGTAAAACATCCCAAACACCTGACAGGAGCATAATCAGAGAAGAATTGACGCCGGGCCACAGGAGGGGATACTAGGACAGAAGCATCGTAATAGAGGGGAGAGAGAATTTAGAACTTAGGGTTTAAATGGCTGAAGGCCACCAATGGTGGAATGGAACAAAGGGTTTCCTTTAAATCTGATGTCATCATCCTTTACTCCACTGTCCTTTCAAACTACCATCCCACCTCCAACCTCCCTTTCCTCTTGAAGGTCCTTGAATGTATCTTCACCTCCCTAATCCATTCCCATATTTCCCAGAACTCCATGTTTGAATCCATCCAATCAGCTTTCTGCCCTTGCCACAGTACCAAAGTCCTATGTGACTGCAATAAAGATAAACTTTTCCTCCTCGTCCTTCTCGATCTGTTTGCAACCTTTGACATGGCTGACTATACCATTCTCCTCCAATGCCTCTCCACTGTTGCCTAGCTATATGGGATTGCCCTTACCGGGTTCCATTCTTATCTAGCTAACCACAGCCAAAGAAATACTTGCAATGGCTTCCCACCCTTGCACCATTACCTCTGATGTCTCCCAAGGTTCTACCCTTAGCCCCCTCCTATTTCTCATCTAAATGCTGCCCCTTGGTGACATCATCCAAAGGCGCAGCGGTAGTTAGTTAGCTGATGACACCCAGCTCTATCTCATCACCACCTCTCTCAACTCCCCTCCACTGTTGCTAAATTATCAGGCCGCTTAATCGACATCCAGTGCTGGATGAGCAGAAATTTCCTCCAGTTAAATATTGAGAAGACTCAAGACAGTGTTTTCATTCCTTGCTCCAAACCCCATTCCCTAGCTACTGATTCCACCCCTCTCCCTGACAAAAGTCTGAGATTAGGCCAGCCTGTTTGTGACACTGGTATAACGGTTGATCTTGAGATGAGCTTTCGATCTGAAATTCTTGCCATCAACGAGACCAACAATTTCCATCTCCATAAAATTTCCTGACTTTGCCCATCTCGGCTCATCTGCTGCTGAAATCCTCATTCATGACTTCATTAGCTCTAGACATGACTATTCCAAATCACTCCTGTTTGATCTCCCACTTTCTGCCATTTGCAAACTTGAGGTCATCCAAAGCTCTGCTGCCTTTGCCTTAACTCACAGCAAGTCCCTTTCCTGCGTCAACCTTTCACTTGTTGACTTTTATTGGCTCCTGAACAAGCAATGTCGTGATTTTAAAATTCTCATCCTTGTTTTCAAATCTTGCTGTGGCCTCGTCCCTTCCTATCTTTGTAATCTCCTTCAGTCTCACAACCCTCTGAGATATCTGTGTGCCTCTAATTCTGGCCTCTTGTGCACCCCCAATTTTCATTGCTCCACCATTGGTGACTGTGCCTTCAGCTACCTAGGCTCCAAAACTCTGGAATACCCTCCCTGCACCTCTCCTCCCACCTTGCTTTCCTCCTTTAAGACATTAATTAAAAACCTCTATGCCCAGGCTTTTGGTCATCTGACCTGATATCCCCATCTGTGGTTTGGTGTCAGATTTTGTTTCATAATGCTCATGTGAAGAGCCTTGGGAACGTTTCATTACATTAAAAGGTGCTATATAAATATGTTGTTATTATTAGAGTCCAGTGTTCGAGGAATGGAAAGTTCTTGGAGGACAGTAGGCCTGGGGAAGGTTACTCTGATAAAGAGCAGCAGTGAGGGAATTTGAACAGAAGGATGAAAATTTTAAAATTGACGTGTTGGTGGATGGAAACCCATGTAGGGCAGCGAGCACAGGGTTAATGGGTAAACAGAACTTGGGAGTGAGTTAGAATATGGTCATGAGAGCTTTTGAGAAGCTTAAGATAATAGAGGGTGAAACATGTGAGGCTGTCCAGATGGCATTGAAAAAGTCAAGTCTGGATGTGCAAAGGCATGAATGAGGGTTTCAGCAGCTGATGAACTGAGGCAGGTATGGAGACAGGCAATGTTAGGTATGTGGAAGGAGGGGGTCCTTATAATGTAGAGGATTTAAGGACAGAAGCTCAGCTCAGGGTCAAATAGGGTGCCAAATTTGCAAATAGTCTGTTTCAGGGTGCTTTATAAACAGGAGAACTGGATACTGGGCAGGAAGTAAAGAAAATTAGGAGGAAGGAGATCAAAGGCAAAGTCAAGAGGAGCTAAGTTTTAAGAGGCATTTGAAGGCAGGGAGAGGGACAGCAAGACAAAGTAATTTTGGAAGAATTCTAAAAGACAGAGGTATAAAGACTGAAATATTAGCTGCTAAAGTGTCAATTTGGCTCAATTGGTAGCACTTTTGCTTTAGTCAGAAAGTTGTTGGTTCAAGTTTCCTTATGGATTTAAGTACATAATCTAGGCTGATATTCAGTGTAATGCTGAAGGAGTACTCATTGTCTGAGGTGCAATCTTTTAGATTAGATGTTAAAGCAAGGTCCTATGTCGTCCTCAAGTGGATGTGAAAGAATTGACTGGAAGAGTTGCAGTTCCTTTACCGTCCTGGTCAACATTCATCCTTCAACTAAAAACAGACTATCTGGTTAATTACCCATCTACTGTTTCAGAGATCCTACAGTATACAAAAACTGGCTGCTGCATTTCCCTGCTGGACAACGGTGGCTGTAATTCTTAAACTAATGTCAAGTGCTTTGTGGGTGATCTAACCATGAGATAAAGTTCGATATAAATGCAAGTTATTTTCAATTGTTAAGATGGAAACAGTAAAATTAATAAGAGAATCAGAGAACATGGGTCAGGAAATAGCTGCAGAACGCCACACAATTGGGGAAGGATGGCCTGTCCAGAGATTCAAAAACTAGAACCATTTTGGGGAACCTGAGGAAATTTCCTCAAACTGCATTCAATGACCAAACACATTTGTCCTCGTGCCCATGACTATGGCTCAGAATAGTATTATTTATCTCCATCGAGGTATTGGAGGGGTAGGGGACCCTACATTGGTTTCATGCACCCAGAGATTCAGGGGAACAATAAAATCTTGCTCCTGACCAATGTCCCAATGACTCTTATTGGAGAGAGCATGTGTGTGGACGTTGCTCAGGCAAGAATTGGACAATTATTAAGAGTTAAAATTTGCAGGGCTATGGAGAAAAAGGCAGAGGAATGGGACTAAGTAAGTTGATCTTGCATAGAGTCAGTATGGACAAATGACCTTCTTCTATGCTGTTACCATTCTTCAATTCTATGACAAGGTGTGACTTGGCTCTCCAGTGTTGAAGAGCAAGCCAATACTTGCTGCTGAGATTCCCATGTGAAATAATGGCCAACTGGATGATGTACTGAAGTGTGGCTGGTACTCATGGAATTGTATCTCAACAAGAGCCCATGTCTTCAGAAGAGGGGAGAAAGTAGGAAGGAGGTGGTCAGAAATGTTTATAAACGTAGACAAACAGTTAAACATAATCAAGGCTGCGAATCTAAAATGAAATAATTATAGTTTATTACAGCCACAAAGGATAAGATGGTATTTTGTAATGTTATCAATTACAATTATAAGAAGAAATATATTTTTCCCATTATTGTTATTGCACAAATACAGTGCTCATTGAATATTTAATTACAACAAGCAATAATTAGCTAAGTTTGGAATGAGATGTCCTTTGGAACATGAGCTATGCAAACGCTAATTAGATGGGTTTATTAGCACAAATGCAACAGCTCAGCAGGAGTCACCCCCTCCTCATGGAGGCCAGAAATGACACATTTAATTTCCAATCCATTTCTGGCGCAGTATTTTCGATCCAAATTATGTATGTCATTTACATTTTCAGATTTTTTTGTATTGGATTTATTTATTGATACTGAATCTCATAATCAACACTAACAAACTTCCGCTTGTCACGTGGTCTCGGGAAGCTTTGGCTGCTATCTACAGATTTATAACTCTGGTCTGTCTGGCTTTCTCCTCCCTTGCTTCCCTCTTCTTCTCCCTGCTATTACTTTACAGTGGTGTAAATCAGCTGCTCTGCGGTAAAAACACTCCCGATTGCTGCCATATTTCACCCCATAATAAGAGTTCTTTCACAGTTTTATGTTACCGAGGCAGTAGAGATTACAGCATAGTAATGTCAGCCAGGTCTCTCTGCAATCAATCCGCTTTATGAGACTCTGCCAGGGTTTGCAAATAAATAATGTACTTTGCAAGTCACAACTGCCACTGATTATTCAGAATCCAGCTCACTTTAGGCAATCTTGCAAAAAACCCCCAACAATTGTATTGCTACCCACGTGTGGAGTGACATTGTGTGATGGGCTGTCTATGTTGGCCGGTCCAGTCAGGTCACCTTTGGACTTTATCCAGGCTGGTGAGTGTTACCTTAACCCATCTGGGTCTCTTTTACCATGGGGACACGTCACAGACAATCCCAATCCAGTTTTTTTCTTGTTGTGTGCATGGCTAGTGATGAAGACTGGAAATCCTATTCCTTCCTTAGTCCTGCCTCTGTATCTGTCTTGACTGAGAACTGCTTGACAGTGAGGGGGGAAGGAGCAAGACAAAGACATATCCTTCCCCCCTCACTGTCAAGCAGTTCTGTCAAGACAGATACAGAGGCAGGACTAAGGAAGGAATAGGATTTCCATCACTAGCCATGCACACAACAAGAAAAAAGACTGGATTGGGATTGTCTGTGACATGTCCCCATGGTAAAAGAGACCCAGATGGGTTAGGGTAACACTCACCAGCCTTCTCCATTTTAGTCTATCCTATAAAAGAGCTCAATTCTTTTATTAGGATCCAGTTCTGACAAATTTACTTTCACCCAATACAATGACCCTCTTTGATTTTTTTCCATTTCTTTCTGTTGGACTTGCTGTGCGTTTCCAGCTGTTTCTGGGGATTGTGGCTGCGCAGGGTCACACAAATTTGCAGGCTATACCAAATCAGGGAGGTGTAGTTAATAATGTAGAGGCTAGCAATAAAATATAGAAACATACAGAACTAAGAGGATATACCCATTAGGAAATACTGAACAGGCTCAGGCACTTTTCTTCTAGAAAAGAGAAGGTTGAACATAAGAAATAGGAGCAGGAGTAGACTATTAGGTCCCTCGAGCCTGGTCTGCAATTCAATAAGATCATGGCTGATCTTCTTGTGTTTCGATTTCCACATTGCCATCTAACCCTGATAACTTGCGATTCCCTTACCTAACAAGAACTATCTACCTCTGCCATATTCAATGGCCCCACCTCCATTGCCTTCTGTTCTGAAGCAGAGTTCTTAAGGTGCACAACCCTCTGAGAGAAAAAATTCCTCCTCATCCCTATCCTAAAAGGGCAACCCCTAATTTTAGAACAGTGCCCCCTAGTTCTGGGCTCGCCCACAAGAGGAAACATCCTTATGGTGTCCACCTTGTCAAAGCCGTTCAGGATCTTGTATATTTCAATCAAATCACTCCTCACTCTTCTAAACTTCAGTTCTAAAACGCTCAAGAGAACGGTTAGGAATAGTTGAGGTGAATAGCACAGCATAATTGCATAGTATAATTGCATTTAAGGGGAAGCCAGATATCACATGAGGGAGACAGGAATAGAAGGTTATGCTGATAGGGTTAGATGAAACAGGTGGGAAGAGGATTGAGGTGAACATAAACAGCAGCATGGACTGGGATCAGAGGGACCTTGGTGTGCATGTCCACTAGTCCCAAAGGTAGCAGGACAGGTAGATAAGGTGGTTAAGAAGGCATATAGGATATTTGCCTTTATTAGCCGAGGCATTGACTATATGAACAGGGAGGTTATGCTGGAACTGTATAAGACACTAGTTAGGCCACAGCTAGAGTATTGCATGCAGTTCTGGAATCTGCATTATAGGAAGGATGTGACTGCACTAGATAGAGTGCAGAGGAGATTTACCAGTATGTTGCTTGGGCTGGAGAGTTTTAGTTATGAGGAGAGATTGGATAGACTGGGGTTATTTTCTCTGGAGCACAGGAGATTGAGGGGGACATGATTGAGGTGTATAAAATTGAGGAGCATAGATAGGGTAGACAGGAAAGAACGTTTCCCCTTGGTGGAGGGATCAGTAGCCAGGGAGCACAGATTTAAGGTAAGGGGCAGGAGGTTTAGAGAGGATGTGAGGAAGAATTTTTTTCACCCAGAGGGTGGTGGGAATCTGGAACTCACTGCCTGAAAGGGTGGTAGAAGCAGATACCCTCATAACATTTAAGAAGTATTTGGATGTACACTTGTGATGCCATGGCATACAAGGGTATGGGCCTAGTGATGGAAAATGGGATTAGAATAGTTAGGTACTTGTTTGACTGGCGCAGACTCGATGGGCTGAAGGGCCTTTTTCAGTGCCATGGACCTCTATGACCTGTTTCTATGGTATACCTTATATATAATTAGATATGATGTTGACAGGTATGCATAAGTGAGGAAAAAGGGAATCAAGAGATATGGAGGCATAGAGGGGAGAGGTAGAGTTCATGTGGTATATGAACTGGAGCAGACACCAGTTCGGCCAAATGTTTAGTTGGATGTGGTAGATAGAATGTAATTCTGGGTAATTGCTGAATGATGTCAACCTCAACAACAATGTATACTTGTACAGCCCTTTACTGTACTAAAACGTCCTACTATGCTTCAGAGAATCATTATAAAACAAAATATGACAACAAGCCACAGAAGGGGATATTAAAGCAGATGGCCAAAAACTTAGTCAAAGAGGTAGGTTTTAAGCAGCATCTTAAAGGAGGAAAGAGGTGTAGAGAGATGGATAGGTATGGGGCCTGAAGGGGGAGGTGGCGGGGGGGGTCAAAAGTCCAGAGCTTAGGGCCTCGGCAACTAAAGGTGTGGTGATTGCAATTGCACAATTCACCAATAGTGATTAAAATCAGGGGTGGTCAAGAGGCCAGAATTAGATAAGTGCAGATATCCAGGCATGTTATGGGGTGACCAGGAGCCAATACAGGTCTGTGAGCACAGGGGTGATAGGTGAATGGGACTTCATGCAAGTTAAGACATGGGCAGCAAAGTTTTGGATGACCTCAAGTTTATGTAGGGCAGAATGTGGGATACCAACCAGGCGTTGGAATAGTTAAGTCAAGAAGTAACAAAGACATGAACGAGGGTTCAACTGGCAGAGACAGAGGCAAAGTAGAGCAATGTTACAATGGTGGAAGTAGGCAGTCTTAGAGATGGCCACATGAGATCAGAAGCTCATTTCAGGATCAAATACGATACCAAGGCTACAAACAGAGTGATTTAGTTTTAGGCTGTTGCCAGGGAGAGGATGGAGTCGGTAACTGGGGAATAGAATTTGGAGTAGAGACCAGAAACAATGGCTTCAGTCTTCTCAATATTTAATTGGAGAACATTTCTGCTCATTAAATACTGAATTGTCAGATAAGCAGTCGATAGTTTAGTGGAAGAATTGAGGTGGGGGTGGGGGTGGGTGTTGTCAGCATATACATGAAAACTAATGCTGTGCTTTTGGATGATGTCACCAGGGGCAGCAGACTGATGAAAAATATGAGGGGGCCAAGGATAGATCCTTTGGCAACAACAGAGGTAAACGTGCAGGATCAGGAAGACAAGCCATTGCAAGTGATAATCTGGATACGATTAGATAGATAAGAATGGAACCAGGAGAGCAATCTCACCCAGGTGGATGACAGCAGAGAGGGAATGGAAGGCGATGTTGTGGTCAACTGTGTCAAAGGCTGCAGTGAGGTCAAGAAGGCTGAGGACGGATTGTCTATCGCGTAGGGTGTCATTTGCGTCATTGATGAGAGGCATTTTGTTAGTGTGCATTGATTGGAGACATTGAAACATGGAGTTCTGGGAAAAATGAGCACACATATGCAAAGTGACAACATAGGAATGAAACTGGATGGACCACCTGGCACTGACCTAGGCATCAGAAATGACAACGGCAATCTCAGCTCTGTCGACACTGCAAAGTCCTCCTTACTAACATTTGGGGGCTAATGCCAAAATTGGGGGAATTGTCTCACAGACTAGTCAAGCAGCAGCCTGACATAGTCATCCTCAGGGAATTATACCTAACAGATAATGCCCCAGATACCACCATCACCATCACTGGGTATGTCCTGTCCCACTGGCAGGACAAAGCCAGCAGAGGTGGAGGCACAGAAGTATACAGCCTGGAGGGAGTTGCCGCGGAAGTCCTCAACATCAACTCTTGACCCCATGAAGTCTCATGGCACCAGGTCAAACATAGGCATGGAAACCTCCTGCTGATGACCACGCATTGCTCTCCCTCAGCTAATGAATTAGTGCTTCTCCATGTTGAAGATCACTTGGAGGAAGCACTGAGGGTGGCAAGGGCACAGAATGTACCCTGGCTGGGGACTTCAATGCCCATCACCAAGAGTGACTTGGTGGCACCACTATTGACCGAGCTGGCTGAGTCCTAAAGGGCACAGCTGCTGGATTGGGTCTGTGGCAGGTGGTGAGAGAACCAACAAGAGGGAAAAACATACTTGGCCTCATCCTCACCAACTTCCCTGCCACGGATGCATCTGTCCATGACAGTATCAGTAGGAGTGGCGACTGCACAGTCGTTGTGGAGACGAAGTCCTGCCTTCACACTGAGGATACCCTCCATCGTGTTGTGTGGCGCCACCACTGTGCTAAGTGGGATAGATTTCAAACAGATCTAGCAACTCAAGACTGGGCACCCACGAGGCGCTATGAGTCATTAGCAGTAGCAGAATTGTACTCGAGCACAATCTGTAACCTCATGGCCTGGCATATCCCTTACTCTACCATTACCACCAAGCCAGGGGATCAATCCTGGTTCAATGAAGAGTGCAGGAGGGCATGCCAGGAGCAGCACCAGGCATACCTAGAAATGAAGTGTCAACCTGGTGAAGCTCTTACACAGGACTGCTTGCATGCCAAACAGCATAAGCAGCAAGTGATAGACAGAGCCAAGTGATTCCACAGCTAACGGATCAGATCTAAGGCTCTGCAATCCTTCCATATCCAGTCATGAATGGTGGTGGATGATTAAGCAACTCTGGAGGAGGAGGCTCTCCAAATATCCCCATCCTCAATGATGGAAGAGCCCAGCACATCAGTGCAAAAGATAAGATTGAAGCATTTGCTACAATCTTCAGCCAGAAGTGCCGTGTGGATGATCCATCTCGGCCTCTTTCGGAGGTCCCCAGCATTACAGATGCCAGTCTTCAACTAATTCGATTCAATCCACGAGATAACAGGAAACAGCTGAAGGAACTGGGTACTGCAAAGGCTACGTGCCCTGACAATATTCTGGCAATAGTACCAAAGACTTGTGCTCCAGGACTTGCCCAGGCCCTAGCCAAGCTGTTCCAGTACAACTACAACATTGACACCTACCCGGCTATGTGGAAAATTGCCCAGGTATGTCCTGTACACAAAAAGCAGGACAAATCCAACCCGGCCAATTACCGCCCCGTCAGTCTACTCTTGATCATCAGTAAAGCAATGGAAGGAGTCTTCAATAGTGCTATCAAGGGGCACTTGCTTAGCAATAACCTGCTCACTGACACCCAGTATGGGTTCCGCCAGGGCCACTCAGCTCCTGACCTCATTACAGCCTTGGTTCATTCATGGACAAAAGAGCTGAACTCCAGAGATGAGGGGAGGTGAGAGTGACTGCTCTTGACATCAAGGCCACATCTGACTGAGCGTGGCATCACGGAGCCCTAGCAAAACAGGAATCAAATCAAATTAACTTCAGTGGTGGACAAGATTCTAGAAACAATTATTCGAGGTAGAATTAGCAGTCAAATGGAAAAATGTGTTGATATGGAAGAGCCAGCATGGATTTCGAAAGGGGAAACTGTCTTTAACTAATTGGCTGGAGTTTTTTGAAGAGGGAACAGAAAAGGTCGATGAGGATAATGCTTTTGATATAGTGTACATGGACTTTGAAAAGGCATTTGACACAGTGCCGCACAAGCAACTTGTGAGAAAAGGGGCAGTAGCAACGTGGATACAAAATTTACTGCAAAATAGGAAGCACAGAGTAATGGTCAATGGACATTTTTTGGGCAGGAGGAAGGTTTGTGGTGGAGTTTCCTTGAGGTCGGTATTGGGACCCTTGCTTTTCCTGATATATATTAATGATCTAGGACTTGATGTGCAGGGGACAATTTCAAAGTTTGCGGATGATACGAAGCCTGGGAGTGTTGTGAACTGCGAGCAGGATGGTGTGGAACTTCAAAAGGGCATAAGACAAGTCGGTGGAGTAGGCAGAAAGGTGGCAGATGAAGTTCAATGCGGAGAAGTGTGAGGTAATGCATTTAGGTAGGAAGAACATGGACAGACAATATAAAATAAGGGGTGAAATTTTGAAAGGGGTGCAGAGGAGCAATAAGACTTGGGTGTATATGTGCATAGATCATTGGAGGTGGCAGGACAGGTGGAGAGAGCGGTTAATAAAGCACATAGTATACTAGGCTTTTTAATATGGGAAAGAGTACAAAAACAGGGAGGTTCGCTGGATTTATATAAGACACTCATTAGATCTCAGCTGGAGTACTGTGTGCAGTTCTGGGCACCTTATTATAAGAAGGATTTGAATACATTAGAGACGTGCAGAAGAGGTTTACAAGAATGGTTCCAGGGAAAACAAACTTCAGTTATGAGGATAGATTGGAGAGTTGGGATGTTCTCCTTGGAGAGAAGGCAGCCGAGAGGAGATTTGATAGAGATGTTAAAAATCATAAGGAGGCTAGACAGAGTAGATAGGGAGAAGAGGTTCCCACTCGTAAAGGGATCAAGAATGAGAGAGCACAGATTTAAAGTGACTTGCAAAAGAAGCAAGTGTGACATGAGAAAAAACTTTTTCACAAACAAGTGGTTTGGGTCTGGGATGCACTGTCTGGAAGTGTGGTGGAGACAGGTTCAATTTTGGCATTCAAAAGGGCATTAGATGATTATTTGAATAGAAACAATGTGCATGGGTATGGGGAAAAGGCAGGGTAATGGCATTAGGTCATAATGCTCATTAGGAGAGTTGGTGCCTACATGATGGGCCAAATGGCCTCCTTCTGTGCCTTTTAGATTCTGTGGCATTTAGGGGGAAAGCTCTCCACTGGTTGGAGTCATACCTAGCACAAAGGAAGATGGTTGTGGTTGTCGTAGTCAGTCATCTCAGCTCCAGGGCATCACTGCAGGAGTTCCTCAGGGTACCCAGGGTAGTGTCCTAGGCTCAACCATCTTCAGCTGCTTCATCATTGACCTACCTTCCTTCCATCATAGGGTCAGAAATGGGGATGTTTGCTCACGATTGCACAATGTTCAGCACCATTTGCAACTCCACAGATACTGAAGCAGTCCATGTCCAAATGCAGCAAAATCTGGACAATATTCAGGCTTGGGCTGACAAGTGGCAAGTAACATTCGCACCATACAAGTGCTAGGCAGTGACCATCTCCAACAAGAGAGAATCTGACCATTGCCCCTTGATGTTGTTACCATCACTGAATCCTCCACTATCAATATTCTGGGGTTACCACTGACCAGAAACTGAACTGGACTAGCCATATAAATACTGTGCCTACAAGAGCAGGTCAGAGGCTAGGAATCCTGTGATGAGTACCTCACCTCCTGACTCCCCAAAGCCTGTCCACAAGGCATAAGTCAGGAGTGTGATGGAATACTCCCCAATTGCCTGGATGAGTGCAGCTCCTGCAACGCTCAGGAAGCTTGACACCATCCAGGGCAAAGTAGCCCGCTTGATTCGCACCACATCCACAAATATTCACTCTCTCAATCATCGAAGCACAGTAGCAGCAGTGTGTACCATCTGCAAGATGTACTGCAGGAATTCCCCAAGGCTCCTTAAATAACACCTTCCAAACCCATGACCACTGGAACCTAGAAGGGCAACAGATGGATGGGAACACCACAACCTGGAATTTACCCTCCAAGTCACTCACCATCCTGGCTTGGAAATATATCACTGTTCCTTCGCTGTTACTAGGTCAAAATCCTGGAACTCCCTTCCAAACAGCCCTGTGGGTGTACCTACACCACATGGACTGCAGTGGTTCAAGGCGGCAGCTCACCACCACCTTCTCAAGGGCAATTAGGGATGGGCAATAAATGTTGGCCCAACCAGCAAAGCCCACATTCCGTGAATGATTAAAAAAAAATTCAAGGCCTTTGGAGAGTAAAGTGAGGTTGGAGATGGGGCAGTAGTTTGCAAATACAATGGGATAAAGGGCTTTCTTTTTTAAAAGATGGGTGATGACAACAGATTTAAATGAGAGAGTGAGAGGGCACCTGAAAAGAGAGAACCATTAACAATAACAGCTAATATGGGGTCCAGGAGGGAAGTTCTGTTGAAGGGTCATGAGGACTCGAAACGTCAACTCTTTTCTTCTCCGCCGATGCTGCCAGACCTGCTGAGTTTTTCCAGGCAATTCTGTTTTTGTCCAGGAGGGAAGGTGGGTGGTCAGCAGTTTAATGGGAATAGCGTTGAGGGAAGTGGGTCTGATGGACAAGATGAGCTCAGAGGAGGCATGAGCCGAGATAGGAGAGAAACCAGAGAAAGATGTGAGTTCAGGGCTAGGGCTAGGGCAGGGAGGAATTTTATGGGAAGTTGGCCCAGTGGGCTATTAGAAGGGGCATGGCAGAGGCAGCAGCTCTTTTGAATGGCAGTGCCACTGGAGAGGCAGTGGCTGCTGCCAGAATGACATTCCACTCAAGGCTCAGAACCCAGGCCACAGACAAATGATGCTGGGAGGGGATTCGTAGGATGGCATCAAGGAGGAGGCTCAGCGAACCCCCCTTTCACCATGCCCTGTCCCTTGATCAGGCAGATTACCTTTAAATGACACCCTGCCCCCCTCCCCATAGGTTTGCTTGTTGTGTACACCGCATGGCAAACCCCCACCAACCCCCCAATATCAGTGGTGGTGGGATGAAGCCTTTAATTGGGCATTGCCCACTTAAGGGCCTCAACTGGTTGTGGGATGGGAAGGCCATTCATGGGTCTTCCACCCCAGACTTAGCTGGGTGGAGGCAGGAAGGTAGTGGGATCCCCACCCTCCTGCCTGATTAAATTCCCCCCCGCCACCAAACCTTTCATGAGGGAGGGCACAAGATTTTGCCCTGCAAATGAGTCTCTTCTTGGTATCAGTTCACATCACACATATATTTGCTTGTTTGTTAATTCTTACCAGTGCATTCCCATCAGCTGTTTCTTCCCTGTTTCTTTGGTGCTGCAATATATAAATGACAACACTCCCACCTGTTGAATTAAATTCTCTCCTTGTACCTGTCCATTTTGAACTTTTCAATTAGATCATGGTTGATCTGCAACCTAACACCATAATGAAACTGTGCTTGACTTTAGATTGGCAGTGAGAGGCGGGACCAATGTAAAGAAATATCATTTTTCTTCCTAATATTACTGTGGGATACTAACACAGGTTTATGGGGACTATAGAACCATAGAAAAGTTATGGTGCAGAAAGAGGCCATTCAGCCCATCATGACTGTGCCAACCAGAAAAAGACGAAAAAGCAACTAGCCGCTCATTTTACTCCCATTTTCCAGTACCTGGTCCATGACCTTGCAGGTTACAGCGCTTCAAATGCATGTCCAAGTACCTTTTAAATGAGTTGAGCATTTTAATCTCATCCACCGACTTAGGCAGTGAATTCCAGATGCCCACCACCCTTTAAGTGAAAATGTTTTTCCTCATGTCCCCTCTAAGCCTTCTACCAATCACCTTAAAACTATGCCCTCTGGAAACTGACCACTCAGCAAGGGGAAACAAGTCTTTTCTGTCCACCTTATCTAGGTCCCTTCTAATTTTGTACATCTCAATTAGGCCACCCCTCAGCCTCCTCTGTTCCAAGGAAAATAACCCTCACCTATCCAATCTTTCCTCACAGCTTCAAGTTTCAAGCCCTGGCAGCATTCTTGTCAATCTTTTCTGCACTCTCTCCAGAGCAATTACGTCCTTCCTGTAATGTGGTGACCAGAACTGTACACAAAATTCCAGCTGTGGTCTAACCAACGTTTTATACAGTTCCATCATTACATCCCTGCTTTTGTATTCAACACCTCATTCCAATAAAGGAAAGCATTCCATATACTTTCTTTACCACCTGTCCTGCCACCTTCAGGGACTTATGGACATGCACTCCAAGGCCTTTCACTTCCTCAATCCCTCTCAATATCCTCCCGTTTATTGAGTATTCATTGCTTTGTATGCCCTCCCCAGATGCATCACCTCAAACTTTTCTGGATTGAATTCCATTTGCCACTTTTCTGCCCACTCAATTAAACCATTGATATCATTCTGGAGGCAACAGCTATCCCCTTCACTATCAATTAGATGGCTAATTTTTGTGTCATCTGCAAATTCCCCAATCATACCTTGCACATTTATGTCCAAATCATTGGTATGTACAACAAGCAGCAAGGGCTCCAACACTGAGCCCTGTGAAACACCACTGGAAACCGTTTTCCATTCGCAAAAACATTCATTGACCATTACGCTTTGTTTCCTGTCGCCAAGCCAATTTTGGATCCAACTTCCCGCCTTCCCCTGTATCCCATGGGATCTCACTTTTCTGACCAGTCTGCCATTTAGGACCCTGTCAAATACCTTACTAAAATCCATGCATACAACATCCACTCCTCCTTGTTACTTCCTCAAAAAATTCTATTAAGTTAGTAAGGCACCATCTCCCCCTAATGAAACCATGCTGACTGTTCCTAATAACACATGCCTTTCTAAGTGACAGTTTATCCTGTGTCTCAGAATTGATTCCAATAATTTGCCCACCACTGAAGTCAGACTGACCGGTCTATGATTTTCTAGCCTATCCCTTGTACCCTTTTAAAATAATAGTGCAACATTTATAGACCTCCAATCCTTTGGGACTTCGCCTGTATTTAGTGAGAATTGGAAAATGATCCTCAGAGCATTGTAATTTCCTCCCTGGCTTCCTTTAACAGCCTGGGATACAACCCATCCGGCCCTGGTGACTCATCTACCTTCAAGGAGGTCAGTTGCTCAAGTGCTTCCTCTCTCACTATGCTTATTGCATCTAATGTTTCACAGTCCTCCTCATTAACTGGAATGTCTGCATCACCCCTCTCTTTAGTGAAGACGGAGACAAAGTACTCACTGAGAACCCTGCCCACATCTTCAGCATCAATGCACAAATTACCATGCACACCTCCAATAGGCCCTACCCTTTCCTTAGTTATTCTCTTGCTCTTAATGTACTGTAAAACATCGTTGGGTTTTCTTTGATTTTACATGCCAATATTTTTCCTATCCTCTCTTTGCTTTCCTAATTTCCATTTTTACTTCACCCCTGTGCTTTCCTTACTCCTCTAGGCTTTTTACAGTATTAAGTCTTTTGTGACTGTCATAAGTTTTCTTTTTCTGCTTTATCTTGACCTATATGCTTCTGGATAACCAGGGAGTTCCAGAGTTGACAGTACCACCATTTTTTTGTGAGAACAGGTCTACATTGTGCTGTAGAATCTCGCTTTTGAATGCCTCCCACTGATTTGACACTGTTTTCCTTTCCAATGGCTATATCCAGTCCACTCTCGCCAGCTTACCTCTGAGCTTCATAAAATTGTCTTCCCCCAATTCAGAACTTTCACTCCTGTTCTATCTTTCTCCTTTTCCATAATGATGCTAAATCTAACTGTATTATGGTCACTATCTCCAAAATGGTCCCCCACTGCTATTTCATCCACTTGCCCAGCTTCATTTTCTAAGACTAGATCTAGAATTGCACCCCCTCTTGTTGGGCTTGTTACGGGCTGGCTAAAAAAATTCTCTTCGATGCAGTTCAAGAATTTTGCACCTAATGTGTCCTTCACACTGTTCATATCCCAATTGATATTAGGGCAGTTGAGTCTCCACAATCAGTGCCCTATTGTTTTTGCGTTCCGAAATCTGCCTACATATTTGCTCTTCTAACTCTCTTCTACTACTGGGGGGGTCTATAGTACATTTCTAGCAGTGTGGCTGCCTCTTTTTTATTTCTGAGCTCAACCATATGGCCTCATTTGATGCCTCATTTAGTATATCATCCATCCTCACAGCTGTAATTGAATCTTTAACCAATAATGCTACACCCCCATCTTTTTTACCCCCTCCTTACTTATCCTGTCTGAAAACTTTATATCCAGGGGTGTTGAGCTACTATTTTTGCCTCTCCTTAATCCAAGTTTCTGTTATAGCAAAATATCATATTACCATGTGTCTATGTGTGCCCTCAGCTCATCAGCCTTATTTACTATTGTCCTTGTATTTACATATATACCTTTTAACACTGTTAAATTCCTGTGCTGTACACTTTTTAACCTGTGCTGCTTCTGTTTTCAGAGTTGCGCATTAATCCTCCATCTCCCGTTCCCTGCTATGACTTTGCCCTCAGGTTCCCATCCCCCTGCCAAACGAGTATAAACCCCTCCCCATCCTGCCAATCTAGTTTTAAACCGCCCCCCCACCCCTCCCAACAGCGCTAGCAAATCTCCCTGCGAGGGTATTCATCCCAGTCCTGTTCAGGTGTAGACCATCCAGCTTGTACAGGTCCTACCTTCCCCAGAACCAGTTCCAATGCCCCAGAAATCTGATGCCGTCCCTCCTACACCAGCTTTCCAGCCATGTGTTTAATAGCTCAATTCTCCTATTTCTATATTCACTTGCACATGGGGCTGGGAGTAATCCTGAGATCACTGCTTTAGAGATCCTGCTTACTCAGTGACATCCTTGGTGCTGGCACCAGGAAAGCAACATGCCATCCTGGAGTCATGTCTACAGCCACAGAGACACCTGTCTGTTCCCCTAATGATTCCCCTATCACTATAGCTCTTCCTTTCTTTTTCCTCCCCTCCAATACAGCTGAGCTGCTCGTGGTGCCATAAACTTGCTCTGACTGCACTCCTCTGTGGATCAGTGCCCTCACCAGCTTCCAAAACGGAAAACCAATTTGTGAGGACCCCAGGGAGCTCCTGCACTACCTGCCTAGTTTTCTTGGAGTGCCTAGTGATCACCCATTTCCTTTTTACCTCAAGGCTGCTAAGCTGTGGTGTGACCACGTCTCTGAACGTGCTATTCACACAGCTCTCAGCCTCACGGGTGTGCCACAGTGACTCCGGCCGACGCTTGCACGCGTGTGTTTGTCTAGTTTAATTCAACCGTGTGTGTGTGTGTGTGTGTGTGTGTGTGTGCGCGCGCGCATGCGTGTGTCTAGTTTAATTCAACCACAGACAGTCAGACTGCAAGGTTTGAATCATCAAAAGGAGTTAGGTATAAAATAGGCATTTGAAATGGTAAGCTAGGATGAAGTCTCAGCAGATATGGTGTGAATTGGATTTGCATTTTTAGGTAAGTTGAGAAGTTGTTGATTTTCAAAGGAACATGATAAGATGATTACAACTGGCAAGATAAATAAAGCAAAGTTATTAAGTTTATTTTTCCCAGAAGTGTTGGCCATAGTGACAACATGAAAGATTTTTATATTCTGCGAAAAACAACTTCCAGAGCAAGGATGAAACAACGGGATTTACAGATCAAAAGGGAGAGAATGTATTTAAAGAAAGATGGAAAGCTGTATGAGGAGTGGCCATGTGAGATCTTGAAAGGTGTACAGTATGAAAAAGACTTGTGGGAAAAGCCTCTAGCCACCTGGAAAAGTTTGCTGTTCCAGTAACCAAGGTTGTGTTAAAAGCCTTTGGGGTTCCATTGTCGAGTGAGAGGAAGAGAGAAGTGGTGAAATATCTCCTTTATAGCAATTTTGGGTGCTTGTGGTAACATTGCTGGATGTTTTATATATTAATAATCTATTTGGACTGTTGCCTGGAAGGACTGTGTAATTGGGAGTCTAATTAAGTAGAAATCTTGTGAGAAGTGTTATAAAACTAAATATAACCATGTGACTATAGTCTTGCATGTTTAAGTTTTCTTTTCTTAATAAATGTTTTAATTTAATCTTTAAGATCTTAAAAGGTGGTAGTGGGCTTGTTACTTCTGACTTCAGTGCACAAACCTTCTCATTATAAATACAAATTGCAAAATTGTTGTGATAGCGTGGCCAAGTTTTCCCTTTGGGATTTGGTCAGCCTGGCAATACCACCTGCCATATCATAACACCAAAGTCTGGAAGTGGGATCACTATAGTTCCGGAGTAACGGCTGACTACACAAATATGGTAAAACAAAAGCAAAATACTGTAGCTGCAAGAAATACAAAGCAGAAATAAAAAATGTCCTGAGAGAGAGAGAAAGTTAATGTTTCAGGTTGCTGAAAGGTCATCAAGCTGAAACGTTAACTCTTTCTCTCTCTACAAATGCTTCCTCACCTGCTGAGTTTTTTCTTGCATTTTCTGTTTTATAGTACCAATATGGTCCTGTTGTCAGGTCAATTGTGCAAATTGTCCCACCAGGATGAAAACCCAAGATAGGATATGGCCATAATTTAGCACAATCACTTTAGTCTTCTTTTAGACCCAGAGACATTAATTTCTAGTCTCCTTGGTATGATTGTTACCTAGTTAAAATCTACCCTTTCATTAACAGACAGGACTTTCCATCAGGAGAAACAATCCTCATAGAAACAGCACATTAATGATCAGTATATCAATCACTGCTCCAGGCTGATGGAACCATTAGGTGGTCACTTACCACTTTCTGCAAGTGCTTTTCCTTGCGCACATCCACCATGACAAGCCCCTCCTTGACCAATCCGAGGCCCACGTCATCTTTAGAGTCAGCAAACTGCAGCGTAACAAACGAGCAGTTGGGTCCCCCGAATTCAACATTCAGCAGGCACTGGGTGTTCTGAATGTCCCTGACAACACTGTCGATTGCATCAGCTTTAGCATCTTCCTGTAGGACAGAAGAACAAGGCTCAGATCAGGACTACAGCTAATCAACCTCGCTTATTTATCAGTGATAAATTACAATCAGTCAGAACAACTCATCAGGAGTGAGCCTTTAGGCTCAGTGGTAGTATCCTCACCTCTGGAATTGCAGAATAGAGCTCTGGCTCTGAATGCTGTGAAGACATCCAATAGGATGCTCACATCTGGTGGGTGTGGGTGGCTCCCCTTATTGTGTAGATTGTGGAGCTCATAAAACCCTCTTCCTCCTCCATATAAGGCTAATGTTCCTTTTGGGTACTTTAAAGATGATTACAGCATGAAAGGGGTATTTGTGTCATGGCCTGTCAGACTGTTAATAGTCTGTAAACCCTTCTACTACTTCACATTGTCCTCCATGGGAAGAATATGAAAATATAAAAACAACTCATCATATTTATCAGCTTGCTTGGCTCTGCTGTTAACTCTTAAGATTGTGGTTTCAGGTCCTAATTCAAAACTTGGACATGTACCAATGCAGCATTAATAGGGGTGCTGCACAGTTGGAAGATGCTGTCTTTCAGATAAGCCAGTAAACTGAGTCCCGCCAGCGCTCTCAGATGGACATAAAAGATCCCATGGCACAATTTCGAAGAGCAGAGGAGTTATCCTTGGTGTCTTGGCTGATATTTATCACTCAATCAACGTCACAAAAACAGATTATCTGGTCATTAGCACGTTGCTGTTTATGGGAGGTTGCTGTGTGCAAATTGGCTGCTGTGTTTCCTACATTACAACAGCGACTACACTTCAAAACCACTTCATTGGCTGTAAGATGTTTTGAGACATCCGGTAGTTATGAAAAGTGTGATAAATGCAAGTCCTTTTGTTCTTTCTTTCTTCAAGTGTGATGTGAAGGACTAAGGGAACATTCTCCATTATCATGCCTCATATAGCCAGATCCAGAACTCAAAAGCCATCCTATTTGGTGAGGTGAAGTCATAATTAGGAAGGCAAAGACAGAGACATAAGATGCTTCAGGTGAGGACTGGAGGATATCTGGTGTGAAATCCGGAGATAGTTCTTCATAGCCAGTGAAGGAGAAGGTACCCTAATTTCAAACAATACATTAAAACAGTGACAGAAATATTTTTAGCCATTGACTGTACTCACCTACTCAGTGAGAATGCCTTTACCTGTCAATGCTACAAGGTGTCAGGTGCTCGTGGGAAGAAGCTGAAAAAAGATACTCTGAACTCGATGGGTTATAAATATTTTTACAAACTGTAAGATGTGGCACTTAATTCAATTTCTGAAATCCATTATTTCCCAGGGAAAGGGGACAGAGGAGAAAAGAAATGCCTTCAACCAAATAAACCCAGATTAATTAACTGTTTACAGTTACGTGCTAAATTAAATATATAAATTAGCAATTCCCTCAAGAGAAACACATTCATTATACTTGCAAATTACAAAAAAACGAGAAGCTAACATAATCAACTGAGGGTTGCTAGGGAATCTAACCCTTTTTAGTTGAACGAGCTTGCTGTAGGACAGTTGATAAGTGTTGCTTTGAAGCTGCAGTGATGTTTCCAAGTGGTCAGAAGCTTGATAGTATACAACATGCTTACTTCTAAATCTGGCATCCAAAGCATTCGCCCTTTCATTCTCAGTGTGTTGGAACTGAGACCCCACAAACCATGCCCTAGTCTATATAACCCTTCCTTTCCTGGAATTCCTTTTCGCCCTTTTACAGTCTAGACAGTTCTAAAACCTCATGCTTGGCAGCATCTAATTACAAACAACACAAAATGCTGGAAATAAAGGTCAGTCAGCATTGGCAAAAAAGAGAAAAGACAGTACAAGGAGTAAATGTGATGTGCAGAAAATTGTTTTCACCCAGAGGGAGTCTGGAACAATCTTTCTGAAAGGGTGGTGGAGGCAGGTTCGATTGAGGTATTCAAAAGGTAATTGTTTTGCTACCTGAAAAGAATGTGCAAGGTTACGAGGATAAGGCAAGGGAGTGGGACTAGGTAGAATGCTCTTTCAGAGAGCCAGTGCAGATTTGACGGGCCAAATAGCCTCCTTCTGCACTGTAAAGATATTCTGATACTGTGACAGTTTAACATTTCAGATATACTCAAAACATTACATTTTTCACTTGCTGATATTTGCTCATTATGGGGAAAGCACGTCACCTCATCCCCACAAAAACCATCCTGCGGCAGTAATGTGGGGTACAACCAGTTCTGTTTATTACCCTCTTCCAGTGACCCTTCATAGCTTGAGGGAATGCACTATGCTCCATTTTGGCATATAAGTGCCAATCAGCATCAAACACTCTCAGAGGGTACAGCATGGCAAGCTGAAGAGTGAAGAATTCTCTGTTCTGATCGTGCCAGCCAGTCCCTTCAAGGCTGCTTTTGGACAACCTTGTACTGTTAATGCAGCCAATCCCATATCAGATAAAAACAAAAAAACTGCAGATGCTGGAAATCCAAAACAAAAACAGAATTACCTGGAAAAACTCAGCAGGTCTGGCCGCATCGGCGGAGAAGAAAAGAGTTGACGTTTCGAGTCCTCATGACCCTTCGACAGAACTTGAGTTCGAGTCCAAGAAAGAGTTGAAATATTTCAACTCTTTCTTGGACTTGAACTCAAGTTCTGTCGAAAGGTCATGAGGACTCGAAACGTCAACTCTTTTCAATCCCATATCAGCTGGTCTTAAAGAAGTTTGTACTGAATGAGCTCAGTGACTGTTATATAAACAAAAGCCACAATCATTTTGCACACATCAATCAGACAAATGATTTAATTACAATGTTTTTGGAGGAGTGAGGAACATTGACAGGACACCAGGAAATCTCTGCTTCTTCAATTGTGCCCTGGGATACTTAACACTCAAATGAACTTTCAGCAGAGTCTGATAGGACTATGGCTTAATAACTTATTGACTAAACAAAAAACAAAATCAGCTACAATAAATTTTCAGTAAACTTTATCTTGGGCTCTTTTGAAGGTATTTGCTACTACAATTAAATGCCAATGAGATCATTCACGAGTTCCTCTGTCTGAGCCTGCGAGGGAAGTGCAGCTGCAGCTCTACTCTGGTTGATTGGGATGCAATACACTGCAGCTAGAAACCAGCCCGAATATTGCAATAAATAAGTGGTGTTCACTTTCTAGAAGACATTTGGTGTGCGCACGTACATCTCTGTACCAGACTTTCAACATTAGGACTTTTAAAAACTAACCAAAGCGGGTTTGTTCCTTTTTCACAGGTCAATTTTACTCACCTTATGATATCCCTTAATCCTCTTCCTCTCCAGAAACACATTTAATTATCTCGAGATGTTTGATATGTTTAATGTCCATCTGCATTGGCTTATTTCACAACTTGAATAAACTAGGCTGAGCCTCTCTTGCTTGCTCAATAACTTCCTAATTTTAAGCTTTCACACTCAAAAGTCATTACAAGGTACAAATAAAGGGTTCTCCAATGGTCTTCATAGAGTGGAGGGTACTCTTATTCATTATCACGTCCCTATTTTTCCAACTACAGATACTAACATACTTTCCATGTCACTGATGTGCAATGGACCCCTAGTGAAGTGCCAATCATGGTTTGTGAAGCTATGCAAATCAATTGTTGTCTTGTCATCTAAAATCACAGTGCTAACATATGCTATAACCAGATATCTCAAAGCAACGGCATTACAATTTTAGTGCAGTGCAGTGACAGTGGGGGGCACTTTAATATCATTTTCGCGAATTGTGGAGGAATAAACCCTTAGATTTCCTTTTCTTAAGGCTTGACTAATGCCTAGAAAAAGCAACATCAGAACAATTTCTGGGATGTAAGCATTTCACAAGAAGCTATTTCAGAACAAAGAAGGGCACTGGCTTGTCTATTTACCCCATAGGATAGTACCAATAGGATAAATATGTCCAGTGGCAACATCTTTGTAGCATGAGTGTAATTTAGTCTACAATGATATACTGGGTTATAGCAATGGCAAATCTGCCTGATAGACATATATGGGTTAAAACAAAACACCTGCACACGTTGCAAGGAGGTGTTCTGTAGTAATCTTACTTACATCTTGTGGCACCTGGATATACGCGAAAGTATATTCTGTGGCCTGAGCAGGCAGGACTCGTGTGCTGAAGGCAGGCGGCAGAACACCTAGACGAGTGGATGCCACACACTCTTTCTAAGGGAAAGAACAATAACATCAGCACATCTTACCACATAATTAATACAACAACAACTTACATTTATACAGTGCCTTTGGTGTCGTATTTTCACAGACGCAATATCAGCCAAGATTTGACAGCAAGTTGCATAAGGAGATAATAGGATAGGTGATCAAAAGCTTGGTCAAAGGGGTAGGCTTTAAGGAGTGAAAAAGGAAAGAGAGGAAGAGGGTCAGAAAAGTTTATGGAGGGAATTCCAGAGCTTAGAGACTAGGCAGCTGAAGGCACGTACAATAATGGTGGAATGAAGGAAATCGGGAAACTGCAAGAAGCCAGAATTGGAGGAGCTCACATATTTCAGAGTTGTAGGGCTGGAGGTCACAGAGATAGGGATTGAGGGATAAGGCCATACAGAGATTTAAACACAAAGATGAGAATTTCTAAAATTGAGGCATTGCCATACCAGGAACCAATGTAGCTAGGTCAGCAAAGAGATGATGAACAAACAGAATTTGATGCAACAAGGATACAGCCAGCAGTTTTGGATGAACTCAAGTGGTAAGTGAACGGCCCTACAGGAGCGCATTGGAATGTTTTGATGAATGACACCTACATCTGAATTTTAAATATCAGGTAATTTTTGAGATCACAAATAATAACACTGCATTGTGTGGATCACAAACCAGCAAAATAAATGTAAGAGGGTTAGAGATAATTAAAGTCAATTTGAGGCAGGTGCTTTAGTGATCAAATCATACATATTTCCAGATGTCCAAAGCATTTTTCACCCCTCTCCAGACCTCACTCTTTTCCCTCTAAGGGACTGCAGTCTACTGGTTTAGGTCTTTACAGGCACCAGTTCTCCAGAATACCAGCCATTGTTCATATGCTTGTCAGGTCTTCAAGCCATTCAACTGTGTAGAGCAACACAGCCAAGTTGTACTCCGTGCATACCCAGAGCACACTTGCGGCAGGGGTCAATGGGCAGTAATGAGGAGAAGGAAACCAGGTTTCATTCTTCCACTCCCAGGAGAAGAAAGGCCAAATGCAGCAGCCAACTTAATCAATGTGGTTGACTCTGAACAGCCGCCTTAGATGGGCAATAAATGCTGGCACTGCCAGCAAAGCACATGTTTGTGAAGGAATGAAGATAGAACCTAGGTCCCGCTGATCTGCATGACTTACCAGAAAGGCAGTACGGTCAATGGATTTAGATTCTAATCAGACCCCAAATGTAGGATCAGAGGTACCCAACTGAAGTATGGAAGTGTTAGAAAGCAAGTTTGTATTTGGATTTCATTTTGTATTAAGGGCTCCATTTTGTGGTTAAAAGACAGCTTCTAAAGAAACAAAGGGTGGAATTTTCTGGCCTCACCCACCGTCAGGATCGTCTGGTCCTGTTGAAAATCAGTGGACTTTTGGCTGAGCCACTGAATCTCCAGTGGTGGGTCCCAACATGACAAAGCCAGAAAATCCCAGCCAAAGGGTTTGGCAGATCAAGAAGCTTGGCCACCCTCCTACTGAGCACAACAACTGTAAAGCAAGCTCTCCTGCAGCCTTCACATCACCATGTGTGTTGTCTGTATTATTTACTTTAGTAAGTAAATTAAGTGAAATACTGAGTCTAGAATTCTCATTTTTTGCACAAGAGACAACTGCTCCAAGCTTGTCACTTTAGCATATCTAACAGCAAGACTAATGGCAAACATATGTTAGGCCATGAGAGTGACTAGTAAATATAGTAACCTAGAGTACCAGGTACATCTACGGCTGAACTTACCACACCTACTCTCACACCTCAAACCCCATGTTGGGATTCTTGAAAATCAGCCACAAGTCTCAAAGCTGTCAATTTTTTAGACAAAGTGTGTGAACAAGATGTGAAGTTACAATTTGAGCAAAACAGTAGTTTAGAAATGATTTAATTAATTGTTAATGTAAAGAAAATGATGGCAGTATTTTTGCTAATTATGATTTCATTCCTACCCGATTTCTGGCTTTGATTCTCTCAGCTTCACAGCAGGAAGGTAAAAATTGATGGAAGATAGTGACACTAGCTGAAACCAGCATTTATTGCAAGGAAAGGGTTGGTGGTTTATAACTGTTCATAAATGAGAAAGAAAGCAATCGATTCCCTTGGTTCTGATACTAATTCCAGTAGCAATGTATATTTAAAGGTACCTTCAACCTGTCAATGCAAAGAAGTGTGGAATGGTATTTCAACAGCACCCTGAGCATCTTCAGACTAACTGGATAATTTGGGGTTGGTGGGGTATGTTTTCATTTTTCTACCTCTGAACCTGTACGACCAACAGCTGTTCTGATGTAGATTTGGAGAGCTGTGTGCAGAGACCTGTGAGCTGAAGAGGTTTTTTTTGCTGTGATGTAAAACCACTTCAGAGCTGCAGAAATGGTTTGACAGAGCGGTGGCAATCTGTGCATCAAGCAACTGATGCAAAATTCACAACAGTTGCCGATAAACTGAAGACATATCACTGTTACATACGCACCTTTAAGAAAGCCTTTTTTCAGTCACGGGACCACTAACTGCTAACATTAAAGGTGAAAATAAGGAGTTTGTATTTGTATAGCACTTTTCATGAAGTCCCGAAGATATTTTTATGGTGTAGTCACTGCTGTAATGTGGAAACTTTGGCAGCCAATTTACACATACAGCAAGGTCCCACACACTACAATGTGATAATATTGCTGAAGAAAGAAACATGTCGAAGTTATTCATCTTGCATTCTTCAGGAACACCAATACAGGTGAAAGACAACAATTTATACTGTATGTGAAGACAGTGCAGATTAGTTGGCAAGTGAACTCTGACTGGTAGAGGCAATGTCATGGAGAATGCACCAGTGATGGTGATTGACAGTTAATTGCCAAGCATTGTTTAAAATTTAAACCAGGCAGCATGACCCTGATTGGTCAAGGCATTACCCTGAGGAATTAGTCAGCGAATGGCTGTCATTTATTTTGTTTAGCTGAAACAGGCTCAATGTGCTATTAGGAACCTGACTGCCTCCACCTCATTTACAACTGACAGGAACGTGTCTGAATTGCTGAAAGGACAGGGTTACAACTGATTGTGCCTTGTGACCCTTGTATTAGAGTAATATGTGGCCAGATTATAAGCCATTTGCAGTTTTTAATAGTTTCAGAATATTTGGGCGCTGGATTGTGAATCATCATTATCTGTACAGATGTTTTTGAGAATGTCTGGTTGTCTCTTTTATTCACCTAAACTGGTTGCCTGTCAATTCCACAAGAGTCAGAAGTTTTAAAAGTTTAAAAAATAATTGTCCCTTTCCTTTCCTCGTCTGTAGTAACTGGGGACATTCTATTGATAGTAACTGCCTCTGCTACAGCACTCAAATGCTGATTCTTCTTGTGTGAGTCAAGACCAAGTGTGTCAGTCAGTATTATAGTCCAGTCTGATCCCATCCTCATGTGATTTGCCATTCCCAGAGATGGCTAGGTTTTATCTAAAGGGACGAGATACACTGAAACTCAGTGAAGCGCACTAACTGGAATGTTTGGTCACTCTTCTATGAAAGCAGCATGGTGCAATGTGTTCCCTTCCTTTTGGAGGGAGATGATTAACACATTACTGTGTATGCCTGGGTTGAGGCTACAGTCGATCAATAGGAACATCTTTAATAAGTATGTCTGTTGAATGAGAATCACAACCAAAAGGAATAAACATTTAATTCAAATTCAAGGAGGAGAACATTTACGTAACATTGCTCTGAGGCAGGCGCACCAAGAGTATCAAATATGAGGCACATTAACTACAAATAACCCATTTTATCATGACAGGGGAAACAATGCTGGTAACAGCAGCAGGATTGAGGAGTTGGCTACTTCAGATTTTCTGTTCTCTTTTCTTTTGCAATGTAGCTAATATTCCTAAAGGGTTTTCTTTCCTTACACTGACCATCCCATACTCTTACCAGTGGAGAGAGGTCTTTAAGATTATGGAAGGCTTTGTTAGGGTAGAAGGAGAGAAGGTGTTTCCACATTGGGGAGACCAGAAGTAGAAGGCATAGGCAATACGAGGTTGCTGCGAAAGGCTTGCAGATACTTACGTTGCCGTAATCAATGTAGAAGACATGGACTTTGGCAGGTGACTCAACCTTTTCCACTCGAGCTCTGTACCTGTTTTGAAAACATAATAGTGGGATTAGTGATACAACAAGTTAAACTGGGACCAGTTTACAGCAAAGCCTGGTGCTGAGATCTGGCCTTTGTGCTCAGGTGCCAATCAAGTAATACAAGTAAGGGACATACAACAGTGACTGCTCTTAAAATGGTGCTAAATGGCTTTGATAAAGTTGCTTTTACATGGCAGCTCTTTTTTTTGCATGAACCTGGCCTCTCAATATTGTCATTCTCAACAAGTCACATTTCTACAGCACACATGTGCAGTGAGATGTCTCAGAGGCCTTCAAGTTCTGCTTATTTGTCTCCCTGCAAGGTGAAGGAGGAAACATCAATGGGTGGAGGCATAATTAGAACAGTGGTCGTCAATGGGAAATCAGGGAGCGAGGAGTAAGTTGCTATCGCAGGAATGCATAGTAAGTGGAGGGACAATCTCTACATGCTTTCCCCCTTTAAGGCAACACTTAAATCCTACCTCTTTGGCCAAGCTATTAGTTATCTATCTTAATATCACCTTATGCGACTTTGTGTCAAATATCAATCATCAGCGCTCCTGTGAAGTGCCTTGGGACTTTTTACCTTGTTAAAGGTGTTATATAAATACGAGATATTGATGTGTGACTGGAAAAGATTGGTGGGTACTAGGACAGGGATGGAAGGCATGCTCAAGATGTGGGGCCCGGTGTTCTGAGTGAGCTAGAATGTGGAAGAGACAAGAAGAGCATTGGAGACATCAAGCTTGCAAGAAGTAAAGGCACACGTTAAAGCTTTGTTAAAAGAGGGAGCCATGTGGGATCAGAGACATCATATGTTCGGAAGAGGAGTGGATGTGAGGGAGGAAGCTAGTGTTGGTTGAGCAGTATCATAAAGTTCTCCTTTAAATATTGGGCAGAAGTGAAGCCAGCGAACCTGATCACAGCATCCAAGATCCAGAAGAAAGTGAGTCGTTGCTGCTGCTACAATAAGTTAAAACCAAGCTATTTATATTTTTAACTGTAGTTGACTGTAAAAGAACTGTCAGTTGCAGGGAAATTTAGTGCAGCAGTAAATACAATGAAAGATGTGCATTCAACTCCATGTCAGTCCTGGCAGTGTTTCTGCATGCTTCTTTTCCCTGCCTCATTTCCTTTTTTATTCACTTCTCTCACTAAAAATGCAGAATCACAATATGGCACAGTAAGAAATGTGGTACAGCACCACCATCATCAGATGCTGGCAAGAGTACACTGGAATAGTTGAATTTGGTGCTAACAAAGACATGAATGAGGTTTCTACTTTGTTGGCAAATGTAGCAGACTATTATTGCACAAAGTTCCACAATCCACAAAGAGCTGGCATGGGCACAATGGACCGAATAGTCGCCTTCTGTATCGTAATGACTCTATGGGGGAATTTAATGCCCTCCTCTGCGGTGAGACGGATGGTGGGAGGAGGGCAGGAGAGAACCCCGCCAAATTTCCACCACTGCTCTGATTAAGTCCGTGGTGAGAAAGCTCATGGATGCACTCCATGTCCCACCGCCAATAAATGCCCACTTAAGGGCCTCATATCTTTCCACCGCTGGTATTCATCCAGGGGCAGGTGGGGAACTCGCCACGCGGGAAGTCTGAAAAGCAAACTCTGTTGGGGCTGCTTGTGGGCCCGAGAGAGTGGGATCCCTCATTCAAAGGCGTTCATTGCCCGATTGAGGGATACAGCATTGGGAAGGTGGGGGGGCTGCCAACAGCCACCCTGCTGCCCTTATGGCCAACCACCCCCACACCACCCCACAATCCTCCTCCCGTCATCACTCACTTGTGTCTGGGTCCATGGCAATCCTGGCCTTCAGGTGGATGTAGAGACTCCCTGGTGACACTGCCAATCAATAGAGAGCTGCCGCCCTCTGGCTGGCCATGGGTGGGACTTCTGATCCGGGTTTCCTCAATTTTGGGAAAGGTTCACCACTGCCCAGTTAAGTGCCTGACTGGCACTTAATTCGGCGGGCGTTCCTCAAAGGTGACAATGTGGCCTGCTCTCTAGCCAGCTGGTGCAATACCTGCCACCTCCATTAAATAGCACTCTATGAAACTACAAGATAAATGCCCCGTTGATGTATTTTGGTAATGCTGCTTAAGGATAAATGTAGCCAGGACATCAGAAAATCTCCTGTGCTCTTCTTTGAGCTGTACCATGGGATTATTTGTCAACTGATAAGCAGACTGCCATACTTTGATATTGCATCCAATACTCCCATTGTGATAAATTCCAATAGCTAATTGGTAAGAAAGGAAGAAACCAAATCTTAACTTCTTCCAGACAGAGCTTTATTACAACTTACATAAAACTCCAACCCAGATCATCACCTGTTTCCCCTTTATACTCTTTGTTCATGCTCAAAAAAGGTCAAATTATGCAGTGGTGAGCTTAACCAATTAACCTCTAATTACTAACAATGACTTGTTGACTATCAACTATCTCCTATCCTAACACACTGAAGTGTCAGGCAATGTTATGTGCTCAAGCTCCCCGAGTGGGGCTTGAACCTACAAACTTCTGATTCAGACAAACAGTGCTACCACTAAGTCAAACAGGCTTTACAGTTCATTTTCACTTACTGAGTAGTGCTCATAAATTGGTAAAAGCAGTGTCAATATTAGATTTCCTGGAACCAATAATTGTACAGAGTCAGAAAACACCAAGAAATGGCTTTTTTGCTTGTGGTTTCACCAAATCAAAATAAAATCAAAAGATCTGCTCTGTTGTAAACCCTCAAATCTCCCAGTTGCATGTGCTTAGGATGCAAAATTGCAAAATAAAAAAAAGAGATTGCATTTTTCCCCTTTGCTTCAGGTGCTTGGTGAAACTTGGTCAGGTGGTTTCACAGCATCACCAATCCTCCGGGGCTTTGGCAAAGTAGTCATTCATTTTAGTCTGCCTCCAATTGTTCGACCATGGGGAGTATCACATTTAAGTTTCATTCTGCACTAGCCATCTACATGCTTTTCAGTAATTGAGGGGTGTGATATGTGGGGGAGATCCCTCTGATTCAGCACAAACTAGGAATCAAAAGTTGCATTTATTCTTTATTAACCGATAGGCTGAACTATGCAAGTAATCCAACTGGTAGAATAAAAGCAAAATCATTCGATACATTCAAGAAAGGAAAGGGCCAGATTGCTTCAGTACAGGGAAACGGGTTTGATCTCTACAGATCCTAAGGGAAGGATGAGAACTAGGCACACTTACAAACCTATACATGCACTGCTTCCTCAGTGGCAATGTGTTACAGGATTATGCTAGGTCCCCTGAGTAATCCAGAATCACAGAGAAGTTGTGTAAGTCAACATTTGTTAAAATCTAGTGTTGTTTTTGGGATCTGGCTGTAGGTGAAAAGACGATTCTAACAATTGCTTTCAGTCAATAATTGATCCAAAACAAATATCATTTCTTCGTTCTTTATAAAAGGTTATTATCCAACATTTGATAAGCATTTTGCAGAGGTGGAACTTGAAGCAGAGAGAAACATTTGAACTCCAACAACCTCCTGAGTTCAGTTATGATTGCAGTCAATCTCTTCCTTGTGTACTGTGGGTGAACTAACCATACACCTACACTCCTTAATGGAAAAGATATGGAAATGTTTAAGCCTTACCTGCTGAGTTTTTCCAGGTATTTTTATTTCTGGTTTTGTTTTGGATTTCCAGCATCCGCAGTTTTTTGATTTTGCCTTTTGGCCTAGTTAGTTTGAAAGCTCGTGGAGTTCCTACCGCTTAAAACATTTCTATTGTGATAGTGTTCCCCACCATAACCAGCCATGGAAGATCTGCTCCCTATATCAGTTATTCACTTTCAGCTGCCTGTCCTCCTTGCCCGGGACAGTGCCTGCAGTCAGTTGCAACTGAATGGGCAACAGCCAAAATGAATGTATCCATATGGATAGGGGGCGGAGGTTCAAACCCAGATCCTGATCACTCCACGCCAATGTTCCTAGTGTAATTGCAATTGTGAATGAGCATCCTTTGAACCATCATGTCACAATAACTTGTTATTTGGCCATTAACTTGAGTGAGTCAGCCAAGTTTGTAATCCCTTCAGACTGTGATCCAGAAGTGAGGCAACCTCCTGGGAATCCAACACAAAGTCATAGCAACAGCTTGAAAGCTGTTGAATTGAATATTCCTCAGGGAGAGTATAAAACACCGAATCACCAGCAATAAATGAACTAAAAGCTTTTTAAGGAAGCATAGCCACTAACTTGACCCAAATGCTTGGGATGTAGTCAAAGGTGAGGCATTAAACTGGGTCCCCATCTGCCCTTTTAGCTGGAATAAAAGACTCCACAGCGCTATTTTCAAAAAGAGCAGAGTTTTCCCCTCATTTACCTCTCAACCAACATCGTGAAAAGAGATTATCTGGCCATTATCGTATTGTTGCAAGTTTGCTATGTACAAATTGGCTGCACCGTTTCCTACATCACAGCAGTGACTATACTTCAAAAGTATATAATTGACAGTAAAGCTCTTTGAGACTTTGAGGTTCTGAGAAGCCGTCTATTATATTAAGAGAACTGTGTGGAGGTGCAGGACTTCTAGCACGGGACATCAAGTTGTAAAGTGTACAATCGATTGCACAGTAAATCAGGAAGTGATCAATCGATAATCCGGAAGGTAAACAGTAACTGAATCACGACAGCAGGGTACAGATAGAATTGGACAGCAGGCTTAAAAGTGGAAAGTTATATGCAGCATTAACAAGACAAAGTTTATCTGTTTTATACAATGAGTTGTGATCTGGAACCTGAAAGGGTGGTGGAAGTAGATTTAATAGCAATTTTCAAAAGGGAATTGGATAAATACTTGAGGGGGAAAAAAGGGGTAAAGGGGATAAAAGCTGGGGAATGGGACTAAATTAATAGCTCTTTCAAAGAGCTGACACAGTGGGCTGATTGGCCTCCTCCTGTGCCGCATCATTCTATGATAAATCAATAACTGTGTTGATTAAGCTTTGCCTCAACTTTGTCCATTCACATCTCTTCCATAATGACTCTGAATTAACTTCTCTTGATTAGTTAGTATATTAGAAGATCTGAGCTATAGTGACAAAAGCAACAATACTTTGGGCACCATGCAGGCAAAAATAGTGGGTCTAGTCAAAAAAGGTCAGCCCTGCAGGTAAACATGTATAGAATGAGGAAAGAACATTCACTCCATCAGTCAGTAGACTTTTCTAATTAATCTCCCAAGGAAGATGAATAAGTATAGCCAAAAATTTTCAGGAGAAAGCTTGGAATTTGGAAGAAAAGCTCAAGGATAAATATTGTAATTAATAGTCAACCCCGACTGATGCATTCCACAGAAAATGTTCTCGTTGTTTCAATAGGATTGCAATCAGAAAGTCCCATTATCAGTCTGTACTGATGCTCATTCATAACCAAATATAAATATCATCTAGGACGGAAACAAAAAATGCTGGAAAAACTCATAGGTCTAACAGCATCTGTGGAGAGAGAGACAGAGATAATGTTTCAAGTCCGTATGACTCTAAAGGGAGGTAGAGATGTGGTGAAATATATACTGATTAAGGGGGGTGGAACCGGTGAAGCTGGATAGAAGGCCAGCAATAGGTAGAAGCAAAGGAGAGAGAAATAATAATAATTAAAATAAGTGGGGGAAAAATTAATAAAAATTAAAAAATAAAAATGAATACGGAATAAAGGGGGATGAAAAAGGGGGGGTGGGGATGGAGGAGAGAGTTCATGGTCTGAAGTTGTTGAATTCAATGTTAAGTCCGAAAGGCTGCACAGTGCCTAATTGGAAGATGAGGTGCTGTTCCTCCAGTTTGCGTTGAGCTTCACTGGAACATTACAGCAGGCCAAGGACAGACATGTGGGCATGAGAACAGGATGGGGTGTTGAAACAGCAAGCGACAGGAAGGTCTGGGTCATGCTTGCAGACAGACCGAAGGTGTTCTGCAAAGTGGTCACCCAGCCTGCATTTGGTCTCTCCAATGTATTTGCTCCCAGGGGGCAGCAAATGCAGTAGACTAAATTGAGGGAAGTGCAAGTGAAGCGCTGTTTCACTTAAAAGGAGTGTTTGGACCCTTGGACGGTGAGGAAGGGGGAAGTAAAGGGGCAGGTGTGGCACAAATATCATCTAGTTCCTTTGTAAATTAGTAATCTATTAACTCCACTTGATGGGAGATTCTTCCGCTCCGGTGTGGTTTTAGAAAGAACTTGCTTGAACCATTCAAGATTTGAAGTCATGATCTCTAGTCCTACAGTTTCGTTTTACATTAAGCTAGGGGCATGCCATTTTCTTTAGCTTTTAAAGACATTCATCATGTCCCACCTCAATTTTTTAATGAAAAGAAGTTCAATTCTATGGGTCAATCTAAAGTGCTTTGATTCTGGGATCAATCCTTTCCAATGCATCGCACCCAATGGCCTAATGAAAGCAATATTCTAAATGTGGTATACAAATAGAGAATTAAAATAAGGTGATTTTTTCAAAAATAGTCAAAGGCCCTCAAGATACACCGTAGCACTTGATCATAACATTGTGGGCATTTGTCCTACATTGACAATTAACGCCTGAGATCACATACAGATCACTTCATTTTACATCTTTCCACCTCATTCATCACGTCCATCTTTCATTCTTGCTGAGAATTTAACCAGCATTACCATATGTTTATCTATGTAAAACGCCTCCACTATTCTTCAACTCATCTGCTTGAGCACAATGATGTGTTTTCATCTGTCTCAGACCCTTGGACCAGAAAAATTGTGGGATATCTGCCAGTCAAAGCACGTTTATTTCAACATGTTGTTCTTCGCACAAAGTCAAGACATGGAACGGACTTCTGGGTGGAAGTTTTTTCAGCAAAGGAAGAGGCCATTTAGCCCACTGGACTTGTGCTGGCTCTGTGAAAGAACTATTACTTCACAGATGAGGAGGACAATTATAAATTAATTCATCCAGGGGCACTCTACAATCATACCACCCTACCCACACCCCGCTGCCCCCTCCCCCAATACGGCATTGTATATCTTAAACGTACACAGACTTTTGCTGCACAACTCTAGTTGACAAAGATTTATCTGAACACCCAAGTCTCTCTAATCTTCTAATCATTTTAAGTTGTACCGCATAGAATTTATATATTCTTTTTACTCATTGTCAAAAAATATATCTCCTTGCATATCTCTATTAAATTTCATTTGCCCAGTCCACCAATTTGTCTGTGTCTGCCTGAAGTTGCCTAGAGTTCTTGTCCCAGCTATCCAGGAGCAGGGGTGAAACATTAGAATTATTTAAGATATATATGAATATTGCAATGCAGCATCCTTCCGAATGGATCAACCAAAGTGGTCCAAAAGGCCTTTTTCAACCACATTTATTGTGAAAAAAGGAAATAAATGGCAGTGTTGGTGTTGTAGGGGTGACTTCCATGACATCTTTTGTGTGGGCCACTGCCCTATGATGCTTCACAGAGCTTTAATCAGACATAAATGGATTGTAAACCAAACAAAAGCAACCAAAAACATAGTCAAAGAGTTGGTTTTAAAGAGAATAATGAGGAGGGGATTAGGCAAAGAAATTGACATTGACAACATTGGGCTAGATGACTGCCCCCACTCCCACTATGAGTTAGGGCAATGAAGAGTACAAGGGTTGGGGGAAGAAGGTTTAGGGCTAGGTTTAGAGAGTTAGGGGGGAGGGAGGTCATGAAGAGATTTAAATACAAGGGCGAGAATTTTAAATTAGAGGTTTTGTGGGACCAGGAGTCAATGTAAATAAGCAAGGATAGGCATGATGGTTGAATGGTACAGGACAGTTTTGGATGAAATGGCCTTGCCTTTGACCAAGGTCAAGAGTGTACAGAGCGCATGGAGGATGGCTAGGTAAAGAGTATGGTAGAAGCATTTGCGTGTCAGGCACTGTATGGGTGGAGAAAGTTAGGGAGGACAGTGAATTCAGAGGAGTGTGTGCAAGGGGAGACTGAAATCATCAAAGATAAGGAGTCACTTAGTGCAATGACTGAGGGATGGAAGAAAAGAAACTGGGGATGGGTGGTGGTCAACAAGTAAGATTTTAAAGGAAAAGCAAGAGTGTTGAAACAATATCAGATGCTTGTAGGGGACAAATCATCAGAGGAATAAATGGGAGGGGTAGTGGGCGGAAGGCAATTAGTGGAAAAGAGGCTAAGGTGAGATTGTCTGGTAAAGTGCCATACCACCACCATGATGGTCGGAGTGGGGCAAATACTGGAAAGGAGTACAGTGCCACCGTTAGTAAACCGACTTTCAGTCAAAGCCAGGAGGTACATACAATCATTCACAAAAAGATCACAGGTGCAAAAGCTCATGTTTGTGACTGAACATTCATTCTGGATAGAATTGTGGCAAGGGGCAGTGCTTAGTGCTCTCCCAGCAGTATCCAAGGGGACATTGGTGAAGGCGTGAATGGGATGGGAAGGAGATGGGCAATTTTAGCTCCCAGCTAGTTAAAGCTAAATTCAGCCAGGATTCCCACTCCCACTTAGTGCCCAGTGATGTCTGCTCAAATGTCCACGGGTGTTAATGCTAAGTGAGGAAAGCATTGGCTCGGATGTGAAAGTTCCCATGAATGAAAAGTTTAAGCATGTGTATTTGGATGAGATATTGGAGAGCAACAGTGACCATGCAATGATACAGCCATGTGATAGACCACATCACCGCCTTCAGGGCAAGAAGGGGCAAAAATTTCAAAACTAACAACTTACATTCATAAAGTGCTTTTAACGCAAAATTTTTTTTTATGGCTTTTCTCAGACAGGGTTTAGGGAAAACTAGCACTGAGCCACCAATTGTCAGGTGGTAGAGCTAAATAAACATCAGCTGCTGCTGTATAAGGAAGGGGAGTCAAGCCTAATTCCTCAAAGCTCACTTCAGATCCTTGTTGGAAGTAGGAAAGTCTAAAAAAAATTGCATTCCCATTCAGAAAGCAATAGTGCTAAAATCAACCTTGGCTAGGGAGGTGTACTGACCTCTAACTAGTGTGCTGCTGTAGGGCAATAACTGGATCAGTCTCAGACGACACAACCTGAGAAAAGGTTATTCTAGCCATTAAATCTCATCCCTCCACTACAGTAACCCTTCTATCATAGCCCTTAATTGTAGCTTGAATGACCCAGTCTTTTTGCTTGTTACCATTTGTGGTAGATCATTCTGTTTTGATCCCTGAGTAAAGAACATTTTCCTGACATCTGGTTCAAGTGAGCATGGTCAAGTAGTTTTTAAATAGTCTGTCTCAACTTATATTGTAACACTGGCTACTTGGGTAAAATGTGGTGGTGCTGCTGGTGAAATTGCACATTGTAAAGAATTGATATCTTCTGGAAAGAAGAGAAAAAACTGATGGCAAAATAAATTTATGCCTAAGGATATAACTGGTGATCACAACATCTATTCACCGATATAAAATAAAATGGATTTTCACTGAGCAATAAACACAAAAGTTTATGTATTTTTCACTAAACAAACCGCTAACCATTGAATGTAAAATGTTCCAGTAACAATGTTCTTAAAACATTCAGATCACAAGCGTTATATCTTCAAGATTTGACTGTAGTACTAGAATCAAAGAAACAACTTAATCTTGATGTCATGTCATGACTTATCTAATAAACTAGCCTCAGTGACTGCCATCCAAGATCCTTAAGTGCATTCTGTTATCGGGAAATGACAGTTTCCTGCAGATACTCTGCACTCTCTTCTCCCTGAAAGTTGTAAGCACCAACAAGGGCTGAAATCCTAAACAAAAACAAAAATACCTGGAAAAACTCAGCAGGTCTGGCAGCATCTGTGGAGAGGAGCACAGTTAACGTTTCAAGTCCGAATGACCCTTCAACAGAACTAAGTAAAAATAGAAAAGAGGTGAAATATAAGTTGGTTTGGTTGGGGGGTGGCTGGGACAAGAAGAGCTGGATAGATGGCCAGTGATAGGTGAAGATAACCAAAAGATGTCACAGCCAAAAGGACAAAGAGGTGTTGAAGGTAGTGATTAACTAAGGGAATGTGTTAATTAAGGGTAGAAAGCAGGTCGAGAAAGGTACAGATAGCCCTAGTGGGGATGGGGTGGGGGGGAAGGGATCGAAATGGGCTTAAAGGTAGAGATAAAACAATGGATGGAAATACACTTAAAAAGGAGGGGGAAAATCGGAAAGGGGGTGGGGATGGAGGAGAGAGTTCACGATCTAAAATTGTTGAACTCAATATTCAGTCTGGAAGGCTGTAAAGTGCCTAGTCGGAAGATGAGGTGCTGTTCCTCCAATTTGCGTTGAGCTTCACTGGAACAATGCAGCAAGCCAAGGACGGACATGTGGGCATGAGAGCAGGGTGGAGTGTTGAAATGGCAAATGACAGGGAGGTCTGGGTAATGCTTGCGGACAGACCGAAGATGTTCTGCAAAGCAGTCAACCAGTCTGTGTTTGGTCTCTGCAATGTAGAGGAAACCGCATTGGGAGCAACGAATGCAGTAGACTAAGTTCAGGGAAGTGCAGGTGAAATGCTGCTTCACTTGAAAGGAGTGTTTGGGCCCTTGGATGGTGAGGAGAGGGGAAGTAAAGGGGCAGGGGTTGCACCTTCTGCAGTTGCGTGGGAAGGTGCCGTGGGAGTAGGGGGTGATGGAGGAGTGGACCAGGGTGTCCCAGAGGGAACGATCCCTGCAGAATGCCACCGGGGGGGTGAAGGGAAGACGTGTTTGGTGGTGGCATCATGCTGGAGTTGGCGGAAATGGTGGAGCATGTTCCTTTGAATGCGGAGGCTGATGGGGTGATAAGTGAGGACAAGGGGGACCCTATCATGTTTCTGGAAGGGAGAAGAAGGTGTGAGGCCGGATGCACGGGAGATGGGCCGGACACGGTTGAGGGCCCTGTCATCCACCGTGGGTGAAAAACCTCGGTTAAGGATGGAGGACATGTCAGAGGAACTGTTTTTGAAAGTGGCATCATCAGAAAAGATGCAAGGGAGGCAAAGGAACTGAGAGAATGGGCTGGAGTCCTTACAGAAAGCAAGGTGTGAGGAGCTGTAGTCGAGGTAGCTGTGGGAGTCGGTAGGCTTGTAATGGATATTGGTGGACAGTCTATCACCAGAAATTGAGACAGAGAGGTCAAGGAAGGGAAGGGAAGTGTAGGAGATGGACTATGTGAAAATGATGGAGGGAAAGGGCTGAAATCCTGTTCTTCAGAACAGAATTCCAATTCTTGACATACAAATACAGCTACCAAACATGTTAAATATCCATATTTCCAATTGAATGGAATGATTCAATGAAGCCACTGATCTGTTCCAGGGACGTTTTGCAGGAATTGCAGGAAATTAACACTTGCCCAGGCAATTAATCAGGGATTACACTAATGACTCTGCACCCAACAGACATTAGCATATGAAACCAACATTTGTTCTATAGACACTACCCAGACACAAATTTAAAAACAAAAAACTGCGGATGCTGGAAATCCAGAACAAAAACAGAATTACCTGGAAAAACTCAGCAGGTCTGGCAGCATTGGTGAAGAAGAAAAGAGTTGACGTTTCGAGTCCTCATGATCCTTCAACAGAACTAGGTGAATCCAAGGAGGGGGTGAAATATAAGCTGGTTTAAGGTGTGTGTGTAGGGGGGGGGAGAGAAGTGGAGGGGGGTGGTGTGGTTGTAGGGACAAGCAAGCAGTGAGAGAAGCAGATCATCAAAAGATGTCACAGACAACAGAACAAAAAAACACATAGGTGTTGAAGTTGGTGATATTATCTAAACGAATGTGCTAAGTAAGAATGGGTGGTAGGGCACTCAAGGTATAGCTCTAGTGGGGGTAGGGGGAGCATAAAAGATTTAAAAATATTTAAAAATAATGGAAATAGGTGGGAAAAGAAAAATCTATATAATTTATTGGAAAAAAACAAAAGGAAGGGGGAAACAGAAAGGGGGTGGGGATGGAGGAGGGAGCTCAAGACCTAAAGTTGTTGAATTCAATATTCAGTCCGGAAGGCTGTAAAGTGCCTAGGCGGAAGATGAGGTGTTGTTCCTCCAGTGTGCGTTGGGCTTCACTGGAACAATGCAGCAAGCCAAGGACAGACATGTGGGCAAGAGAGCAGGGTGGAGTGTTAAAATGGCAAGCGACAGGGAGGTTTGGGTCATTCTTGCGGACAGACTGCAGGTGTTCTGCAAAGCGGTCACCCAGTTTACGTTTGGTCTCTCCAATGTAGAGGAGACCACATTGGGAGCAACGAATACAGTAGACTAAGTTGGGGGAAATGCAAGTGAAATGCTGCTTCACTTGAAAGGAGTGTTTGGGCCCTTGGACGGTGAGGAGAGAGGAAGTGAAGGGGCAGGTGTTACATCTTTTGCGTGGGCATGGGGACACAAATTTGCTCCTTTTGAGGGTAGTTGCCATTGCAGTGTAGCCACCAGGTTGTACACAGAGGACCTCACAAACAACAATGAGATAAATGAGAGATAAATGAAAGATAATTGAGAGATAAATGGTATTAAGTATTGTAAATGGTATATAAGGGAACAACTCACTTGTTCTTCTTCAATTGGTCCTTAGGTGCTTTATATGCGCCTGTAAAGGCAGATGTAACATTAGGTGCTGCTGAAAGGCAGCACCTCCAACAATCCTAGAGTATTGCACTAGGTTGTCCGAGGTTACATGCTCAAGGCTTGAGTAGAGCTTGTACTCAAAACCTTCTGATTCAGGTGGGCTGCTATCATTAAGCCAAGGTTGACACTTACGTTAGCATCAATCAAGTTTCGCCATGCATGTTCAGTGGTCAGCAAGAAAAAAGCTAACAAATTATCCATCATACCAAGAAACACAGAAAAGTGACATCACAGAAGGAGAGCGTATAGCCCATTGTGTCTATGCCAGCTGGGAAATCAGTCTATTTCCAATTTCCAGTTCTTGGTCAATAGCTAAACAGGTTGGAGGACTTTATGTGCGTATCCAAGTATTTTTTTTAATGCGATGGGGGCTTCTGCCTCTACCATCCTCATAGACAGTGAGGTTCAGGCCACCATTCCATCTGGGTGAAAAAAATTCTCCTCAATTTTGAAAGAGTGAAAGACTTCCACTTTTGTTCTTTTTCTATCCTCTCCCCCACCTTCTACTTGCTTAAAACCAATTACATTTTTAACTTTTCCCAGTTCTTATGAAAGGTCATAGACTCAAAACTTTAACTTTGTTTCTCTTGCTCCATATGTGCTGCCTGACCTGCTCAGTATTTCCAGCATTTTCAGTGTTACATCAGATTTCCTTCATGTGCATTATTTTGTTTTTGACCTACAACACAGATTTGGTGAAGGGGATTTGGATGCTTGGACTATATCTCACATTAAAATACATTTATGTTGTACTTTTGCACAGAGCTTGTACAAAAAATACCAGGTCCAATTGGAAAGGATGCAGTCAGTCTACAAAAGGGAGCCATATTTTTGGAAGTGGACCATAACTTCCAAAGGTATAAAAAGGGAGACTGACATGTTTAACAGCATCCCTTGGTTACTGTGGTAATCTTGGGAGCATTCACATTAAAACCAATTTTACAGTTTTGCACTGTCAGTAGGTAGCTGCATCTGCCAACAGGGCAATCCAGGAAACGTTAGGATGTATAAACACTGTTTTGTCCATTATAATGAATGGACGATGCAGCGATGATTCCCCGACATCAGGCAAAGCTCCCAGCTGGCACTGCAAAGGTATAAATAACCCCCATCATGGGGAACTCCTGTCTCTCCACTACCATTACATTGTGAACTTTCCATTGCAGTGACACAATGAAATTGAAGATGCCAAGAAATAGGTGGGGGAAGAGACAGGCAAGAAGTTATGCTGTTCAAAACCTACATCAACTGTCCTAATATCTCCTTATGGACTTGGGCCAAAATTTTACATTAGTTGGGTGGGCCTGGGGGGAGCGGGTGGGGGCAGTCGGGGGGCCGACCGCCATGCGCGATTGGCTCCGCACCGCGATTTCATGCGTGGGTCGCGAGCGGTAGCGCTGAGCGCTATCTGTGCTGGCGGTGGGAGGAGGAAGAGTCAGGTCTGGCGCGCGAAAGAGCGCTTCAATCTCCAAGGCATGGAGCTGCCTCAGGGAGATTGAAGATTAAAAAAATAAAGGCATTAAAAATTTAATGAAACATGTCCCCTCACGTAAATGTGTCACATGAGATGGGACATGATTTTATTTTCAAAATAAAGGTTTTATTTAATTAGTGATAGCTTTAGGAAATCTCATCCCGCTCATGGATGAGGTTTCCTAAAAAACGTAAAAGGTCGCTTGGCCTTTTCGCCTACCCACCAATTGGCTGGACGTGCAGCGTAAATTCAACTTAATTACCTTGTTAATGGCCTTAATATGCCTTTCAATTATTACTGGGTGCGCAGCCGACTCTAGCGCGCGCCCACCGAATGAAATATCGCGTGAGTTTGTGATGAGATCGGGATGCACGCCCAATGTTAATTGCTCGGCATATTACGTTCCGGAGTGTCGGGCGTGCACTTGCACGCCAAATGTAACATTCAAGCCTTGGTGTCAGATTTGTTTGATAAAGCTCCTGTGATGTGCTTGGGATATATACATTAAAGGCACTACAATAAACACGAGTTGTTATTATTGTCTCTGGATGAGGGACACTGCACTACCAAACTGGACACAGATGCTTGCCAAAGCGTCATATTTCACTCTATATACATGCAGGTTCCCATGGAGTCTTGCTGCACAAAGGCAACTTCAGGAAAGCAATATAGTTAGCTAATAGGCCCCCAGACTCATGGGCTGCAGTACAGTAGTAGCTCTAAGCCACCAAACAGGGCTTCACTGACTTCATTTAAATAACTTTTTCCACAGCTCACATTGAAGGGATTGATGATGAATCTATTCTATCTTGCTCCATCTGGCAGAAGAAATTGTCCGTTTTTTGCTCAAGAACAAAGAGACCTTGGTGCAATTTACTATTTACCATTCTCCGTCGATGAACTTGGCGATACAGTAATCTCCACGTCGGGGTGTGTAGGAGCCCTCCATAGGTGGATGAGCCGCTATCTCACTCCTCATACTCTCCATCAATTTCTCCAGCTGAGTGCCTGCAAGCAAGGATAATTAGATTTAGATTTTCATACTGGCACCTTAATTAACACCTTGCCACAATTTTGCAGCACAACGAGAGTTCCACACAAGAAGTAATAGTGAGGAATGCTCAATGAATGAAATGTGAATCACACTGAGGAAGTGTTAAGGAACAACCCTGTTGCCAACATCATACAAACGGAATTAGTAAAAATATCTTGCTTCGAAAATTGTATTTCAACCATTTTTTGTTTGGAAATTGGAAACATTGTACATTTATTTATTTTGCAATCAAAATCAGCACAAGAAAATAAAAAACATCCACAATCCAGAGCATTTTGCACTGTGGTATTTTTAATTTAACTTCAAAATAAATATGTACAACTGCAAAACGGCTGAAAATATGATTGAGGAAGAGAGGGATGAGTCTGGAATCAGAAAGCTACGGCTTCAAATTGAAATGAAGGGTAAAGAGGCAGGCAGAATAAGTTTAGATATATTTCAGCAGAATAGTAGAAAAGGCTTGAGGGACTGAATGGCCTCCTCCTGTTCTAATGGTTCAGTGTGGCTTGGGCTGATAAGTGGCAAGTAAAATTTGTGCCACACAAGTTGGAGATGGTTATTGCCTGGCAAAAGAGAGAATCCAACCATTGCCCTTTGACATTCAATGGCATTACCATTGCTAAATCCCCCACTACCAACATCCTAGGGGTTACCATTGACCAGAAACTGAACTGGACTAGCTATATAAATACTGTGGCTACAAGAGCAGGTCAGAAGCTGGGAATTCTGCGGAGAGTAACTCACCTCCTGACTCCCCAAAGCCTGTCCACCATCTTCAAGGCACAAGTCAAGAGTGTGATGGAATACACTCCACTTGCCAAGTTGCAGCTCTACAATACTCAAGAAGCTCAACACCATATAGCACAAAACAGACCACTTAATTGGCACCCCATCCTCCACCTTCAACATTCACTTCCTCCACCAATGCAAGGACAAGGGCAGCAGGTGCATGGGAGCGCAACCACTGCAAGTTCCCTTCCAAGTCACACACCACCCTGACTTGGAACCATATTAACGTTCCTTCACTTTTGTTGCAACATAATTGTTACCTCTGTCGTCCTGGACAGGATCAGGCGGGGCATTGATGCCCCCTTCCCAATCAGATATACTGGTCTGATTTTTCTCTTACCTTGTCTAAGGATGCTGAGACTAACTGTGAGGTGCCAACTGCTGCCACAGCTGAGATCAGCTAACTCAAAATAAATCAATCATTGATTATGGGACCCAACGGTTTGCATGGCTTGATAGCACAAAATGCCTTTACTCATCAGGAAAATCACAATGCCTGTGATTTATGAATCAAATTAATTTGTTCTGAGCTTAGAATTTTTTTAATACAAAGACAATTTTATTAACCAAAGTTGGAATTGAGAATGAAGATGCTGGCAGAACATTTCTTATTGATCAGTGGCAGTTTTCTGTAAGTTCCAAACTCATCTACTTTACTCCAACAGCTAAGAATATATCCAACAAAACCAAAAAAAGCGCCAAATACTTTCACTATAAGCCGAGAGTCACTTTTCCTCTATAGCTGGGGTACAAATTTAAAACCCAGGCTGTGTTTAAAGACCCTGTGTTCATATGCAATGATAGATTTAAATGAGGAAAGATGGGAGGAAGTTCAAGTGGAGCATAGATGTAAACTTGAACTGGTTGGGCTGAATGGCCTGTTTAGGTGCATTATTTCCTATATAATGGCTTTGGTGAGACTACACCTGGATTACTGAGTGTCATTGTGGTCTCTATTTATAAGGAAGGATATACTTATGTGGGAGGTTGTACAGGAAAGGTTCACTAAATTGGTTCTTAGGGCAAGAGGGTTTTTCTCTGATGAGAAGCTGAGTAAAATGGGTCTATGCTCTCTGGAGTTTTGGAGAATGAGAAGTGATCTCACTGAACCATACACGATTCTGAAGGGGGTTGACAGGGCAGACACTGAGAGGCTGTTTACTCTGGCTGGGGAACCTAAAACAGAGGCACAGCCTGAGGATAAGAGGTCAATTATTTAGGACCATGATTAGGAAAAATTTCTTCACTCAGATCGTTGTGAATCTTTGGAATTTTCTACCCCGGGGGGTTGTGAATCCTCCACTGTTGAGTATATTTAAGGCTGAAATGGTCAGCTTTTTGATCCTTCAGGGTTTCAAGGGATATGGGGAGTGGGTGGGAAAGTGGAGCTGAGGCAAAGATTAGCCTTGGTCGTATTGGACGGCAGAGCAAGCTTGAGGGGCCCTGTGGTTTACTCCAGCTCCTATTTCTAATGTTATCATGGTTTGGGATTGACGATTCATTTTGCCTATAATAAAAATTAATTCAAAAACCTTAAAAACTCCAGTAATATCTGTCTGCACATCATGAGACAATCAGAAAGTGGTGAACAAAATGGACCTTTATTTTAGTAAAAAGACTTCTGGTATTCTTTTGACTCTTGAAAATTTCTGTATTGTTCATTTGAAACCAGGATCTAGAATCAGCCTAGAACAGGTCTGCTAGGAGGACAGGGAAAAAAAAAAATCAATCATTGCCAGACTATCCCATGCTGGAGGTTCAGGTCATAGGGCTGGTGGCAAATCACACAACAGGCTTTTCCGACGGGAGGGGAAAACAATGCCTTAAAGCACCAACTCCTTCTCATCAGCCCAATGCCAGTGTCCCAAAATAGCCTGAAAGCTATACACTTTCATTCCCTGCAGAGCCTTGAAGATAGCTTTTCCAATTTTATTCCTGTTGCTCCATTAAAGGAAAAACATGTCATATGCAGAAAGGGAAGCCTTGCCTAGTTAGCAGTCCTCCTCTACAATGACAATTGCTGGCTCGGTGACAGCTGCCTACAGCACTATGGGGATGCATACATCCAGACTGTTCTATTTAATGCATCCTATAATGCCTTTATAATGAGGTGTTAATGGGGCTCTGACACACGCACGCACCCATTCACTCATTTCCCTTCACACTACAGGCTCTATTCTCTTTCCTGTATTAGGATTTAGGTAATGTGCAGACTTTTAAGCTTGTGAAGGGTGAAGGCTCTTCCAGGCAATCGAGGCTTTAGAGTGGGACTTGAACCCATAACCTTCTAATTCAGGGGCAAGAGAGCTACCCACTGAGTTATGGCCGCTAAGTAATAATATTAGGGTTTGTATACTAAAACTGTCATTGCAGTATGGGTGATGATATTGCTGCGTGTTAGAAAACTTGTTTGCCCCTAAAGTGAGGTGTCTTAATTGCCATAATACTGCCCATGAAATTTAGATAACTTGGTCCTATTTGCATTTCAAATTCATATTCACTGGTTTGTGCTGTTTGAACATTCTGGGCCTGAATTGCTGTATGGAGCTTTTCTTAGAGTCGTTGCCTCCAGATAAATCTTAAATCAAAACACCAAAATCTGTTAGTATCAGCAATTGAGATATAAGGGAAATAATGGAAGCAGGGATTTGCACTTTTCTATAGTCCCTGAGGCAACAGTGAAAATATATAAAAAATCTCAAACATTCCCGCTACAAAATAAGCAAAATTCACAGCTGTAACATAGGTAGGTATCTTCGTACTGACAATCTTTGATGAATACAGGTGCTGCAGGGAAGAAATTCCGCTATTGATCTTGCAGAGCAAAAGTGCTATAACATATGTCTTGTTGTAAAAAGCATCTTTTGAGATCATTGCAATCAAATTCTTTCTCCTAGTTTTGAAAGATCTGTATTGTAGCACAACTGTTACAGTTCTGTCCAGCCTAAAGCTCTGTACTGAAACATTAACCCGCCTTCCTTTGTGAGGAAATTACTCAAGTCTATAATTAAGGATAGAGTGAACAACTTGAAAATTTTCAGCAGATTAGAGGGCATCTGAATGGATTTATAGAGGGTAGGTCATGCTTAACAAATCTGATCGAATTTTTTGAAGAGTTGACTAAAGTAGTAGACAGGGAAATGTCAATGGATGTTACTTATATGGACTTCTGGGAGGCACGTGATAAAAGTCCCTCAGAAGAGACTGTTAGTTAAAGCTGAAACCTGTGGAATGAAGTCAAATCATTGAGCTAGTTAAAAAGTTGGAGGCAAGTGAGAGTAGGGATAATGGACAGGTACGCCAATAGGCAGAGTGTGACTAGTGGTGTCCCACAGGGACTTGCGTGTTTATTAATGACATAAACGATAAGATTAAGCACCTCATTGCCAAGCTGGCTGATGAAACAAAGATAGTTGCATTGTAAGCAGTGTAAATGAAAGCATAAAATTTCAAATAAATTGGCAAAACTGTGGCAAGTGGATTTTTATGTAAGCAAGTGTGAGGTCATCCATATTAGATATAAAAGGAGAGACCAGAATACTTTCTAAATGATGATAAGCTAGAAACAATGAAGGTCCAAAGAAACTTAGGAGTCCATACACATTGATTATTAAAATGTTACGAACAGATACAGAAAATAATTGAAAAGGCTAATGGAACTACGACCTTTATATGGGAGGACAAGAATATAAGGGGAGAGAGGCTATGCTATGGCTATCCGAAGCCCTGGTTAGATCACACCTGGGAGTGCTCTGAGTAGTTCTAGGCACCATATCTACGGAAGGATATGCTGATCTATGACCAGAATGATACGTGGATCAAATTACAAGGAGAGGTTACACAAGCTAGGGCTATATTTTCTGGTATCTATAAGGTAAAGGGTGATTTGATCAACATTTTCAAGTATAATAGGGAACAGGTAAGATGGATAAAAGCAACTATTTCTGTTAGTTGTGGAACTTAGGGCAAGAGGACTTGGTCTAAAACTTAGAGCCAGGCCTTTCAGGAGTGAACTAAGGAAATACTTTCACACATAAAGGGTGTCAGACTGTTGGAATTCCCTTCTGCAAATAAAAGTTGGTAAATTGTTAATTTTAAAATATGATTAATAGAATCAAGGTACTAATGGATATGTGGTAAATATTGAGTTAGGCCACAGATCAGCCATGATCTTACTGAATGGCAGAACAGGCTCGAGGGCTAAATGGCCCATTCCTTATCCTATGTTCAGATGCTAAGTGACCTGCTGATTACCACCTGTGCTTGGTTTCTATAATAAGCTGGCTTTCTGCTTCTTGGGTTCAACTGATTACTCTGCACCATCTCCCAGCTGATTGAGCAATGTTGAAATAATGATAGATAAAAATTTTGAGATCCTCCAAAGTGTGAGAAAAGAATGATATCCTGGGGTTGTTATTTGTACTGGATTTAATAAATTGCCTGTTCCTGTGGGTTTGGATTTAACACAGCTGGTCTAGTGAGGTAAGTAAAGTTAAATTGTTTGCTCTAGCTTTTATTTTGATGGAAAAACCAAAATGAACTCTTAAATATACCAGATATCAGCCCATTAAAAATCAGCAGAATTAGATAGCGAAAACAGAAGAACTGAATTGAAAGAATTATTTCCCTTTTAGGCAGTTAATGTCAGCATCAAATGCACCTAAGGTACAGCATGAGCTAGATAAAGATTAAAGCTCCCTCTACATTTTTCTATCAAACACTCCTAGGCCAGGCACAAAGCAGGTGAGATACAGGGTAAACTTCTCTCTATGCTGTTGCATGCTCCCAGAGCAGGTACAGCATTGGTTAAACAGTAAAGTTCCCTTGGCACTGTCCCATCAAATACTCTCAGATCAGGTACTGCAAGGGCTTCAAGCTGTCCCTACACTGCCCCATCAAACTGAATTGGGATCTCCTGTTTTCCCAGTGCATGTTAAAGTGCTAGGCAATGACATGTTTGGGTGATATCTTATCCCACTGGAGACAAGTTCATAGCTCTGATCTTTACTCAGATTGTAGAGATGGCTTGGAATCTTGGAGTGCAGAAGCCCCAACTCAGATTTTGATGTGCAAAACCCCACCTAAGAAATTGACAGAGATGTACACACACAAACATGCAAGCTCACCACTCGGCCAAAGCTGCAAACAATGTAAATCAAAAAAAAGGATTACATTCATCTATCTCAGAACTTCAGATGAAATGTCGCGTCCCTTGGTCTACCAAAAAGACTGGTGCTGTTATACAGATGCGTGTCATGCGGCCAGTTTCAAATTGCAGAGTAGAAAGGTTTCATTTTCGGAGTTCAGCGTGAGTGAGCTGCTCAATATCCTATTGTCAATGTACAAGGTAGCATGCATAAATGAGCTAGACTGCAAGCCTGAATGACAATCTTAATTGATTTTCAATGTAATTATTAGCGCAATCAGGGTTGTTTAGCAGGTGTTGTCTAAATGCTTGTTGGACTTGTGCAAGAGTAACAAGCTACCAGTGGTATTTATGATAGGATTCATCCTCATGGCTTACTGTGTCCATGTATGTATGGGCTGCCCAATACACACACAAGTGACGTCCTGTTACGCCTTACCTCATCCATGACTGGTTTCGCACCACATGAATTCACCAAATGGTTCGGTGAATTGCTACAACTAGTTCTGAGTAAGCTTTCCACATACACGGTGAAGGACTCCTTCACCTTTGTGAAGACCATACAGGACTTGCATATCAATAGCAATGCCGTGTCCATGTGCTCATTTGACATTGCTAGCCTATTCACCAACATACTGCTCAAGGAAGCCGTAAACATTTGCACTGTGTCACTGTATTATGGTGATCTAGATGCACCATCAAGATCTGAATTTTTATTCAGTGAACTTATGAATTCAGCAACTTGTGCGGTTGAGTTCAATTTTAATGACACTACCTTTACCCAAATAGGTGGTGTTGCCATGGGATCTCCTCTAGATCCAGTTCTTACACACATCTTTGTCGGTTTCCATGAGAAATGTATCTTTTATGGTATGACACTGGACATCTTACCCCTTGCATATTTCCGATATCTAGATGATACATTCGCTATATTTGAATCTGCAGGTGCGTGCAAGAACTTCCTTACATACCTTAATGGGTTTCACCCTGTGCTCAAATTCACCTTTGAAATGGAGTAGTTAAACAAGCTCCCTTTCCTCAACGTGCGAGTTGAGAGACCTGTTAATGGGTTCTCTACTACTGCCTACCTTCACCGGTCAATATATGTATTGGGATTCCGACAGTTCCACGCGCTATAAGATTGGCTTTATCAGCAACCTCGTAAATCGGGTCCGAGCAGGCTATACTAGACCTGGTATTGTGCAACGAGATAGGATTAACTGATGACCTCCTAGTGAAGGCACCCCGTGGAAGCAGCGATCATAATATGATTGAATTTTACATTCATTTTGCAGGAGAAATGAGTGCGTCTAAGATTGGTATTTTAAACTTAAGGACAATTATGAGGGCACGAAAGCAGAGCTAGCTGAAGTGAACTGGCAAATAAGGTTAAGGGATATGTCAATATAAGTTCAGTGGCAGACCTTTAAAGGGATATTTCAGAATACACAGAATATATACATTCCAATGAGAAAAAAAATCTAAGGGGAGGGCCTACCATCTATGGTTAACTAAAAATAGTTGAAGACAGTATCAAACAAAGAAAAAACATATAATTACGCAAAGGGTTGCAGGTCATAAGATTGGAAAGAATATAAAGGACAGCAAAGAATGACAAAATGATTTTTAAAAATTCATTAATCAGGAGAAAAAAATTAAGGTATGAGACAAAGCTGGCTAGTAACATTGAGGCGGATGGTAAGAATTTATATAGATATTTAAATAAGAGTTAACAAAGCAAGCGCTGGTCCTGTGGAGAGTATGTCTGGAGAATTGATAATGTAAAGCAGGGAGATAGCAGATGAATTAAGCAGGTATTTTGCTTCGGTCTTCATTATAGAGGACACAAGTAACATCCCAGAAATAGCTGTAAAGCAGGAAATGGAAGGGAGGAACTCGGGGAAATTACAGTCACCGGGGGAAGTGGTATTGAGCAAATTGTTGGGGCTGTGGGGCTGACAAATCTCCAGGTCTGGATGCACTTCATCCTAAGGTCTTGAAAGAAGTGGCTAGTGAGATAGTTGATGCACTGTTTTAATTTTCAAAAATTTCCTAGATTCAGGGAAGATTCCATTAGATTGAAAAATAGCAAATATCATTCCTTTATTCAAAAAGGGAGGGAGACAGAAAGCAGGAAACTATAGGTCAGTTAGCCTAACGTCTGTCATAGGGAAAATATTAGAAGCCGTTATTAAAGATATTATAGCAGGGCACTAAAAAAAGAATCAAGGCAGAGTCACGAAAGTTTTGAAAAAGGAAAATTGTGTTTAACCAATTTATTGGAGTTCTTTGAAGTAGTTGCATGTGCTGTGGATAAAGGTGGATGTTTCGTTCTTAGATTTCCAGAAGGCATTTGATAAAGGGCCACATCAAAAGTTATTGTAAAAAATAAAAGCTCATGGTATAGGGGCTATCATATTGGCATGGATAGAAGATTGGCTAGCTAACAGGAAGCAGAGTTGGCATAAATAGGTCTTTTTCTGGTTGGCAGGATGTGACAAGTGGTGTGCCACTGGGATCAGTGTTGGGGCCTCATCTTTTTACAATTTATATAAATGACTTGGATGAAGGGACCGAAGGAATGGTTGTTAAATTTGCTGATGACACAAAGATAGGGAGGAAAGTAAATTGTGAAGAGGACGCAAGGAGGCTACAAAGTGACATAGGTAGGTTAGGTGAGATGGCAAAGATCTGGCAGATGAAGAATAATGTGGGCAAATGTGAAATCGCCCATTTTGGCAGCAAGAATAGAAATGAAGTTTATTATCTAAATGGTGAGAGATTGCAGAACTCTGAGATTCAGAAGGACCTAGTGTCCTAGTGCATGAATCACAAAAAGGTTAGTATGTAGGTACAGCAGGTAATTAGGAAAGCTAAGGGAATGTTATCATTGTGAGGGTGATTGATTATGTAAGTAGGGAGGTTATGCTTCAGTTGTACAGGGCATCTGGAGTACCGTGTACAGTACTGGTCTCCTTATTTAAAGAAAGATGTAAATGTGTTGAAAGCAGTTCAGAGAAGGTTTACTAGACTAATTACAGGAATGGTGGGTTGTCCTGTGAGGAAAGACTGGACAGGTTAGGCTTGTATCCACTGGAATTTAGAAGGGTAAGAGGCGACTTAATTGAAACCTTTAAGGTCCTGAAGGGTCTTGTCAGGGTGGATGTGGAGAGGATGTTTCCTCTTGTGGGAGAATCTAGAACTCAGGGTCACCGTTTAAAAATGTGTTGCTCCTTTAAGGCAGAGATGAGGAGAGTTTTTTTCTCTCGGGGGTTGAGTGTCTTTGGAACTCTCTTCCTCAAAAGGCTGTGGAAGCAGAGTCTTTTAATATGTTTAAGGTAGAGCTAGATAGGTTCTTGATTAACAAGGGGGGGGTGGTGAAAGGTTATCGGGGTAGGCAGGAATGCGGAGCTGAGGTTACAATCAGATCAGCCATGATCTTATTGTATGGCAGAGCAGGCTCGAGGGGCCTTTTCCTGGTCCAAATTCTTATGGTTGTTACAGTTGCTAATTTCTTGTTAGCTATCCTGATGAATGCAAGACAAAAAGCTTTGATAGCATGTCTCTTTTTTTCAGCAATAGACAAGATTTGACTCTGATGAAGCTGTCAGGTAGGTGGATGGAATCTGTTCACTTTTGACGTATAGTCAGCAAACAGGTGCACACCTTCTTAAACAATACACAGGATGTCATTACAAAATGACAGCAGCATTGAATCATCATAAATTATTCCTGAGTTTCACTGTCAGCAGTGTCATGCTTGCATTCTGCCTAGTTGGGCACCCACATTTTGACGGTGGCCACTTTCGATTGCTCATGCTGAGCATTGCCACACTCAGAAATTAAATTAAACCAGTTTCCAGATTTAATGGACAAACTCTGCAGCTAGAACTCTTTTATCCTTCTTTATCCTGTCAAGGTTCTACCCATCCCACATCTTGCTTCAGTATGATTTCATGATCGTCACTTGCATTGTGGTCACATGTACAGTCAGTCAATTTTAATGTGCTAGTTGAGCCATCGAGCATTCAATGGTTATTCAATTATGGAAGGCATCACAGCTGAATTCAAACTCGTCTTCCCCTTACATCCAATTTACAGCAGGAGTTAATCTACATCAGTCATGAAAGACAGAACCTGGCTGGCTGGCACCTCCTCAACTCACAGGTCACAAGGCCAATTGAACTGATAACCTTCAGATTGTTGTTAAAGCCCCTGATTCACTAATGCCTTTTAGGTAAGGAAATCAGGTGAACCTACAATCTGGACTTTGTGATTCCAGTCCCAAATTAACGGGGCTGACTCTTAAATGCCCTCTGAAATGATCGAGTATCCTCTATTGCATCAAACTGCTACAAAGAATGACAACAACATTTTGCAGCAATTCAAGACAACAACCCACCACCTTAAGGCAGCAACAAATGCCAGCCTTGCCAGTGATGCCCACATCCAGTGAATGAATTAAAAATAATTGAGATCAAATAACTCTGTACAAAGTCCGCCATGCACCTGGGACTTTCTTGCTTAGTCATCTTATGAACAACAGTTACATTTATAAAGCATTTTAATTTAAAAAAAAAATTATTCACTGAGTGTGGGCGTCTCTGGAAACGCCAGCTTTTTTGCCAATCCCTAATTGCCCTTTAGAAGGTGGTGGTGAGCCACCTTCTTGAGCCTCTGCAGCCCATGTGGTATGGCTGTGCCCACAGTGCTGTTAGGAGTGAGTTCCAGGATTTTGAACCATCAGGAGAAAAGGAATGACGATATAGTTCCAAGTCAGGATGGTGTGTGGCTTGGAGGAAAACTTGAAGATGGTGGTGTTCTCAGGCGCCTGCTACCCTTGCCCTTCTAGGTGGCAGAGGCCACAGGCTTGGAAGGTGCTGTCAAAGGGGCCTCGGTGAGTTGCTGCAATGAATCTTGTAGATGGTGCACACTGCTGTCACTGTGCACTGATGCACAAAGAGCTGCTTTGTCCTGAATGGTGGTGAGTTTCTTGAGTGTTGTTACAGCTGCACTCACCCAGGCAAGAGGGAAGCATTCAGTCACACTCCTGATGGTGGACAGGCTTTGAGGAGTCAGGAGACAAGTTACTCATAGCAAAAGTTCCAGCCTCTGACATGTTATTTTATATGGCTGGTCCATTTAAGTTTCTGACTCAGTGAAACTGATTGATGGGGGGGTTTCAGAAATGGTAATGTCGTTAAATGTCAAGGGAATATGGTTAGATTCTCTTGTTGCACATGGTCATTCCCTGGAATGTGTGGCACGAATGTTACTTGTGACTTAACAGCCCAAGCCTTAATGTTGTCCAGGCCTTTCTGGCACTTGTGGGCACAAACTGCTTCATTATTGGAGGAACTACAAATGGAAATTAATGCTGCAACCAGCAAACATCCCACTTCTCTCCTTATGATGTCTAGAAGGTAATTGATGCAGCAGCCGAAGATGGTTGGGCCTAGGACAGTGCTTGCAGGAACACCTGCAGTGATATCCTGAAGCAGAGATGATTTGTGTCCAACAACCACAATCATCTTCCTTTGTGTTAGGTACATCTCCAGCCAGATAGTTTACTCTGACTCCCATTGACTTCAATTTTAGCATGGCTCCTTGACGCCACATTCGGTCAAACTCTGCCTTGACATCAAGGGCAGTCACTCTCATCTCACCTCTGGAATTCAGGTCTTATGTTTAAGTTTGGACTGAGGCTATAATGAGGTCTAAATCCGAGTAGCCCTAGCAGAGCCTAAACTGAGCATTGCAGAACAGTTTTTTGGTAAGTGAGTTCTCCTTGATTGCACAGTCAATGCCATCTTCCATTAATTGCTGATGATAGGTAACTGTCTAGATTAGATGTGTCCTGTTCTTTGTTGCTAGGGCAAGCCTGGACAATTTTCCACATTGCTGAAAGCACAGTGCTAGTTTTCACATCTGAGCTGACAACATCCAGCCTCACCACCACCTCTCTCGATGCCTCCTCCACTGCTACTAAATTATCAGACTGCTTATCTGACATCCAGTAATAAATGAGCAGAAATTCCCTCCAATTAACTATTGGGAGCAGTGAAGCCTGCTCCAAACCCTGTTCCCTAGCCATCAACTCCACCCATCTCCCTAACAACAGTCTGAGACTGAACCAGTCTGTTGCAACCTTGACATCATTTTTTGATTCTGAGATGAGCTTCTGACCACATGTGTGCACCATCACTAAGGCCACCTATTTTTACCTCTGCAACATGGCTCAACTTTGCCCCAGTCTCATCTCATCTGCTGCTGAAATCCTCTTTTGCACCTTTGTTACCTTTGGACTTGGGCATTCCAATGCACTTCTGGCTGCTCTCCCATATTCCACCCTCTGTAAACTTGAGGCAATCCAAAACTCTGCTGCCCCACCCTATCTCTGTAATCTCCTGCAGCCCCGCAACCCTCTGATGTAGACACTTTTAATGAAACAAAAGCAATAAATTAAACACAATCAGAGGGGGTGACAGCTGCTAGAGGGGCACTGTAACTAAAACAAAGCATCAAAGGAAACTTACAAAATCAAATCATTTTCGGGGGGGGGGGGGGGGGGGGGTGACAATGCACCCAGCTCTGTGGTGCCCACCAATCATGGAAGGCCTCAAGCATAGCGATGGGCACCGTGTGCTCCTTCTCCAGGCCACCCAGCTACGAACATAGCTGCGGTAGAGTGGAACCCTCTGATATTTCTGTGTCATTTAATTCGGGCATCCCAAATTATAACTGCTCCACCATTGGAGGCCGTGCCTACATTTACCTAAACTCTAAGCTCTGGGGGAGTAAAGCAATGGTGAAGAGATAATATCACTGAACAAGCATTCCAGTGGCAGAGGCTAATACTAGCTAATGGTTTCAAACCCCACCAGGGCAGCTGGTGGAATTTAAAGCCAATTAATCTAGTTGATTATTAAAAAAATCTGCAATTGAAAGCTAGTCTGGTGCCACGAAACTATGAATTGTTGCAAACACCCATCTGGTTCACTAATGTCCTTTAGGGAAGGAAATCTGCCGTCCTTTCCTGGTCTGGCCTACATGTGACTCCAGGCCCATAGCAATGTTGTTCACTCTTAACTGCCCTCTGAAATGGCCAAACAAGCCACTCACTTGTACCAAACTACTACAGAAAAATCAAAAAAGCAGTAAGACTGGATAGACCATCTGGCATTGATTTAGGCACCAGAAATGACCATGACAAATCCAGTCCTGTCGACCCTGCAAAGTCTTCCTCACTAACATCCGGTGGCTTGTGCCAAAATTGAGAGGGCTGTCCCACAGGCTAGTTAAGCAGCAGCCTGACACAGTCATACTCGCCAAATCATATCTTACAGACAATATCCCAGACACCACCATCACCATCCCTAGGTATGTCCTGTCCCACCAGCAGGACAGACCCAGTAGAGGCAGCGGCACAGCAGTACACAGTTGGGAGGGAGTTGCCCTGGAAGACCTTAATATTGAATGTGATTCCTATGAAGTCTCATGGCATCAAGCCAAATTTGGGCAAGGAAACCTTCTATTGATTACCTCCATTCTCAATTGATGAATCAGTACTGCACCAGTTGGTGATAATCAGCAGGAGGTTTACTTGCCCATGCTTGACAAAAGCAAAGTTATTGTCAACGTTGATGATTCCCAGGGCTATTCCCTCCCAACTGTATACCACTGTGCTGCCATTTCTGGTGGGGTCTGTCCTGACATACCTCCAAAGGGTGGTGATAAAGGAGCCTGGGACATTGGTTGTAAAGTATGATTCTGAGAGCATGGCTATATTAGGCTATTGCTTCACTGGTCTGTGGGACAATTCTTCCAATTTTTGCATAAGTATCCAGGTGTTAATGAAGAGAACTTTGTAGGATCGACTTTATTGTATCTGGTGCCTTGGTCGATGTTAGGCATTCCATTTGGTTTATTCTTATTCAATTTTTTCATAGCAGCTTGATATAACTGAATGGCTTACTTGACCATTTCAGGGGGCAGTTAACCACATTGCTGTAGGTCTGGAGTCTCATGTAGGCCAGACCAGGTAAGGATGACAAATTTCCTCCCTTAAAGAACATAAGTGAACCAGGTGGGTTTTTATAACAATCTGGTCACCTGTACTGAGATTATCTTTTTTTAATCTCAGATTTATTTAATTAGTTTAGTTAAAATCCCCCAGCGGTTGTGGTAGCATTTGACCTCATGTCTTTGGATCATTAGACCATGCCTCTGGATTACTAGTCCAGTAACATTACCATTATGCTATCAATCTTGTTAGTGTAATAAAACATGCCAATGTACTTCCCAGAAGCGTAATCAGACAAAAACGCAGACCAAGCTAAGTGATGAGATACTAGGAGTGACCAAAAGCTCGGCCAAAGAGAAAGCTCCTGAGGTGGGCATTAAAGGAGAAGAGGGACATGGAAAGGCCGGGGTAATCCCACCGCTTAATTTCTCTCTGCTCCTCCAAGATCCTCCTTGAAAAGCACAGAATGGTCTTAAATTCATTCCCTTGTTACATAATAAATTACACTGATGAATGAGGAATTAAGCCACGCAGGTTAAGACAGCTCCAAGTGGGTTTGTCTGTCCATTCTATGTCAAATCTCAGCCAGGTTAGATCCACAATTCGCCAAAACCCACTAAGTATCTGTACAGAGTCAGCCTATTAATGCCACCACATTAACCTGTACTACTGGTACAGTGCCTGTCTGTTAATCCTTCACAGATGCAAAATCTATATTTAGGTTGGAATGGACCAAGGCTGTATTGAAGTCAGGGGCTATGCAAAGGAGAAAATGAGCCTAGGTCCTAGCTGCAAATTAAGGGCGAGATCAGGCTAGTGTTGGCCCTCAGTCATATCGTCGGTTCACGCTTACCATCCAGATGAAGGAAGATCATGTAGCCCAGGTACCAGAGGACTGATTACCTGTACTCCAGCAAGGAGTCCGTGCCTTCAGGGAGGAATGGAAACACAGGGGGAAATGGGAGAAAGGAAAGCAGAAATACTTGCTAATAAGATGGACAGCTAGGAAACCTTATTTAAGAACCTCACCTTCAGTGTAGGATAAAGCCAGCAGTACAAGCAGTGATTGAGGTAAGTGCCATATGGAAATCAGTTTAATCCAACCTAAATATAGATTTTGCATCAATGAAAGATTAACATGCAGGCACTGAGCCAGAAGTACAGGTTAATGTGGTGGCATTAATAGGCCAGCTCTGTATAGATACTTTGTTCACACCAGAGCTTCACCTAAGATGTTCGTCTGCTCACCTCCAAATGCATTCAACACTGGCCGAAAGTGGGCATTAGAACAACGCATTACAACGGTAACAAAATCTGTGAATACAATAAAATGACTCCTCCACCACCCCACTGCCCCCACCAAGTTATGGATTCAATGGGTTATGAGTAGTTGTCTCCGAGAGTACCAATCATCAGTGTTTCATGTACTATTTTTCTGGTAAGCTTTCCTTCTGAAATAAAGAAGCTCACAGAAGATCATCTAACATCCAGTGAAGCATCTGGTCTCAGCATCTCACACGCCATGGTTGATAAATCTCTCGTGAATCACTCTGCCACCTGATGCACCGCAGGTTTGGATTTTTTAAGAATACAAAATACCAATGTGGAAAACAAGGTGTTCTCTTAAAATGCCCATGTACAGTTGCTTGCTTTTTCCCTCACAGAATGTACCGTTTGCAGATTGGGTGGGGTATCATAAGGAAAGGGCTAAGCAGATTGGCCTGAGATATGCTAACCTTGTACTGCTGGTGATGTCTCTTTATACGGAGGTGGTAGTGACCTTTGGCCTCTCACCCACAATTCTTCTCCTAATGGACAATGTGGATATAGTGACCACTAAACGTTTGAACTAAGACTGACCTTAAAGCAATAGTCAGTTTAGACAATAAGCCTAATTTTAAAAATTCCAGTGCACAAGGCAAAGAACTTTAATTAGTCAATTCTGCAGAAGGGAATACACCATTCTTTTCAAAAGCAAGTGAATGGTAGGATACTGATTATTAATTAGAAGTTTCACTTGAATGAACAGTAACAAGACTGTAACTATCGATACAATAACCAGGTAGAGGAGCTGTACTGGTCAATAGAAAAATAACTCATCCAAGCAAAAGCTATTAATAAAGGGACAAAGGAAGAAGCTCACTAAATTGATATTACATTGGGGTTATATTAGGTAATGTTGAAAAAACACATTATTTGGCATTTAGCACTTTTAATGTATTAAAACAACCCAAGGAGCATCAAACAAAATTTGACACGGAGTCACATATTAGGACAAGTAAGCAAAATCTTGGTCAAAGTGATAGATTTTAAGGAGTGTCTGAGAGAAGTAGAAAAGTGGAGAGGCTTAAGCAGGGAATTCCAGAGTTTCTAGGGCCTCGACAGTAGAAAGTACAACCATCAATGGTGGAGTGATGAAAATGGGGGATGCACAAGAGGCCAGAGTTGGAGCAGTGATCTTTGTAGTGTTGGAGAAGTTTATAGAGATAGGGACGGACTGAGGAATACGAATACAAGAATGAGAATTTTAAACTTGAGAGAAATGTGTGGATTGTCACAAAGGGATAACAAAAAGATAGAAAAAATGAGCATTGGTCCAGAGACTAAGGATGCAAAGGTATGCAGCCTTTTTTCACAAGCCTGAAACTACAACACGTTAAAGCTCTCACACTAAACTCATGTTCCTTTTGGTGTTAATACTGCCATTACATGTATGTTTAATTTCTGTATACTGAATAAATCTGTGACATCTGACTTTCAATGTTGTGAACCCAATTGATTTAGGAAAGATTATAACAAAGAATTACAAGACCTGTCCTCCAACAGAGCTTTCTAGCTAGTTCCTTGGTCCTCTTTCAAATGCAATGGCTGGTGAGCAGGCTGGATTTCTCATCGCTGGTGGGTGTAGAGATAAGATAAAGACAAACCCACCTAGTAGGGAGCAAGGGTGTCTCGCTGCTCCTCTGCAATGCCCAGGAAGGAGCTCTAGTCAGTTTCAAAGCAGTCTAAATCATAAACCAGGTCTGGAAGTAGGATGGACTCCTGCCCCATGACCAGAGATTGTATGTGTTGAACGATAAGGTGTCACAGAATAAAAATACCATAAAAGGAGGAACCTATCGGTAAGGTTTTTAAATTCTCCGTGTGAACCCAGGGCTGATTTTTAGCTTCTTAACCATCATGGAGATAGTTGGGATTAAATTTAAAACTTCCCTACCTTTGGGTCAGTCCAGTTCATGTATTTAAAATGTTCTCTCCTCCACCCTTCCCTCTTAGGATTCCCACATTGCTAATTTTACCACAAGAAGTTTATCTCAACTTTTATCAATAATAGTTTAAAAGAAATTCTATCCATTTATTAAGAAGCAAAAGGAAACATACCTCATGCTTGCACCATATTTATTCCACTTCCCAATCACCACAGGTACAATCATCCAGGGCAAGAAGACAAGTTTATTTGCTATCCTGAACCCTCTGTAGGGTTATAATGTACAAGCATACATTGGCAATGAATTCTCTTGGAGCACCAACTGTTATGAAATAGCAAACAATTTATATTATAAAAGCAAAATACTGCGGATGCTGGAAATCTGAAACAAAAACAAAATTGACTGGAAAAACTCAGCAGGTCTGACAGCATCTGCAGAAAGGAACCCAGTTAACGTTTCGAGTCCATATTACTCTTCATCAGAACTAAGGAAAAATAGAAATGAGATGAAATATAAGCTGGTTGAGGGGAGTGGGACAAGTAGAGCTGGATAGAGGGCCTGTAATAGGTGGAGGCAAAGAAGAGATTGCCAAAGATGTCATGGACAAAGGGGTGTTGACAGTGGTGATATTAGCTAAGGAATGTGCTAATGGCGACATTAAGGGTAGGAAGCAGGACGAGCAAGTGACAGATAGCCCTAGTGGGGGTGGGGTGGGGAGAAGGGATCGAAAAAGGTTAAAAGGTGGAGATAAAACAATAGATGGAAATACATTTCAAAATAATAGAAATAGGTGGGAAAAGAAAAAAAAAATATATATATATATATAAAAATATATAAATTATTGGAAAAAGGGGGATCGGAAAGGGGGCGGGGATGGAGAAGAGAGCTCATGATCTGAAATTGTTGAACTCAATGTTAAGTTCAGAAGGCTGCAAAATGCCTAATCGGAAGATGAACAGCATCTCATGGTACACATGTTTGTCTTCACAGGCCACATTGGTTACATAAGCTTTTGAAGGCCATCCATAAAGCTCCACATTGTTATTAATTTCATACATTTCAAGTTACTGACACACGTTGGCAGTCCGATTCATGACTTATTCACCAGTGAGGAAAACAGGAACATTTCAACCAGTCAGGCAACAGCAATATTTTTTCAGTACGCAGCACTGAAATGTCAGCCTAGATTTGGTGCTCAAATCTTCTGTGTCAGAAACCTCATAATAGCACAGGATTTTGGGGAACTGCTGCTTGAAAATTGTGTGGGAGACTTGAAAACCCATGTTTACTGTTTCTCACTCATTTCAAACATAAAACAAGCCATTTCAGCTTCAGGGATCAGGTCATGCTAATGGATTTATTTATATACATTAAAGCGCAATAGGGTGTGGCATTTTAATGCCTGTGGTGATGGAAGGATGAGGAAAAGTACCCAGAAACCCTCTGCTTTGACTAATATTTTAGCCACCTCTCTGAATATCTCCTCCTCTGATTCAGTCTCCATTTTGTCCGATTATGCTTTTGTCAAGTTGTTTGAGAAATGCAAGCTGCTTCTGTTGTTGTGATTTAGTCCCAGTACACCTGATCTGCTGCTAGAGATGACAATTTCTTTTTTTACAGTACACAGTGATTAAAGGGAAACCTTACTGACTGGGATGAGCCTGAATCCAGATCCCAGACTGAGACAACATTGTTCTCGATAGGTACCAGTTACTTGTGTTACCCTGCCCAACTTGAGTAATGTTCTTTCACTACTGCTGAAATAAGGCATATAAAATATATGAGCTGCATATGGAAAGTATGGCCTTGTGGCTCAGCCCATAGCCACTTTATCCAATATTGAACTGAGCCACTCATATCAAAGAGGATAAAGATCCTATTGCAGGTCTGTGTTGAACTTATTTTTATTCATTCATGGGATGTGGGCGTCACTGGCTAGGCCAGCATTTATTGCCCATCCCTAATTGCCCTTGAGGTGGTGATGCTGAGCTGCCTTCTTGAACCGCTGCAGTCCATGTGGTGTAGGTACATCCACATTGCTGTTAGGGAGAGAGTTCCAGGACTTTGACCCAGTGACAGTGAAGGAATGGCGATATATTTTCAAGTCAGGATGGTGAGTGACTTGGAGGGGAACTTCCAGGTGGTGGTGCTCCCATCTCTCTGCTGCCCTTGCCCTTCTAGATGGTAGTGGTCATGGGTTTGGAAGGTGCTGTCTGAGGAACCTTGGTAAATTCCGGCAGTGCATCTTGTAGATTCTGCTACTGTGCATTGGTTGTGGAGAGAGTGAATGTTTGTGGATGGGATGCCAATCAAATGGGCTGCTTTGTCCTGGATGGTGTCGAGCTTCTCGAATGTTGTTGGAGCTGCTCTCATCCAGGCAAGTGGAGAGTATTTCATTACACTCCTGGCTTGTGCCATGCAGATGGTGGACAGACTTTGGGGAGTCAGGAGGTGAATTACTCGTCGCAGGATTCTTAGCCTTTGACCTGCCCTTGTAGCCACAGTATTTAAGTGGCTAGTCCAGTTCAATTTCTGGTCAATGGTAACCCCCAGGATGTTGATAGTGAGGGACTCAGTGATGGTAATGCCGATGTATGTCAAGCGGCGATGGTTAGATTCTCTTGTTCAAGATGGTCATTGCCTGGCACTTTGGTGATGCAACTTGTCACTTGTCAGCTCAAACCTGGATATTGTCCAGGCCTTGCTGCATTTGAACATGGACTGCTTCAGTATCTGAGGAGTTGTGAACGGTGAACATTGTGCAATCACCAGCAAATATCCCCAATTCTGACCTTATGATGGAAGCAAGGTGATTGATGGTTGGGTCTTGGACACTACCATGACGAACTTCTGCAGTGATGTCCTGGAACTGAAATGATTGACCTCCAACAACCACAACCACCTTCCTTGGTGCTAGGTATGACTCCAACCAGTGGAGAGTTTTCCCCCCATTAACTCCAGTTTTGCAAGGGTCCCTTGATGCCACACTCAGTCAAATGCTGCCTTGTCAAGGGCAGTCACTCTCACCTCACCTCTGGAGTTCAGCTCTTTCGTCCATGTTTGAACCAAGGCTGGAATGAGGTCAGGATATAATTGGTCCTGGCAGAACCCAAACTGAGTGTCAGTGAGCAGGTTATTGCTAAGCAAGTGCTACTTGATAGCACTGTTGATCACCCCTTCCATCACTTCACTGATGATGGAGAATAGACATTGGGACAGTAATTGGCTGGGTTGGATTTGTCCTCCTTTTTGTGTACAGGACATACCCTGGGCAATTTTCACATTGCCAGGTGGATACCAGTGTTGTAGCTGTTCTGGAACTGCTTGGCTAGGGGCAAGGCAAGTTCTGGAGCACAGTTCTTCAGTACTATTGCTGGAATATTGTCAGAGCCCATATCCTTTGCAATATCTAACGCCTTGGGCCATTTCTTGATCTCATGTGGAGTGAATCTGGTTGGCTGAAGACTGGCCTCTATATGCTGGGGACCTCTGGAGGAGGCCGAGATGGAGCACCCACTCGGCACTTCTGGCTGAAGTTTGTTGCAAATGCTTCAGCCTTGTCTTCTGCACTGGGGTGCTGGGCTGCCCCATCATTGAGGATGGGGAGCCTCCTCCACCAATGAGTTGTTTAATTGTCCAGCAACATTCACGACTGAATGTGGCAGGACTGCAGAGCTTAGGTCTGCGGCAGGTGGTGAGGGAACCAACAAGAGTGAAAACATACTAGGCCTCGTCCTCACCAACTAGCCTGGCACAGTTGCATCTGTCCATGACAGTATCAGTAGGAATGACCACTTCACAAGCCTGGTGGAATCGAAGTTCTGTCTTTATATTGAGGATACCCTCCATCGTGTTGTGTGGCATTACCACCGTGCTAAATGGGATAGTTGGTTGTGGAATTGCTTAGCTCTGTATATTGCATACTGCTTATGCTGTTTGGCACACAGGCAGTTTTGTGTTGCAGCTTCAGGTTGACACTTCATTTTCAGCTATGCCTGGAGCTGCTCCTGGCGTGCCTGCCTGCACTCTTCATTGAACCATGGTAGATCCCCTGGCTTGGCAGTAATGGTAGAGTGGGGGACATGTCCGGCCATGAGGTTATAGATTGTGGTCGAGAACAAATTTGCTGCTGATGGCCCACAGTGCCTCTTGGTTGCCCAGTCTTGAGTTGCCAGATCTGTCCAAAATCTATCCCATTTAGCACGGTGGTAATGCCACACAACACGATGGAGGGTATCCTCAATATAAAGACAGAACTTCGTCTCCACCAGGCTTGTGAAGTGGTCATTCCTACTGATACTGTCATGGACAGATGCAACTGTGCCAGGCTAGTTGGTGAGGACAAGGCCTAGTATGTTTTCACTCTTGTTGGTTCCCTCACCACCTGCCGCAGACCTAGTCTAGCAGCTATATCCTTTAGGACTTGGCCAGTTCGATCAATAGTAGTGTCATCGAGTCACTCTTGGTGATGGACATTGAAGTTCCCCGTCCAGAGTACATTCTGCACCCTTGTAGTTTTCAACATGGAGGAGTATTGGTTCATCAGCTGAGGAGTGAGTGGTATATGGTAATCAGCAGGAGGTTTCCTGGGGTCCGGAGTCGATGTTCAGGGCAACCCCTCCTGTCTGTATAACCACTGTGCTGCCACCTCTGCTGGGTCTGTCCAGGAGAAACCCAGGGATGGTGATGATGGTGTTTGGGTCATGTTCTGTAAGGTATGTTTCCATGATTATGAATATGTCAGGCTGTTGCTTAACTAGTCTGAGAGACAGCTCTCCCAATTTTGGCACTAGCCCCCAGATGTTCATAAAGAGGACTTTGCAGGGTTGGCAGGGCTGAGTTTGCCATTGTCGTTTCCGGTGCCTAAGTCGATGCTGGGTGGTCTGTCTGGTTCTATTCCTTTTAGACTTTTTAGCTGATTGATAAAACTGAGTGACTTGCTAGGCCATTTCAGAGGCCTCTTAACTTCAGAGGGCAGTTAAGAGTCAACAACATTGTTGTGGGTCTGGAGTCACATTTAGGCCAGTGTCATGAGGTATAATAATTTTCACAATATTTTTCTGGTTTAGTGTAGAGTAGGTTTATGGGGGGGTTGTGTTGTTCTGTCTGGTTTGTGATTTAATTACATCTTGTAGCCAAGCAGACTGCAGGCTGAATTTATCAAAAGAAGTAAGATGCAAAAGGGTCTTTAATATGTTAATGAGTAAACATAGTTGGGGGTCTTAGCATGCAATGTGTGAAGGGAATTTGCATTTGTATATAGTTGAAGGGGGAATTGGTTTCAAAGGGATCTCAGTCTGTTTACAAACAGCCGGACAAGCAAGCTGAGGAACGTGTTTATTTTTCTCAAGGGTTATTGACAATATAATGACAACATGAAATACAGTGACAACATGAAATGACAACATGACAATATAGTGACAACATATTATGAGAAAGATAAAGTTCCAAAGACATATCGACAATGGAGCACTTGCTTAGCAATAACCTGCTCACTGAAGTTCAGTTTGGGTTCCCCCAGAGCCACTCAGCTCCTGACTCATTACAGCCTTAGTTCAAACATAGACAAAAGAGCTGAACTCCTAAGTTGAGGTGACAGTGACAGCCCTTGACATCAAGGCCGCATTTGACCAAGTGTGGCATCAAGGAGCCGTAGCAAAACTGGAGTCAATAAGAATCAGGGCGAAAACCCTCCACTGGTTGAAGTCATACCCAGCACAAAGGAAGATGGTTGTGGTTGTTGGAGGTCAGTCATCACAGCTCCAGGGCATCACTACAGGAGTTCCTCAGGGTAGTGTCCTCAGTCCAACCATCTTCAGCTATTTCATCCATGACTTTCCTTCCATCATAAGGTAAGAAGTGGGGATATTCGCTGATGTTTGCACAATGTTCAGCACCATTTGTGACTCCTCAGATAATGAAGCAGTCCATGTCCAAATGCAGCAAGACCTGGACAATACCTAGGCTTGGGCTGACAAGTGGCAAGTAACATTCGCACCACACAAATGTCAGACAATGACCATCTCCAACAAGACAGATTCCCACCATCGCCCCTTGACGTTCAATGGCAGTACCATCACTGAAACGCCACTATCAACATCCTAGGTTTTACCATTGACCAGAAACTGAACCGGACAGGACAATATCAATACTGTGGCTACAAGAGCAGGTCAGAGACTAGGAATCCTGCGACGAGTAACTCACCTCCCAACTCCCCAAAGCCTGTCCACCATCTACAAGGCACAAGTCAGGCGTGTGATGGAATACTCCCCACTTGCCTGGATGAGTGCAGCTCCAACAACACTCAACAAGCTTGACAGCATCCAGGACAAAGCAGCCCGCTTAATTGGCACCACATCCACAAACATTCACTCCCTCCACCACTGACGTACAGTAGCAGCAGTGTATACCATCAATAAGGTGCACTGCAGGAATTCACCAAGGCTCCTTAAACAGCACCTTCCAAACCCATGACCACTGCCTAGATGACAAGGGCAGCAGGTAGATGGGAACACCACCACCAGGAAGTTCTCCTCCAAGTCACTCACAACCCTGACTTGGAAATATATCACTGTTCCTTCACTGTTGCTAGGTCATAATCCTGGAACTCCCTTCTGAACAGCACTGTGGGCGTACCCACACATATGGACTGCAGCAGTTTAAGAAGGCAGCTTACCACCACCTTCTCAAGGGCAACTAGGGATGAGCAATAAATGTTAGTCCAGCCAACAAAGCCCACATCCCATGAATAAACAGAAAAAAATGGAATTTACACATTAAAAGTGGGAAACATGTATAAAGGAGAATGAGGCTGTGTGTTAGGGAAGGCATTGTAAGATGTGAAGTGTATTAGAATTCTCCAGTATTTGTACATTAAGGCTGCTGTGTAAAGAAAGCAAACCTGGGAAAAGCCGCTTTGAATTCCACTGTCCATGGTATTGTGTTTAACTTGCTGGATCTGTTTAAAAATCTTTTTTTTTTAAACTGTTGCATTAATTTGGGGGGGGGGGGGTTGCGGCCATGGGTGGTCAGGGGGATGTAACTGGAAGCCACATTAATTACGGGCTTTAGGAGTTATTATAGTAGTAATTTGTAGACCAATGTGTGTGCTTGAAATCTTTTCTCTTGTTAATAAATGTTTCATTTAGTTTTTAAAAAATCTCTGAAGGCTTGGTGGACTGATTACTTCTGAATTCAGGGCACCCATCTCGAAAAAAATACAAATTGCAAAACCATTGGAATAGCTTGATCAAGTTTCCCTCATGGATTTGATCCACCTGGCACATATCATCTGCAGAGTCATAACAGCCAGACCAGGTAAAGAAGTAAATATTAATGAACCACAGTTTACAACAATCAACAATGGTTTCATGGTCATCATTAGACTTTTAACTCCAGATATTTTTATTGAATCCAAATTTCATCATCTGCTGTGGAGGATTAAACCTGGCATTACCCTGGGTCTCTGGATTACTAGTCTGGCGACAATACCACTACGTCATCCCTGATATCCTCCAAGGTAACAACAGGGTTCTGGGCTACAAAAGCAGGAATGACATAAATTGAATGACTTCTGTTTCCATCTCTGTAACAGTGCCTGCCTCTACTTGTACTTCAACCCATCTGTTGCTGAAATTGTTATCCATGCCTTTGTCACTTCTGGACTTCGTTGTTCCAGTGTTCTCTTAGCTGGCCTCCCACTCTCCTACAAACTTCAGCTCATCTAATGCATTGTTGCCTGTATCCTAACTTCTCTTACACATCAACATTGGCCTTGCTGACCTACATTAGTGCTTAGACCCAATGCTCCAATAGAAAATTCTCATCCTCATGTTTGAATCCATCTTTGGTTTTGCCCTTCTCTATCCATAACATCCTTCAGCCAAGAGCATATCTTCCATTGTCTCTTGCTATTACCCTCCCTTCACCCAATTATGGGCGATGCTTCTACAGCCAACTAGGCCACACAATATGGATACATTCACTCACCTCTCTACCCTCAAAACTTTCCTTAAAACCCACTTCTTTGACCAAGCTTTCAATCAAATTTCCTAACTTTCCCTTTGACTTGACACCCATATTTTGGTTAAACCTTTAAGAAGCACTTTGGTATATATTTTCCAAAATGAAGATGTTATATAAATGCAAACTATATACGGTGAGGACAGGATTGGGCTTGGGTGTAACATCACTACAGTCAAATGGCCAGTCAATCCATATTGTCTAGACTCACATTTGGGTAAGGTAATGAGAAGAGGGTTGGGTGACCAGTGTCCATGGAAGCATATCTCAATGAGGAGGCAATGTCTTTGAAAAGAAAGGACAGGGTAGAACATGTTTGACAAAAGAAAGGAATGAGAGATAAATTTTGGGGCTGTAATTGGTAAATGATTGCCTTAGATTTACAATACTGATTCTGTGCATGACAAACACACACAATACAGCACTCTGGACAACTGTTTATTTGTCTAGGAACTTCAGTCAATATATACATACATTAGAAGGGCATTATTGGCAATTCCAATCAACGGATGATGTGGTTAGCTACAGGCCAAGTGTGTGACTAGCTTACTGAGGAGTGTGTGCAAGAGAAATCTGTCTTTCTGAAAAATATATTGAACTCTGTTCTTGCAAGATCCTCTGTAGGTCGGAAAACAAAGATGCAATATATCTTAGTCATCACTGACCTTGTACGTTGTAAGCCATTTATAACAGACTAATCTGTACAGCACTGTTTTGCTCACTGTACAGAGCTGGCTGATGCATCACTAGGAGCATTACTGTATGCCAAATGCACACAGAGAGGTCAGGGGAAGCTCAGAACCGAGAGGTGTGGAGAAATTGCCACGTGTATTACTGGCGCCGTTTATTCCGTTCATCCATTCACTAGAACAATAACAGCAACTCATACTTATATAGCACTTTTAACATTGCAAGGCGCTTCACAGAGGCATTATAAAACAAAACATGACACTGAGCCCCATAAGCAGATAATAGGGCAGAAGATCAAAAGCTTGATCAAAGAGGTAGATAATAAGGAGTGGCTCAAATGAGCAAGTGAGGCAGAGAGGTAGGTAGGGAATTCTAGAGTTTCAGTCCCAGGCTTCTGAAGAAACAGCCATAAATGGTGGATGCTCAAGAGACTGGAATTAGAGCAGGGAAGATATCGGAAGGTTGGAGGCCGGAAGGAATTACAGAGAAAGGAAGGGGCTAGGTATGGAGGGTTTTGAAAACAAAGATGAGAATTTTAAAATTGAGGACTTGCTTAACCGTGAGTGACTGTAGGTCAGCGAGAACATGGGTAAGGGGTGAACGGGATTTGGTGCAAATTAAGACTTGGGCAGCAGAAATTTTGATGACCTCAAATTTACAGAGGGTAAATGTGGAGAAGTGTGAGGTGATGCATTTTGGTAGGAAGAGCATGGACAGGCAATGTAAAATAAGGGGTGAAATTTTGAAGGAGGTGCAGAAGCAGAAAGACCTGACTATATATGTGCATTGATAATTGATGGTGGCAAGACAGGTGGAGAGAGCAATTAATAAAGCATATAGTATCCTGGGCTTTATTAATTGGGGCATAGAGTACAAGAGCAGGGAGGTTATGCTGAATTTATATAAGACACTCGTTAGACCTCAGTTGGAGTATTGTGTACAGTTCTGGATGCCACATTATAGGAAGGATGTGAACACATTGGAGAGAGTGCAGAAGAGGTTTACAAGAATGGTTCCAGGAGTGAGAAACTTCAGCTATGAGGATAGATTGGAGTGGTTGAGACTGTTCTCCTTGGAGAGAAAAAGGCTAAGAGGAGATTTGATAGAGACGTTCAAAATCATGAGGGGCCTGGACAGAGTAGATAAGGAGAAGCTGTTCCGCTTGTAAAAGGATCAAGAATGAGAGGACACAGATTTCAAGTGATTTGCAAAAGAAGCAAATGTGATGTGAGAACAAACTTTTTCACACAACAAGTGGTTTGGGTCTGGAATGCACTGCCTGGAAGCGTGGTGGAGGCAGGTTCAATTGAAGCATTCAAGTGCAAGGCTATGGGGAAAAGGCAGGGTATGTCACCAGATCATAATGCTCATTTGGAGATCTGGTGCAGATACGACATGCTGACTGGCCCCCTTCTGTGCCATTAAAATTCTGTGATTCTGGCAGAATGTGGGAGGCTAGCCAGGACTACATCAGAATAGTCAAGTCTAGAGGTTAGAGTGGCATGGATGAGGGTTTCAGCAGTAGATGAGCTGAGGCATGGGCGAAACTGAGCGAGGTTACAGAGGTGGAAATAAGCAGCCTAACTGACTGCATGAATATATGGTTGAAAGCTTATTGGGTGGGGTCAAATATGACACTGAGGTTGCAAACATTCTTGTACAGTTGTCAGAAAGAGGGTGATGTCAGTAGCGAGAAAGAAAAGTTTGTGGCAGTGACCAAAGGCAATGGCTTCAGTCCTCTCAATATTTAATTGGAGGGAATTTCTGCTCATCCAGTACTGGATGCTGAGTAAGCAGCCAGACAATTTAGAGACCAAGCAAATGCAGTCCTATCCAGCTGGATGACAATGAAGAGATACTGAAGGAGGGTGGAGTGATCAATAGCAAAAAAGGCTACAGACAGGCCGAGAAGGATAAGGAGGGATAGTCTGCCTTTGTTGCAATCACGTAGCGTGTCACTTGTGACTTTGTTAAGAGCTATTTCGGTACTGTGGCAGGGGCGGAAACCTTCCTGGAATGATTCAAACATGGAGTCCTAGGGTGGATGGGCACAAATTTGGGAGATGATGATACGTTCAAGGACTTTGGAGAGGAAAGAGAAGTTAGAGATGGGGTAATAGCTTTTAAGGATGGAGGTGTCAAAGGTTGTTTTTTTAAGGAGAGGCTGATGTCAGCAGATGATAGATCTCATATGAGCTGTCACTGGAATTTGGAATACCCACCCCTAAATTCCCTTCCTAACAGCACTCTGGGCTGTATCTACACTATATGGACTGCAACAGTTCAAGAAAGTGGCTCCCCACCAGCTTCTCAAGAGCAATTAAGGATGGGCAATGAATGCTGACCTAGCCAGTGATGCCCACAACCAGTAAACGAATAAAAAAGGACTGTCAATTGAACACTTCAAAATTAAGATTGACAAACTGTTAGTCAAGTTAAGGATTATGGATTCAAGGCGATGGTTGGAGTTAGGGTACAGATCAATCATCATCTAATTGAATGGCAGAACAAGCTCTGATGCCTGAATGGCCTCCTCTTGTTCCTATATTCCTCCCTAACTATTCAAATAAAATACATCCATGGTAAAAGTTCACTGTATTTAAAAAATGTTGTTTGTGCACTTTCATTTCAGTAGCTCCTACTAAACTCACCTGTGGTAAAATGCAGGGCCCTATAAGGTACAATCCAAAAAAAGTTATCAATCCATCAAACTCCCAACTACGACAGCCTGCTTACTGAAGATAACAAAGAATCACTTATACAGGCTTCTCCAATGATTTAGCTGGATAAAACAGTGATTAGGAAAGGCACACAGTTCAGGAAAAATATCCTATGCAAGGTCTGATAAGAGGGAAGAATCATTATTCTCGGAATATTTTTACTCTTGTCTTTCCAGTCATGCCAAGCACCAAGTGTTGCAAAATGATCCAGTGCTTTTCCTATTCCCAGACAAAGCTCTTCCACTGCACTCAATTGGCTGTCTTCTCCATTGAGATAGTCAAACTTTCTCTTATGCAAATGATTTAAATTCAAAGGGAAGCAAAATTTTGGGACAACTGATAAATTGTGGTACTGTTAGAGAATATAGACAACAGGGACCTCTGCAACAGAATGTCCTCACTTGTTGCCTTTATAGTGAATTAAGTGCCATGCTTAAGTACCATGTACAAGATGCACTGCTCCTTCAACAGCAACTTCCAAAACCGCAACCTCTACCATTGAGGAGGGCATGGGCAGCAGATGCATGGTAATGCCACGACCTGCAAAAGTTCCCCTAGCTAAGCCACATACCATCCTGACTTAGAACTATATTGTTGTCCCATCATTGTTGCTGGGTTAAAATCCTGGAACCCATCTCCCCCACTTCTAACAGTACTGTGGGTGTACCTAGCCAGATGGACTGCAGCAGTTCAAGAAGGCAATTCACTTCACCTTCCCAAGGACAATTAGGTATGGGCAATAAATGCTGGTCTAGCCCATGATGCTCACATCTCATGAGCAAATAAATAAGAAAAATGCTTATGCACGGTTTATGTGGCAACTCTAAAGTGATCTAATGATGGCAGACAGGACAAATGAGCATTTAAGTGATGGTTTCTCATTGACCTTGGCAAAACCAACATGTTCACTGTGAGGCTGCTATGGAGTGGGTGAAAGGAATGGGTCAGATTGGCAGCATTACCTTGGGTGCAACATAATAGAAAAACAACTGATTACTAGACTACCTAGAATTACAAACTACATAGTATTTACAGCACAAACATTTAGCCTAAATGTTCCATGTTAATGTTTACACTCCACACGGGCTTCCTTTCACCCTATTTCCTTTAACCTTATCAGCATAAACTTCTGTTTCTTTTTTCCTCATATGCTTTTCTAGTTTCCCATTAAGTGCATCAATGCCATCCACTTCAACAAGTTCCACTTCTCACGATCAAGTACCTCCTGAATTCTTAGTTGGATTTATTAGTGACTATCTTTTGAAGTCCCACACAAGTTGAAAATATTGTACATACATACATATGAACATACAAATTAGGAGCAGGAGTAGGCCACTCGGCCCCTGGAGCATGCTCTGCCATTCAGTAAGATCACGGCTGATTTGGTTGTAACCTCAACCCTACATTCCTGCCTACCCCCGACAACCTTTCACCCCATATTAATCAAGAATCTATCTAGCTCTACCTTAAAAATATTCAGAGTCTGCTTCCACCGACTTTTGAGGAAGAGAGTTCCAAAGACACTCAATGCTCTGAGAGAATAAAGTTCTTTTCATCTCTGTCGACACCTTATTTTTAAACAGTGACCCCGAGTTCTAGATTCTTCCACAAGAGGAGACATCCTCTCCACATCCACTCTGTCAAGACCCCTCAGGATCTTAAAGGTTTCAATTAAGGCACCTCTTATTCTTCTAAATTCCAGCGGATACAAGCCTAACCTCTCCAGCCTTTCTCTATATGATAACCCGCCCTTTCCTGGTATTAGTCTAGTAAACCTTCTGTGAACTGCTTCTAATTCATTTACATCTTTCTTTAAATGAAGAGACCAGAACAGTACACAATACTCCAGATGTGGGTCTCACCAGTGCCCTGTATAACTGAAGCACAACCTCCCTACTTTTGTAATCAATTCCCCTCATAATAATTGATAACATTCTATTAACTTTCCTAATTACCTGCTGTACCTGCATACTAACCTTTAGTGATTGATGCACAAGGACACCCAGGTCCCTCCGAATCTTGGAGCTCTGCAATCTCTCACTATTTAGGTAATAAGCTTTTGTTCTTCCTGTTAAAATGAACGATTTTACATTTGCCCACATTATACTCCATCTGCCAGATCTTTGCCCACTCACTTAACCTATCTATGTCACTTTGTAGCCTCCTTTCATCCTCTTCGCAATTTCCTTTCCTACCTATCTTTGTGTTGTCAGCAAATTTAGCCATCATTCCTTCTTGTCTCTTCATAATCTTAAGGACATTTATCAGGTCACTCCTCAGCCTTCCTTTTTCCAGAAAAAAAGAGCCTCAGCATGTTCAATCATTCCTGCTGGCATAACCTCTTGCAAGAAGAGTGATCAGTTAGATTAGGGGCAACTGGATAAAACAGCAAAGAAAAAAATAAACATTTTTTGCCTATTGGCATTTTCACTACTGCTTTTATTTTTCCCTTTTACATATGCGTGAAGCAGGCATGTGGCGAGGATGCAGATTCAAGTTTATAGAGCCCAGGGCTCTGCAATTTACATTTAATCACATCTCTTCAGAGCACTGCAACCTGAGCCACTGCAGTATCTTCAATTGTCATGGATACCTCAGTGTCATAACATTGGCTCAATGCATATAGAATTTAGCCTCGAACAGGAGCTTTGAACAGAGATCATTGCGGCTGGGTGGAAAGACAACAATTTTTAATATAAAAGATGCTTTAACACTGATGATGTTTTATTTAAATTTCTGGAAGACCTGCATCTGTGGGCAAATTCTGAGCTTACACTATTAAATCTGTCTCTCTCACGTCCAGTGGCAAAATCATATCTCCATGAAAAGCAACAAGTTTGCGACAGCATAACAGCTGGGTTCAGTATAAATAACCCCCTCTGAATCAAACCAAAACCAGTACTAGGAGCCACTATGAAAGTGGCTTTGAAGTACTCCACTCCTCCATGCAAGATAATAGTATGAGGAGGTTTTGAGTAAATAACTCTCAGTTTATTTTCTTTCCTTAAAGTTGAGTCCCACAGCTGGGAGCATTCCACTGATGTTATCACGTATTGTGGATAACTCCATGATTGATATCCAAGTTGGGAAGATCGAGTAATGCTTCTGGGGCAGGATTTTACCCTCGTCAGGCGGACACAGCGGGCAGGCCCGGGAGCAGCCATCTGGGATTGGGACTTGACGGCAATTTCACGCTGGTGGGCCAAGTGCGCACAGGAAAAGGTCCTTGAGGCCAGATCTGCCTCAGGGAGACGAAGATTTTTGAAAATAAAAAAAGATTTTAAAAGTGTTAATAACATGTTCCCTCATGTGACTGTTAGAAATTAGTTTGAAAAATTCTTAATTTTTTAATGACTGATCAAAACCTCACCCATTGATGAGGTTTTGCAAAAAATCCAAAGGCTGCTTGGCCTTTTCACCTGCCTGCCAACCGTAAGGTTGGGTGGGCAGCAAAAAATTTCATTTAATTACATCTTTAATGGCCTTAATAGGCCGCTTGTCAGTGGGCTGCCAACTCCTGCGCATGCCCGCCAACTGAAATATCGTGCAAGTACACAATGACATCGGGACTCTTGCCCAATGTCATTGCGCCTCATTTTACACTCGCTTGGGTCGGGCGCATGCCCGCCTGATGAGTGCAATATTCTGCCCCAGATTTGCTGCACACTGGAATGCAGATATATTTTACAGCTGAGGTTGTAAAGCAATGAGACATCTTTCTTATGTGAAGAATGCTACATTTGTGGAAGTTGTTATCTGTTGTCTAAATTATAGGGAAGAAATTGTAACTTTAACCTCACTCAGTCTTCCCAACCTCCTCCAATCTGCAGATTTGACTTCTGCCCTGTCATTTAACTTCATACTCAACCTTGCTGATGTCCTATACTGTGGCATTAGCCATTAATTGAGTCATCAGGTGTGCTTCACCAGCAGCAACCCCCACAAATAGTTTAATTGGACAAAACAAGTCATAAAAAAATTACACAACTCATCTAAACAAAAACATCCTATGGCTGAATAAGCCACGATAGTACTATTTATCAGAAGATAAATAGTTTTCTAAAGTGGAGAAAGGGTATGTACATTGATGGCTTTAGCCTGTTCCCCAGTTGCTTAGCAAGCCTATAACTTGGCAAGACAGTGAACAAAGTCAATTATTCCTTGCATCGAAAATGAAGATTCATTAGATTTGATTGAAAATGCTTTAGAAAGGCTGTCAGAGGAATTCTAAGAATACATCAATGTTGATTCCATAAATGAGGATGATGACAGCAGTCTATACCCTCTAGAGTTTCTGCGTGGTCTAACTGCGATGGACATGCCACTGCACAAGCTTAGACTCGAGGAAGTTGCTACAACACTTGAATCCTAAACAAGGATGTTGTCATGGAACAAGATTGGTAGTTCGGAATCTTTTTTTTTGTTGATAGATGCTACAGTTATTACAGAGAGATTTCAAGGAAATAGAGTGTTTATTGCTAAAGTAAAATTGAGCCCATCAGATGTAAACCTGCCTTTCCAACTCAGGAGAAAACAGTTCCCAATTAGACTTTCATATTCTATGACTACAACCTAGTATAAAGGTCAGACTCTCAATATAGTATTTATATTCCTGGGTCTGTTTTTACATATGGGCAGCTTTATGTAGCTTCTTCTGGAATGGGAAGATTTGATTCTGTTGAAGTCTTTGGTGAAAGAAGAATTGGAAATCCTGTATTTATAGAAGTGCTATTGCAATAAAAATACTGTTTTGATAGCAAATGTTTTGTGGGTCTCTGCTAGTGTCTATATAAAAGCACCTTAATTGTTTTCTAAGGTTCCTTACCAAACCTAAGTCATCAATCGTAACATGATATGTTTGAATATAGGGTGATATTTATTGTATGACACCCCTAAACTTTCAACTCGAATTGCTCCCATCACTCATAACCTAGGGCTTCACATTGAAAATAGGCTTTCTGGTTTGGTGCAGCTGCACCTACAACTCAAGGAGATCCAGGCCAGGGTAGCTTTCTTGTTGAAGCTCTTACCAGTAGACTCAATATTCAATCTTGTCATTTTGAGAACGCTCTGACTGCAGTACATCTATATGAAGGATTCATTGCAACAATCAGCTCTTTCCCAACAACCTCTGTGAACAAGAAGGGAAAGTACAGCAATATCATGGGAATTCCATTACCTCTAAGTTGTACATCACCCTGCCATGGGCAAGTCCGTCCATCACTTGACATTGCTGGTCAATATCCTGGAATTCTATACCTAACATTATTAGGGCGGCAGTATGATACAAAGAGGTTTACCACCACCTGGGATGAACAATAAATACAGAATAGCCAGCTTCATCCACACAGGAAATGAGTACTGAAAAGAGAATTGCGTCTACCAATTGAAAACTTAATGCTGGATAAGACAGCTAAAATCCCCAATGCCCCTGCTACTTGTACTAGTTCTTTTTCAGGGATGACAACTAGGTCAAAATGGAAAAGTTTGTTTCCCTTCTGTTTGTCACTGAAGCTGCTTCTCAGACTAGTGGGTGCAAGCCACACTGTTCCTGTGACAGTCACTAAGCACATCAACGTCATCACTCCTATACGCTCACTGATTGGATGGATGCTTGTAGCATTATATCGCTGGGGCATAACTGTTTCAATGTATAGAAAGCGAACAGAATATTCCTCTTGGTACAAGGAAACAGTTTAAAGAAGTTAAAAAAGGGAAAAAAATATCAAATCTGGAAACCATCATTATAAAAGTATACATTTCCAAAACAGCCAGCACAAAAACCACACAGGTGCCAGCCTTACTCCAATTAAAAGGGACATTTTCTCCTATAGGACTATGAGAAATAGGAGCAGGAGCAGGCCATTCATCCCCTCAAACTTTCTCCACCATTCGACTTAATCACAGCTGTTTGATCATGGCCTCAAGTCCACTTTCCTGCCTGTCCCCCATAACCCTCGACTATCTCGTTGACCAATAATCTGTCTAACTCAGCCTCTGAATATGTTTTATGATCCAGCCTCCACTGCTTTCTGGGGAAGATGAAATTCCTCCTCATCTGGGTCTTAAATGTGAGACCCCTTATTCTGAAGCTGTGCCCCCCTAGTTCTATGCTCCCTCATGAAAGAAAACATCCTCTCAGCATCTACCCTGCCAAGCCCCCTCAGAATCTTGTATGTTTCAATAAGACCATCTCTCATTCTTCTCAACTCCTATGGCCATGACTCTCAGCTCCCTTGGATTATGGGCATGAGGAAAATGCTACAGAATAATTCAGTCTCTGTACACATTCAGGTGAAAAGGTTCCCCCTCCATAACTCTAAGCAGGAAGGACTGGGAGTGGGGGAGGGGAAGTTGGAGACTCAAGATAGATAACACCTCAGCAAATTCCTTCCTCCCTCTAGCAAATGCCACAGGTACAAGGGGTTTACGAAGATGTCACTGGATGGAATCTTGTGGAGGTGACGGGGGTCTTGACCACTGGCTGAAGAGAGCTCTACGTCGCCTCTTTCCGAGGAGACCTGCCACATCTTGTTCCATCCAGACACCTGACTGGCCAGCAGCGGGCCTTACCTCAGGATCAAGGACCCAGGACATAAGTCTCGATTAATGAGAGTTGCCAGCCAACCAGAGGTCAACAGCTGTATTGAACTGCAGCGCCATTGGGGACTCAGTGGCTGTTGCTGTAATTCTACCTATCCGAGGCCCAGGATCATCATTGGATTTCAGGCCACAGGTGAGTGATGGCAGGATGGGGACCAGTAGCAAGGGTTGGAGTAGACTCTCATCTAACTAACACCAAGTTCCTTGATCAGACAAAAAGTGCCTTTGAATGAGGTTCCCCGCCCTTGGGAGCCCGCACACAACCACACAAAGATTTGCTTGTTGTACTCTCAGCATGGGAGCCCCCTACCCACCGCTGGGTTAATACCACCGGTGGCGAGATGAAGCCCTTAAGTGAGCATTAATTGCCACTTAAGGGCTTTAATTGACTGAGGAGTGGGAAGGCCATCCATGGGTCTTCACTACAGCTTAAGTTAAAAAAGGGGGAAGAAATCAAAAAGGAAAACCCTCACGATAAAAGTATAAATTTTCAAATTAACCAGCACAAAAACAACAAAGATGCCAACCTTACTCAAGTTAAAATGGGCACTTTCTCCAATAGGAACACAACATCCTCCTACCTGATTTTGCCACCTTGCTACACAAGAGGGCACAAGAGTCCGCCCACTATGGCAAGAATTTTCCAACTCTGCTCTGGCAGGAATGGGGTCGGAAAATGTGGCGAGCCAGCCAAAAGTCCACTGACTTTGGTGGGACCGGAAGATCTTGCCGGTGGCTGTGACCTATGTCAACTCGCACTCCAGGTACAGATCCTGAATGCGAAAAGAAGAGCACAGCTATGCCAATTAATTCACTAATTAGATCAAGCAAGGGTTTGATGAATCAACTTCTGATTTGATTACATCTGGACGCACTATAGTAAGTGGGTCAGACTACGTCATTCAGCTCCTATCCTGAAGGAGATTGCTGAGACCGCCACAATGACATACATTTATTTTTGGTCCTCTGTTTGTTACCTGGCCAACAGGCAAATATTTATGCTTGGGGCAAAAATAATGGAACAAAAACTTTAAATAAACCTAAAACCTCATTCTTAATGTATGCACTTAGGCAATGCTGGCAGTTCATTTGATTGAGCAGAGGCTAGAGCTCAGTCCGATCCTATCCATACATGGGCAGTTTGTAACAAGAGTTTTAGACCATAATCAGGAGTAGGAACTATGGTTGACTTTGTCTCCTTAACCCCAGAGGTTATAGCACTCCTACTAAAATCAGCTAACAAGACAGGCTGGGCAATGAAACAAGGCTGTATGACAGTGAGTTAGGACCTGCCTTTATCACTGCAGAAGTCCTGCAACTAGTTTCTTTTTACTCTACTACCATTCTTTTAAAGCTGGGATGAAAAGCTGTAAAAGCTACAAAACACAGAGGGAAGATAGGTTTACAAATAAAGGCAATAGGGTGCAAGGGCAAAAACGTAATGCTAAATTTAGGAAAATCAATAGTTAGGCCACAGTTAGAATATTATGTATAGTTCTAAGCACCCTATAAATAGCTGAAAATAACAAGGAAAAAACCTGTACCATCCAACCTGTCCTACGCAGTTACAATACAGATACTTCCCACTCCATCCCGAGCCATGCAATCTCCTACAACAGGTTAAAAAAACTGGATAAAAACCCAAAACAAATGGAGGGGATAGGATGAATGGAAGCCTGGAAAATTGCTTTCCCGCCCCCTTAGAGGATCAAAACTATTCCAGAAAATCACATTGGTCCTCATTTACATTACAGGATATCTACGTTTTTACAAGGTGCTCTCCATCAAAGCCAGAAATAAGTCCAACTCTTGCTTGAAGGAATACAGCGAATCAGTGTTCACTGCATGAGCTGGCAACCTCTTCGATAGATTTCCCATTCTCTTGGAAAAGAAGAATTGCCTAGCATCCAACCTAATTCTATTCTTCCATAACTTATAAGTGTAATTCCTGATCCTCCCTAACCTTTCAGTAGCAATAATTGGTCTACATAAACACAATCTAGTCCCAATATTGCTTATGAGCCTTGATCAAATCACCTGAGTCTAAGCGTCGCTACTGTATGCAGGCCCAGTTTGTTGAAACTTTCAGGGCAACTAAGGTATTTTTAACTGTGAATTAATCTCATTGCAATCCTTCACACACTTTTAAAAGTCTCCATATCATGCACGTGATGAGGCAAAAACTAGACACTGTAAGGCTTCAGTTAGAATACCAAGGTTTTGTACAAAGACAGAATGGTATTTTTTGTTTTATATCATTGGCTACAAACCCCAAAAAATTAATGTACAAAAGCAGCTAAATCTCTTTCTTTTACCACTAGCTTTAAGTCTTTTCCTTGTAGGACGTGTATATGTTTATCAGCTGTGTGCATAGGCTAAGTGTTTTTAAGTTAAACATAATTTGCCAAACATGGGCCCAATCTCTCAGCACCTCAAGATCATTTTGCAATGGTTCAGCATCCTCTACAATTTTAACTTTGCCACATTTGTTGAGGTTACCCAGAAACTTGCAGATCAATCCTCCAACACATATCCTAAGAGCATGATTGAAAATAGTTAAATAACAAAGGTTCTCACACTTCAGGACACCAGGGTCTACTCTACCTCGGAAGTTTGTGAAAGCCATGGAAAAGTTACAGAACATGGCATCAACGATGAAAGGTCTTAGTTATGAGGGCAGACCAGAGAACTTGGTGTTCTTTTCACTGAATCAGAGAAGGATAATAGGAAATTTAAGTACGGAGTTGAAAAGTATGAAAGGATTTGATAAAATAGAAACATCTAATCCCACTGGTTTCTAAATCAGTTGCTGAGGACATAAATCATTGGAAGAACACTTAAATCTTTTGTTTCTCAATTAATTACCCAATTCCCACTGGATCTTGCTTCTACCCATTTTTAAAATTCATTTACAAGATGTGGGTGTTGCTGGCTAGGCTAGCATTTATCGCCCATGAGAAGGTGGTGCTGAGCTGCCATCTTGAACCGCTGCAAACTTATGGTGTAGGAACACCAACAGTACTGTTAGGGAGGGAGTTCCAGGATTTTGACCCAGTGACAGTGAAAGATATATTTCCAAGTCAGGGTGGTAAGTGGCTTGGAGGGGAAATTCCAGGTAATAGTGTTCCCATGTATCTGCTGCCCTTGAGCTTCTAGATGGTAGCAGTCGTGGTTTTGGAAGGTGCTGCCTAAGGAGCCTTGGCAAGTTTCTGCAGTGCATCTTGTAGATGGTGCACAATGCTGCCACTGTTCATCAGTGGAGGGAGTGAACACTTGTAGAAGGTGTGCCAATCAAGAGGGCTGCTTTGTCCTGGATGGTGTCAAGCTTCTTGAGTGTTGTTGGAGTTGCACTAATCCAGACAAGTGGAGAGTATTCCATCACACTCTTGACTTGTGCCTTGTAGATAGTGGACAGGCTTTGGGGAGTCAGGAGGTGAGTTACTTGCCGCAGCATTCTTAGCCACCGACCTGCTCTAGTGGCCACAGTTTTTACGTGGTTAGTCCAGTTCAGTTTCTGGTCAATGGTAACCCATGGGATGTTGATAGTGGGGGATTCAGCGATGGTAATGCCACTGAATGTCAAGGGGCGATGGTCAGATTCTCTTTTGTTGGAGATGGTCGTTACCTGGCACTTGGGTGTCTCGAATGTTACTTGCCACTTGTGAGCCCAAGCTAGATATTGTCCAGGTCTTGCTGCATTTGGACATTGGGCTAGTAGAGAATTCCATGTCCTTGCAATCCTCTGTGTTTAAAAAAAATCCTCCCAATATTTCTTTTCATTTTGGTTATGTTAAATTTATGCATTTAGTTACCAATCAATGGAAATTGATTTTTAAAATTCTTTCATGAGATGTGGGCAGCGCTGGCAAAACCAGCATTGGTTGCCCATTCTTAATTGCCTTTGATTTGAGTGGTTTGCTAGGCCAATTCAGAGGACAGTTAAGAGAACCACATTGCTGTTGGTCTGGAGTCACATGTAGGGCAGACCAAGTAAGGATGGCAGATTTCCTTCCCTTAAGGGCATTAGTGAACCAGATGGGTTTTTACAGCAATGGCTGTATGGTCACAATTACTGAGACTAGATTTTATTAATTTAATTTAAATTCCACTATGATGGGATTTGAGCCCAGAGCATTAGCCTGGGGCTCTGGATTACTAGTCCAGTGACATTGCACCATGCCACCATCTCCCCTGTTCTTCTTGATTTACCCTTTCTAAACATTTCATCATTTTGAACACCTCTATCATACCTCCTTTGAATCTTCTCTCTCATATTCTTTCATTCATGGTATCAGTTTAGTGAATCCCTTCTACACCTGCACTATGGTCTTGCCAAACTTTCTGAAGACTCCCAAAATTAATTATATTCTAAATACAGCTGAAACAACAACGAACACAAGATTCACAAAAAAAAATAAAAACTCTAGTGTTGATTTCTGGACTGAACAGATGCATAAAAATAGTCATTTGAAACAAACTAAAAACAGGAATTTGGCAATATGCTATGGTTCCTTCTACCTAGTTAATACAAATCTAAAGCAATTTAGTCTGAAGTTTTATAAATATAACAATTTCACAAAACCCCTACTGTGACAGAAAAATCTTATCACATTAAATATTAGTAGCATCTTGTTGTCATTTACCTCCTGCAGTATGAGACTTTTAAATAGCTAAAAATAGACAAAAGTGTTGCTGAAATCACCATATTTGCAAGAAAGCTAGAGTTTGTCTACTGAACCACACAAGTACGAGGTTCATAATCTTCTCTACCAGTTAGCTGAACCCTGCTGTAGCAATGATGGGATGGCTACAATTGGCCAGAAAAAATGCTACGGTTTCTGCTCTTGGAGGTGCATGCGTGTAAAAGGGAACTATGCACTTGCATTTCGTACTATCAAACGTGGTCATCTCAGCTTCAGCTCCTAACTGGGTAAGTGCATGTCCTGTGAAGAGGAATAACTAACTCTTGTCTGCTTTCACACAGTTTATGTTCTAACCCTCAATGACAGCTGAAGCAAATCACCTTCTCCTTCTGGCAGGGCAGGTCAGAGGCTAGGAATTGTGAGACAAGTAATTCACCTCCTGACTCCCCAAAGCCTGTCCACCATCTACAAGACACAAGTCAGGAGTGTGATGGAATACTCCCCACTTGCCTGAATGAATGCAGCTCCCACAACACTCAAGAAACTTGACACCATCCAGGACAAAGCAGCCTGCTTGATTGGCACCACATCCATAAACATTCACTCCCTCCACCACCGACGCACAGTAGCAGCAGGGTGTACAAGATGCACTGCAGGAATTCACCTAGGCTCCTTCGACAGCACCTTCCAAACCCACGACCATTACCATCTAGAAAGGCAGCAGATAAATGGGAACACCACCACCTGGAATTTCCCCTCCAAGTCACTCGCCATCCTGACTTGGAAATACATCGCCGTTCTTTCACTGTCGGTGGGTCAAAATCCTGGAACTCCCTTCCTAACAGCACTGTGGGTATACCTACACCACATGGACTGCAGTGGTTCAAGAAGGCAGCTCATCATCGCCTTCTCAAGGGCAATTAGGGATGGGCAATAAATGCTAGCCCAGCCAGTGAAGCCCACAGCCCATGAATGAATAAAAATAAAGTGCATCGTCGTCCTGCCAGGGACTGGGAAAAAGAGGACAGAACAGTGAATAGATTTACTGTTAACACATCTGAAACGAAATTGGAGAGTCACCCTCACATCAACGACACTTCTATCCCCTCTGTGATTAATGAATAATAGAAGCACACCCACACCCACCACCGAATTGGAAGAAATTACGCTATTAAGAATTAATGGAAGATTCGATTGCAGTGGGACTATTGATTGGTCATGGCTTTCCGCACAGCCAGTGGATTGGACAAGGATTTCTGCAATTGCCAATTTCATTCCATTTTTTTTTGAAAATCTACTGTAGCTTACAGTCAGTCTGAAAGCTAGCTTAAACAAAATACCTGGACTCTGTATGGCTCACAGTAGGTTAACTTGGGTAAAGTCCTCATTACATGGCTGGTCGAGTTATTGAACTGCACTGGACTCACACCAGAATCTCTGAGTGAAAACGTTGGAATGACCCTGGACAGAAAGATTGCTTGGGGAGCTACTGCTGCTGTGGCTCCCTTTCCAATTGGCTTTCCATTTGTCAGAACATAACTTATTATCTGCTAGCCTCAAAAAAGTGTACAATAATGTACAATCTAGTGATCACAGGCCCCAGAGTTACTGAGTTTTTCTAGGGCCAGAGGAACTGAACACAACATCATTACATTATTACTATCCATGATGGTTGATGAAAGAGGGAGGGATAAGGAAGGGAAAGACCAGCTTGAAAGGTTTTTAAAGTCTTTGAAGATCAGCACAACTTTAAACTGAAAAGAATCAAAAACTGTCACTAGATTGCAACCCAGGTTTTAGGAGACCAATCCAACTGTATTACTGCTTTCACTTTCATTGGTATATGGTGCAGGAAGTTTCCTGTATGTAAAGCTCATTATTTTGTATATGCAGAGATTGATAGTGACAGTTGGCTAGTTGGGGCTGGGCAGGAGAGGGGTCACAGCTGAGTCCAGTCTGCCTGCTTTTCCTTCTTCCTTGCCCAGCAGGCTGCCCTGTTTGAGACTAGCTAGCTGTATAGGATTGAACCCAAGACCATCCTGCTATGGCTCGCTACCAAATATATTTAACAGAGAGTTGCATAAATCCATGACTCAACCGTTATTTAACACTAGTTGAAGAATTTCATCTAATTCATGTGGATGAAATTTCTCCTCATTCAGCTACCATCAGCTGGTCTGGAATAAATTGTTTTCTTGTTAAGTATCCACTGCAACAAATGCCACAACAGTCCCTGCTCCAGTCAAATATATAACTCACTGCTCTGGCATACCAATATTTGGGTTGCCATAGTGCTTGAAAGGCGCTATATCGACGCAAGTCTTTCTTTATACTGAAGTCTTGGTCCTTGAATTGCTGCTTTGGCAGTAAATCAACATTCTGTAATGTCTGATTGTATAGTTTTTTTTTGATAACTTATTACTGATACCACTATTCCTTGTGTGTAGATTTACCACTTTTACAATTTTGGACTGAACATCTACCTTTCATGCTCACTGGCCAGAAATGTCAACATTGTACAGATGAAGGTCAAAGACACTTTTTTAAAAGAAAAACAGGGGGTTGGTACTTCTCATCACAATGTTCTGTCGTGTGGAGGCATTCATTGTGAAGAGTTTCAATCACTTTCATTGGCAACAAAACAATCAGAATCTAAGCACCGATCCCACTCTAGTCCAGTATTGTACTTGGGAAAAGGTGTCAGCTTTTGCGGCTCAAATAACTTCCACAAGCTAAATGACTATGAGTTAGGAATAGTAAGGAAATTCAGGGGAATGTTTGCACTCAAAAGGGCAACAGAATTGTATAATAAGTTGTTAGAAATATTATTCAAGCAGATTTAATATGTTTAAATGGAGTCTAGAGAAAATCAGATGTGATTCTGGAGACGGGTAATTGAGGGATATGGTCAAAAGGTAGAATTGAATCCCAGAATTGAGGTGGGCTTTCAGGCTGTTATATGATGTGCTACATTGTATACTATATTATTTACAGCTGGCAAAGGACAGTTGTCTTTGTGCATAGAAAACTTACTTATGTGGAGGATGGAAGCCTAATTACCTTTGGGGAATGTGAAAAGGAAGTTGTTCATTTCTAACAAAAAGGGTTAAAGAGAGAATTCCAAAGACACTGCACTGGTTTTCTGTCACAACACAATTATTCTGACTGTGGTTGGATGAGCAATTAAAATAAAGACCTATAAAAATACCAGAGTACTCAGGGGCAAATCAACATTTCCCCACAGAGCCTTGTCAGAGCTCAACCAGATATTTGGATGCTAGCCACGATATTGTCTAATTCCTTTAACTTTTTATTACATTTGGTCCTAATGAACTAATGCTGGAAACTTCTAACTAAATGTCTCCCACCGAAGGCACTACTATCTTCAGATGCCAAACGCTGGTAATTATAGGCTTTCAATTATTGACATTCTAAGAAGGCAAAGCACGTGTGTAACATTCTGAGAGATATTCAGTAAAGGAGCAGGGAAATGTTCAAGCTGAATTTGCACAAGATACTCCAGCTGTTAAGCTTCTTCATGTGCGAGCCCAATGAGTGCTGACAGGATATTTGACCTTTGGGATAGGGAAGTGGCTGAAGGGAGAAAGAATTTACAGAAGAGAGAAGCACCAAGCAGCATTCAAATCAAAACTAACCACAATCCTGTCTTGCCTGACAAGGCACTTGAACATTTTCCAACATAAGCAACTGTATAGGGAATGGGGAGTTGCAATACTCCTACTGCCACTTTAGTTGAGCGTACCTTCTCATTTATCTACTAATTTGCAAAATGCATCTTTTTACAATAACCTTTGCTATCATGAAGAATTCAAAATTTGATTTTGTATCCAGTACTAACATGAAGAACATTTGGGTCAGATAAAACAGGAGTTAGAAATAGGGTAAAATTCAAAATCTGCCTCATCAACACCCCTCCCTTAGGTACAGTGTTGGTTGGATTCCAAGTAAAATCCCATTGAGCAGACCCAGGTCATAAATTCAGGGACAGTACAGTTTGGATGCACAATATAGCTCTTTCAGCAGTGCATCAACAGTGGGATAAATATTATTCATCTAATCATCATTAAGTGGCAGAAAATATAACCTGATCAAATCCAAAAAGCTCTCACTATAATATTTTGGGATTTTCAATTTCTTATACCAGCTATCTCAATGGATTCTCTGAAAGAGGTTTCTAAATTTGAGCAGAACTATGGACAATTTGCAATACAGATTCACAGCCACTGAGACAAGTTGGAACTGTACCAAAATTATTTCACTTGGGAATCTTACAGAAGAGCCAAACAGCATTCAAATCTAGGTTGCAGAGATGAAAGAACAATATTCCTGTTCCATCTAGCCTTATGTATAACCTTAGAACCTTCACAGTTAAGGTTCTATACAGTGATTTCTATACATCTTGTATTATCTGCTATTCAGAATACCTAGTTAAGGTATTGAGCTTCCTATTGGTATTTTATTACTGCTGATCAAATGTTCCCAATTTCAGACCCTGTTACTTTACTTACCTCTTTCACAAAACAAAGGTTATCTCCCCTAACAATTGTCATGATAACAATAAACTTCACAGATCTAATGCTGTCTACTACCTCCACTATGACAGTTCACTCACTGGCAATTGTCTGAGGCTGAACCAGATTGTTTTGCAACCTCAGCATCTTATTCAACCCAAACTGATCTTCTCACCCTATTATCTTGTCCATCATAATGACTTCTTACTTCCATGAGAAAGATTCTTCCTGCACTCTTCTCAGGACTACATTCAGTCTGACCACAGGATGAAATCCTCCCATTTATGTTCTACTGATTTGTTGATACAGTTCAATATGTTCTTAAATCCTTTAAGATATTTGTTTTTTTTCTTATTTACATAACAGTATATTACTGCAAAACAAAATAAAAATACTGATCACCAATAAACTCCACATTTCTGGCTGTAAAGAGAAGATAAACATTGCAGTAACACACAGTATGTCATAAGTGTTGTAAGTCAGTGAAGGATTTCCCCTTTTTGCACTGGGTATTCCTTTCCTATGGACAATCACTACAGTGTTGCTGAGTCACATTGTTTTCTGTACATTATATGAAGCCACCTGGTAAATTCTGCCAGCCTGACAACTCCAGTTAGGAACTCTGTCATGGAAGTGAAATGACAAGTCTAAACTTAGAAATGTGAAAATCCTAAAGTAAAGGAAAACTGCACAAATATATAAAATAATGTTGCTTCTGCCGATTAGATAGGCTTGATGATTGTATAAACAGCTCTAATATATCCCAAGCATCAAATGTATTACAGCCTTCGTCTATACTCACAGTTGACTCTATTCTTCTGTTGTACCTGGCTATATTGAAGGAAGTAAATATTGCTATACTTAGTATGTTTGTCTCTGTTATGCAGGACTACCATGGGTTTAGCTTAGTTAAGGGTTTGTACATTAATTGTCATGGTTAGCTTCTGTCTCTTTCAGCCAAGGAAGTAACATGGAAAGATCACTGAAGAATGCATCACTATCCCCTCCCCAGCTGTAGTATACTGACCAGTTTCAACGTCCTGCACATAGAAGTGGAGCTCATCTGTAATCTCAGTTACAAAGACAGGCTTATAGTTGGTTGTGCGCTCCTTCTCCTCTGCAACCTGCAGCACTGCTTCTTCTGCTGGCTGTTCCTCATAATTAGACCAGACCTGCAATAAAGTAACAGAGGTAGTAAGTAGCAACTCAGTACAACATGTAGGGAATTTGCAGTAATGAATTTCTGGGATTCTTTGCCCCAGAGGTGGATGCTCAGTTATTGGTATATTTTTGGGCACTAAGAGAATCAAGGGATATGGGGATAGGGTGGATTAGTGGAGTTGAGGAAGATCAGGCATGATCTTAAAGAATGGCAGGGCAGGGCTGAGGGGTCACATGGCCTATTCCTGCTCCTAATTCTTATGCTTTTAAATGAGACCCATTCATCAAATGTCCAATATTCCAGATTTCTTATTTTGTTGTCATTTGGATTGCTTACTTATGGAAACCCAAATAGATGAATATTAGCTCTCTGTACTCTAATTTAAAGGACTGCGTGCTAATTCATGGAAAATTGGACATGACGATGTAGAACACTGGTGGGATGCAGGAACTTTCCTAACCCAGTAACAAACAATGAAAGTAGGGGGAAACAACTTGCTCTTAATCATCTCTTTTAAATGTCCCAAAGCGCTTTGCATTATACTTCTCAAGAAAACAGCACTCATTTTGTACATAGCAATGCTCCACAAGTGGAAATTAAATGAGTGGCCAGCCAACCTAATACTGGTACATTTGATTGGGGGAGGAACAGCTGGGACACCAAGACAACTCATCGCCCATCTTCAAAAATGATTTGGCCTCTTTTATATTCACCTGAACCATGTTTAATGCTTCACCCAGAGAATGACATTTTGGACATAGGAATACATAGGAACAGGAGAAGGCCATTTGGCCTGCCAAACCTGCTCCACCATTCAATTAGATCATGGCTGAACATTTACCTCAATGCCACTTTCCTGCACTATCTCCATATTCATTGATATCATTAGTCCCCGGAAATCTATCAATTTATGTCTTGAACATGCTCGATGATTGAGCTTCCACCGTCCTCTGGGGTAGAGAATTCCAAAGTTTCACCACCCTCTGAGTGAAGAAATTCCTCCTCATCTCAGTTTTAAAAGGCCTACTCCTTATCCTGCCATTATACCCCCTTGTTTAGGCTCACCAGCCAGGGGCAACATCTTCTCTACATCCACCCTGTCTCGCTCTATAAGAATTTTGTAAGTTTCAATTAGGTTACCCCTCATTTTTCAAAACTAGGGAATATAGACCCAGTCTCCTCAATCTCTCCTCATAAGATTATCCCACCATCCCAAGGATTAATCTGGTAAATCTCCATTGCATTCCCCTTAGATAAGGGGATCATAACTGTGCACAATACTCCAGGTGAGGTCCCACCAAGACTCGATATAACTTCTGTACTCAAATCCCCTTGTGATGAAGGCCAGCATATTATTTGCCTTCCTAATTGCCTGCTGCACAGTGACTCATGAACAAGAAAACCCAGGTCCCTTTGTCTCCTGCACTTCCCAAACCCTCACCATTTAGGAAATATTCTGCCTTTTTGTTCACATTATATTCCATCTGCCATGTTCCAGCCCATTCACTTAGGCTGTCCAAGTCCCCCTGAAGCTCCATGCATCCTCCTCACAACTTACATTCCCACCCAGTTTAGTGTCATCAGCAAATCTGGAAATATTACAATTGGTCTGCATATCCAAATCATTTATATTGATTTTGAACAGCTGTAGACCTAGCAGTGATCTTTGTGGTACCCCACTAGTAACAGCCTCCATCCTGAGAATGGCCTGTTTATTCCTACTCATGCTTTCTCTCTGTTAAGCAATTCTCAATCTATACTAGTATATTTCCGCCAATCCCATGCGCTCTAATTTTGTTTATTAACCTCCTGTGTGGGACCTTATCGAAAGCCTTCTTAAAATCCAAATACATCACACCCACTGGTTCTCCTTTATCTATGCTGCAAGTAACATCCTCAAAAAACTCCAAGTATGTCAAACATATTTTCCTTTCATAAATCCATATTGACCCTGCTCAATTTTACCATTCTTTTCTAAATGTCCAGTTATTGCATCCTTTATAATAAATTCTAACATGTTCTCTACTACTGACGTCAAAGTAACAGGTCTGTATTTCTCCATTTTCCCTCTTCCTCCATTCTTAAATAGTGGGGTTACATTTGCTACCTTCCAGTCCGCAGGAACCTTTCCAGAATCTATAGAATTTTGACTATCGCTCTAGCCACCTCCTTCAACACTCTGGATGAAGCTCATCTGGTATAGGGGGTTTATCAACCTTCAACCCAGTTAACTTTTCTAGTACTACCTCTTTACTAATAATAATTTCTTTCAGTCCCTCGGTTTCACAAGTCCCTTGGTCGTCTCATATTTCTGGGAGATTTTCTGTATTTTCTTCCATGAAGACAGATGCAAAGTAATTGTCTGGTTTTTCCACCTGTTCTCCATTATAAATTCTCCTGCCTCAAACCTGTAACGGGGCCAACATTTGCCCTAATCTTTTCCTTTTCACATACCTAAAAGAGCTATTAAAGTCCCCCTTTATGTTCCTCACTAGGTTGCATTCATATTCTCTTTTTCCTTTCTTAATCAGTTTCTTGGTCCTCCGTTGCTGGATTCTAAATTGCTCCCAGTCCTCAGGTTTACCACTTTTTCTGGCATCCTCATCAGTCACTTCCTTTGATCTAATGCAATCTTTTTTCATTAACCATGATTGATTTACCTTACTCTTTGGATGTGTGTGCCTTAGAGAAATGTATATCCGTTGCAAGCTGTGTAGTATTTCCTCAAATACTAGCCATTGCCTGTCTATCACCAAATCTTTTAGTGTATTTTCCCAAACCACCATAGCCAACTTGCCCCTCACACATGCATGATTTCCTTTCTTCAGGTTTAAGACCCTAATTTCAGAATGAACTATATTGAATTCAAACTTAATGCAAAATTCTATCATATTATGGTCACTGTTTCCCAAAGGCTCCTGTACAGCAAGGTTATTAATTAGCCCTTTCTCATTACACAATTATTCTGTATTACCCACGTTACAAGCATCTCTAATTTCCTGATTTATACCATGCACAACATTACCACTAGTTTGGTGGCCTATAAAGAACTCCCACCAATATTTGCTGCCTCTTGGTGTTTCTTAGCTCCACCCAAACTAATTCTACATCTTGATCCTTTGAACCAAGATCCTCTCTTATCAAAGTACTGGATGCATCCCTTATTGAGAGTGCTACCCCACCTCCTTTTCTTTTTTGCCTATCCTTCCTAAATGCTGAATATTCTTTGATATTCAGTTCCCAATCTTGGTTACCCTGTAGCTACATCTCTGTAATGGCAATTAAATCATACTCATTTACCTCAATTTGTGCATTCAAATCATCAACCTTTTTGTGAATGCTACGTGCATTCAGATACAGTGCCTTTAATTGTGCTTTTTAAAATGTATTCTCTATTCAGATCTTATTTGAAGCGTGCCTATGCGCCCTCTGTCTTATATTTTTGCTTTCCACTTTTCTACATCTTTTTATCAGTTTTGCTTCTCTCGAATCTGAGCTCCCTCTCAGGTTCCCATTCATCTGCCAATTCCTCCCCAACAGTACTCGTGAAAGTCTCTGTGAGGACGTTAGTCCAGTGCCTGTTAAGATGCAGCCAGTCCATCTTGGACAATACATCATTCACTCAGGCTTTATTTAGTGTTGACGTAATGGAGTAAGGCTTGAACTCATATCATGTTGATACAGAGATGAGAATATTAACTACTGAGCCAAGCTGAAATTTAACTTTCCAAAACCATGGTTTCTTTCATCCAGAAGAACAGGGCAGTGAGAGAAGGAAGATATGAGAGAAGAGAGGGGGAGGGCTCGAGCAATACAACAAGGGGGAAGGAGTGAGAGTGAGTTTAGCGAGAGAGGTTAGTGACAGAAAGAGGAAGTGAGAGAGTGAGAGGGGAGTGAGAGACAGAGGGGGAGGTGAGTGAGACAGAGGGACGTGTGAGAGAGAGGGGACCACAAGAGGGGACCTTGAAAGCGAGAGCAAGCGCAAGAGAGCAAGTAAGTGAGTGGACAGCAAGAGAGACAGAGAGAAAAGAGATACCGGAAATTTAGACAGCATCTCATCCTAACACCCAGGAGAACCATAAGGCTTCTGTTGGAATGAATTCCATTTTTAATTGCTGTCTTGTGTGGCTGAACATAGAAGGCATTTTGTATACTGCAAATGGCAAAGTCTGTTTTGGTAGTGAACTCTCAGCTCTTTTTTGAATACTGTCATGGAATCTTTAATCATTCACTTAAGAGGTAGATGATGAGGTTTTGACAACGTCTTGTATGAAGGATACCTCTGGTAGGGCATCACTTCCTATGGAATATGCTTCAAAATTGTTTCATAGTTTCAAAGCGCTTTGGGACATCCTGAAAGGTGCTATTTCAACACAAAATACATATTTCCTTCTTTTGCTGCAGTGGAGTCCTAGTTAGTTTATGTGCTCAAGTCCTAAAATAGAGGAATCCTTCTTGTTAAATTGATGATGATGTGCAAGATGGCAGGATTTGATTTTGAGAGGCAATTAACTTGCTGGAAATTTCTGACAGTTGACTGAAGTTTGGCAAATGTACAGATTTGTGCAGAAATAACAGTAATGAAATTTATATTTTTAAAACTGTACAATTCTATAATTTCTTGGCACCAGAAATACTATTAGATTTCAGCACCAATAAGCTGCCAAGCAAGGCTACTATATATATATATATGTGTGTGTGTGTGTGTGTATGTATATATACATATATATATACATATAAAATCTCCAGTGAAGTATTACTTCTAAAATTGCCAAGTTCATGAATTTCAGCACGAATGACTAAGTAGATCACAGCTGTGGAACAGCAGGTCTTAACGCGACTTGCTTCGTAGCAAAATTGTTTCATGATTATTCTATCATCAACAATCCAAAAGCATTTTCATTTAAAATGAACATTTATATCATCTGTCTGTACTGGGTTATTCAATCTGAGTATAGCAGCAGCAATTCCACAATTGTTTCAGTATCCAAGACTGTATGTGATGGAGAAAATGGGAGGCAGAGGTGAAGAAAATTATTCAGGATTTCCAGAATCTAAATACTAGCTGGAAAGCGTGTGCACTGGGTAAGGGTGTAAGTGTAACTGTGAGTGGGAGATTTACCTGAAATAGCCTCCAATAGACTGCTGACACACTAGGCTTGAATTTTAGCCCTGCCAGGGCTGGGTTCAAAGGCGGGTGCACACAAAAATCTGTGCTGTCAGCTGTCGTGCTAGTTCCCCAGCTCCAGCCCATCCCCAGGTCATTTGTGCAGAGGCAGAATGGTGGCAAATTTGTTAATGGTCAATTAAAGAAGGCCTCCAGGCTCCAGGTGGTGGCAAGGGCCAATTTAGCTGTATGGAGGCAGCCTCCAACAGCAGACCCTAGGCCCAGTGCTCTCAGTGTCCTCCCTGACTGCCTCAGCAACCCCACTCCCCCACCCTCCCTGTCAGTGGTGGCCTGGTTGCAAAAGTCATTTTTAATTAAAACCTGAAAAGAGCTGGAAAGGGGGAACTGGCATTTTGAAACACCTTCTCCCTTATTTACCTGCCATCACAGCCTGCTGCTACTTTCAAGCTGGAAGGCCTCCGATTGTCCCTCCGGTTTTGAAAGTGTGGACAGCATTGGACAGCAAGACCTCGCTCTTGCCATTAATTGGTCACTCTGGGGAAAATCACCATCAGTCACTGTCTCCCACATGGTGCAAGCCTCTGATGCCCATTTGAGCCTGACAGCGGGGTTCAGAAGCCCACCAGGAAAATCCTGCCCACCCAGTCTGGGTCTGTCCATGAGGCACTGATCATCAGCGAGTGCCCATGGTATCATACCCCTGTAGCAGTCAGCAGGAAAAATACCAAAAAAAGGGCACCAAAAATGTGACTTATACTTGTTAGAAAAGTTGTGTAACATTCTGTCTCTTTTCTATCATCCAGGGTGGCTATCATAGGCACAAGCTCTCAATAGGAAGGGGGTAGGTAAGATTGGCCATGTTGAATGCATGATGCCCACAAGTCTTTTCCACAAACTGATTTTGTACTAATAATTTCCAATTACTATTTTCAGGCTGGATGAAGGAACAGCTGCTTTAAATTTCAAAAGTGACAGCATATAGCTCCCCTTAGAGCAACGGCTTCTGATCCACTCTAATACAATGTCCTTGCTAATAAGACCCTGAGGAAAAATAAGAACTATCCTCCATTTGAATCATGTTCTTCAACAGAGTGTATATATTGCAAGAATTCCCACAGCTGGGTGCACAGAAAGAAGCTCCTTCATGACATACTCCCAACTCTGCAGGGCACATCAACAGGGTTTCCCCAAAGAGATTTTAAGCAGGACACTAGATAGCTCATTCCCCTTGGTGTATACACAGCTATGTTTCCCCAGAGCCGATTATAAATGAACTGTCATCTGCTGCATTCAGGCTTGCCACGTGGTGCAAATAAAAGTGAGCTCAGTGAATTTCCTCTTCATTTTTCAGTTATGGGGTTGGGTATTGCTGAGAAGGGACTCCCCAGAGATCCACAAACCGCTCTTTCCTTTTCTGCTTCTTTTTAAACCTCTTGCAATCCATAAAAATGAAATTTGTGGGGCATGTTTATGGAACAATGTTTCCAGACATTATGGAAAGGTGACATCTTCACTTTATAAACCTATTGACAAAGCTTGCCAATAAATTTGTCCTTGAGTTAGAGGGGATGATTAAGAGCATCAGTTTTTGGGGTAGTGCAAGAGGAAGGGAAAGGAAACTGGTCCCATCCATCCTAGGATTTTATTAAGTTTTTTTTTACTGGGGAGACTAGTACACCTGCTGGGGACAAACCTTGTCAATCTGATTTCTAGCCTCTCACCTCACCCGCTACTGATCTCTTGGATCTGTGTCAGTGAATCAATAATCACTGCTCCTGCATATTTCCTTCCAAAATATCCATTCATAAAGATCTTACCATCCAAAGCCAATAATTTCCTCCACCTCCCCCACTCAAAATGCCACAGTGGCACTGTGATCCTCATTACCTTTTAAGATCATGGAATTGAAGACAAACTATTGACCTAGTTAGGAGGTAGAATATTGGAAGGGAATGACTTGTATTGTTCCGCAAAGATCTGGGCTGGCATTTTAACTATTTACAATACTTATTAATGACTTAGATAACAGAATAGAGAGTCAAATATCCAAGTTTGATGACGACACAAAGACTGGTGGTATAACAGTATAGATGGTAGTTTAATATTGCAAAAAATAAATAAACAAGACTTACATTTATAAAGCGTCTTTCATGACCACTAGGTGTCCCAAAGCACGTTACTGCCAATGAAGTACATTTTAATTGTAGTCATTGTTGTAAAGTAGAAAACAGGGCAGCTAATTTGTGTACACCAAACTTCCACAAATTTGATAATGATCAGAAAATCTGTTTTTGTGATGTTGATTGAGAGATAAGTATTGGTCAGGACATGGGGAATAACTCACCAGGCTCTTTGAGGTGGTGCCACCAGGCTTTTTTTTTATGGCTTTTTTATGTAAAAAAATGGTGCCCATCTGCACCATGGGCAGATGGTGCTCAGTTTAATGTCTCATCCAAAAGACAAAGGGACCTAGAGAGATTAAGTCAGTGGGCAAAACTGAGGCAGATGGATTTCAAAGCAGAAAAATGTTCATTTTGATCCATGTTGGATCAAAAAAAGATAGATCTGAGTATTATTTAAGTGGTGAGAAGTTAAGAACAGTGGCGGTCCATAGTGATTTATGGGTCCAAGTATACAGATCACTAAAATGCAGCAGTCAAGTCCAAAAAATAATCAGGAAGGCTAATGGAATAACTGAAGGGCTAGAATATAAAGGTGAGGAAGCTTTGCTACAGTTGTATAAAGCATTGGTTAGACTACATCTGGAATACTGTGTAGAGTTCTGGGCTCTGCATCTTAGGAGGACATAACAGCCTTGGAAGAAGTCCAGCATAGATTCACCATAATGTTACACGGCTCCAAGGGATAGATTAAGAAAGATTACATAAACCTGGTTTGTATTACCTGGATTATAGCAGATTAAAGGGTGATCGGTTTGAGATTTTAAGGATTTTGAAAGGAATTGAAACGGTAGATGAGGACAACTTTTTCTGATGGCGGGGGAGTTTCTGACGAGGAACATAACCTAACATCAGAGCTTGACCATTCAGGAAGGAAAATAGGAAACATTTCTTCCTGCTAAATGAATAGAAGTGTTGAACTCTCTCCATGACATATCTCTAAGAAATGAAATAAATCATAAACCATATAAACCAAACCATATTCTGTTTTGCTTATTTAAAAATGAACGTTGCTGAACCAAAAGATGACTGCCACAGTCACTTGATGTCTGGAACTGTAGGGTGACCACTAAGGCATTATATGGATTGAACTGGAGACATGTTTTGACATGTTGCTCATGGAATCTCACACCTGGAACCATCAAGGTCCATTTCAAAAAGGAACTATGAATGGAAACAGATGTCATTTGCATCTGTGTAAGCTTACACCTCTAGCAGAGTCTGAGGCTCCACCAAGATAATAGCTACCTGAAATAGGGCCATCAATATGGATGTTGACTCTTTCAGAGTCGAAAGACTGGGACATTATAAACTACAAAACAAAGCCCAGATTCAGACACCAGATAACCATCCCTTTTTGAAATCATTGTGGAGGAAGGAAGGAAGTCACATGACTCGAGTGACCATTTTGAAATCTCTATATACAGTTGAGAACTCAGGAGCAGGCCAGACTGCTGATTTATCTTCAACCTAACATCTGACAGCAAGACTCCAGACTGACCAAGCAACCTGCAACAAGCCATCAAAGTCAGTTTTTCTGGAGGCCATTAGCCACTGCCTGCCACGCAGATTAAGCCTCTGAATATCAATCTCATCTCACTGCAGTACTATCATCTTAAAGGAATGCTGCACTTGTGCCTTCAACCAGGAACCTGCCTAAACTGGAATTTCTTCATGAGGGGACCTCCTCTGGATTTGGATTTTCTGGACTCTTGGAAATCACATGAACTGACACCCATTTCTGTGGTTCTTCTTACTGTTAAGTAATTCATAGATGTAAAACTCCCTCTTTTCTATCCCCCTTACTGTATATTTGCATGTGCGTGAAGTTGTGATCAAACCCCAGGTTTGAATGCGTGCATAAACTAAACATCCAATTTAATTCTAGGAGAGTTTGCTGTGGGTCATTTTAACAAAGGGTTTTTGGAATAAGCGTCACAGCCTACTTTTAAAACAAAAAACACTTCTGCTTACAGACAGATGGTGAGAGAATAAAGGAGTTCAGTTTTGCCTCCCTCTCCTGTACGTAACAGCAGATATATCATCTCATGCCCAACACAAAGAACATTTCCCACTAGTAATCTCATGCTTTTCATAACCTCCAGAGGCCTCTGATTGAGCAGCCAGCACTCTGTAGATGGTAGATCTCAAGCTACAAACTACAAGTCATAATTATTAAGTATAATTAAGCGGTAGAACAAAGACAGCAGATTTTATTAGATAACAGAATTTATCTAATTCTCAATTCCTGTTTCAGAATAAAATGCCTCAAAAGCTTGCCAATCTCTGTAGTATTACATTTTTTGGATCAACATATGTGATACAAAGATTATATGTGAAACTGAATATTCATGACATGTTTTACTAACCCGAGCTTGTTAGCTAGCTGAAGCAGCAGAGAACAATCTACTGGTGGTTGAGAGGGGTGGGAGGTTGGTAAATGTGAAGGGTTAGCAGAATTACATCATTTATTTATCAATCTCATCACCCCCAACTTCAATTCTACCCAACAACCTCCCTGAAATTTCCTGATCAACTATCTTATACTGTCACAGCTCCTGTAGTTGGCTAATATTTGTGGCTAACAAAAGGATGAATCAGGAATTCTGACATCTCACAGGCCATCTCATATCTCTCAGATAGCTTAATTGTCCTGTTTGAAAGGTAGATGTTATGTGCAGTAGTATAGATCACTTAAGTATCGGGGCATTTCAAGTTACTATGTCCATTAATGTAGTTTCTATACCAAATTTATCAGTATTCAAATCAATGATATGACATTTTGCAAACTTTTAATTTCATTATTTTAAGTTAATGACACTATGTTGCTGGATACTTTGTGGATGGATGCCTTGCCCCATTGACCTTAATCAATACTACCTTTAAACCAGGTAAACTGCAAGTTCTCCACAGCCACTTCCTTGTGAAATAAACTAGTGAAAGATGCAACATCAGGGCTAGGTCAGTAAGGTACCTGTGAGGAAGTCTGGCCTGGTTGGCTAGTAGAATGTTGGGAGGTTATCTTTGCAGCCCAGGGTGATTCTGGAATAGTAAATAGTTTTGGCAGATGAGAGTAGGGCCTGATATTGCTTTAGGTGGTCCAGCCAGATCTGACAATGAATGGCCAAATCAGTTGTCTGCCATATCCATTCAAGTCTGTCTCCCTTGGACTTAAGGGAATGGCCATACCAGAGGATGGACCAGGGTGAGAACACTGGTTTTAATGGGAACTAGGGCAATGAAGGTGGAAATAAGGTAAAGCCAATCAGTAACTGCAGAAATGCTGTGGTGAACAGAGGGCCAAAGGCTAGACAGTTGGAACTTTGAAAGGGCATTTGTAAGTGAGTTCAAATGCAGCAATGTTATTTTGAAGGAATGGAACTCAAAATATCAGACAATATTCTAAACTTGGTCATATCACTAAATTAGATTTAAACTAACCTGTTTCATCCCATAATTGAACTGTAAATTCTATCATGGTGGCTTCATGGTTTGATAATCACAGTCAAATCCTTTTCTTTGCTAATCATAGATCTATTCATTGTGGACCTGAGTCTTGTTCCTATTTCACATTACACCAAAATCTGCCAATCTATTGAAAATCACATCTGCAGCAGTGACTTATTAAAGGTAGCCAATATAAATCATAAAGCTCTTTTCTGTTTGCATTATTTTATTTTCAATTACCTCCCCATACCTTTCAAGAAAGTGAGAACTTGTTTTTATATAGCAGTCAGGAGAAATCCCTAAGCTCTATACACCCAATGAATTATTTCTGAAGTGGTCATCGTTCTCTTGTAGATAAATATGACACGGCAAGGTTCCACAAATAGCAAATGAGCTAAATGACCAGTTAATTGATGTTTCTGAAGAAATCTTAGTTAGGACACTGGGTGAGTTCCTGCTGTTCAAATATAGTGTCATAGGGATTTTTTTTATGCCCATCAAAAGAGGAAACAGGATCTCAGTTCAACGTCTCATGTGAACGATAATATACCTGAAGATATATCACTTCTTCAGTAAGTACTTCAATAAAGTGTCAGCCTAAATGATGAACCCAAAACATATACCTCAGAGACAAGAATGTTAATTAAGGGTGACACGGAATGGTCCAGGTGGCCATTACTTATCTAAATCCAGATAACTGTTGACAGGCTTTTCAACTATGAGGGCAGCATAACGATGCACAATCCTGCCCTCCTCTGCTGCAAACTAGAAATTTTCTAGTGGGGTCACTGAATTGTGATTAGAAAAGGGATTGCCTCCTGGGGCTGGATTTTACTGGTGGAGGGGTGGCCGGCAGCATGGGGGGGAGGGGGGTGGGGGGAGCAGAATGTGGTGGGCACATGATTTGTATGACTGTATGTAGTAAAAAAAACTTAAAATTAAAAGTCTAATGGTGACCATGAAACCATTGTCGATTGTCACAAAAACCCATCTAATTCACTAATGTCCTTTAAGGAATGAAATCTGTCGTCCTTACCTGGTCTGGCCTACATGTGACTCCAGACCCACAGCAATGTGGTTGACTCTTAAATGCCCACTGAAATGATCTAGCAAGCCACTCAGTTGTAACAAACCGCTACAAAGACACAAAAAAGGAATGAAGCTGGTCAGGCCACCCGGCATTGACCTAGGCACCCCAAAAAACGGCAAGCGCAGCCCTGTCGACCCTGCAAAGTCCTCCTTACTAGCATCTGGGGGCTAGTACCGAATTTGGGAGAGCCGTCTCACAGACTAGTCAAGCAACAGTCTGACATAGTCATACTCAGAGAATCATACCCTACAGATAATGCCCCAGACTCCATCATCACCATCCCTGGGTATTTACTGTCCCACTGGCAGGGCAGACCCAGTAGAGCTGGCAGCACAGTGGTACACAGTCAGGAGGCAGTTGCCCTGGGAGTCTTCATCATCAAATCTGGACCCCATGAAGTCTCATGGTATCAGGTCAAACATGGAAACCTCCTGCTGATTACCAGTGAGGGCGGTATGCCCTCCCTCAGCTGATGAATCAGTGCTCCTCCATGCTGAACAACACTTGGAGGAAGCACTGAGGGCGGCAAGGGTGCAGAATGTACTCTGGGTGGGGGACTTCAATGTCCGTCACTAAGAATGGCTCAGTAGCACCACTACAGGCCGAGCTGGCTGAGTCCTAAAGGACATAGCTGCTAGACTGGGTCTGCAGCAGGTGGTGAGGGAACCAACAAGAGGAAAAAATATACTGGACCTCATCCTCACCAACCAGCTGTCCATGACAGTATCAGTGGGAAGGACCATCGCACATTCCTTGTGGAGATGAAGCCCCGTCTTCACATTGAGGATACTCCATCGTGCTATGTCACACTATAACCATGCTAAATGGGACAGATATCGAACAGATCTGACAACTCAAGACTGGGCAACCATGAGGAGCTCTGGGCCATCAGCAGCAGCAGCATTGTACTCAGCCACAATCAAATAGTAATTTGGTAATACAGAACTTGAGTACTGCTGAAAAAAGTGACAAGCTGAAGCTTTTTGTCTTGCATTCATCAGGACACTTCGCAAGAATACCAATGTAAGGGGAAATAACAATTTAAACTGTATTTGAAGAGAGTACTGATTGGTTGGAAAGTGATGTTGCCATGGAGAATGCACTAGTGATGGTGACTGACAGTTAACTGTCAGAAACATTGTTTGAAATTTAAACCAGGCATCTTGACCCTGACTGGTGAAGGCATTGCCCTGAGAAATGAGTGAGCGAAAGGCTGTCACTTATTTTGTTTAGCTGAAACAGGCACAATGTGTGTACATGTTCTTTCTGTCTGCAAAGAACAGGGCCCTGTTTATTAATATATGGGGCTTCCAGTACACGCAAACGTGCCATACTGCAAGCCCGACTGACAATCTTAAACTGGTCGTCAGTATAATTCTAATGTTGGACACAGTGTCCAACATTAGATGTGATTCAGTGATTGGACAACATTTGCTAAATAATCCTCAGTGTGCTAAGAATTACACTGACAACATATGGACTACAGTGGTTCAAGAAGTCAGCTCACCACCATCTTCTGAAGGGCAGTTAAGGATGGGCAATAAATGCTGACCTTGCCAACGATGCCCATATCCAATGAATGAATAAAAATAAGTCCAACAGGTGGATAATGCAAAGTTTGTCACATGTCCCTCACTTCACCGTTTCTACACAAGAAAAATCAAAGACACAAAAATGCCAACTCTGGACGATCTTAAATTGGTTGTCGTGTAATTCTAATGTTGGGCACTGTGTCCAACATTAGATGTGATTCAGTGATTGGATAACATTTGTTAAATAATCCTCAGTGTGCTAAGAATTACGCTGACAACAAATTTAGGACTGTCCGGAGTGTGATGGAATACTCTCCGCTTGCCTGTATGAGTGCAGCTCCAACAAGACTCAAGAAGCTTGACACCATCCAGGATAAAGCAGCCCACTTGATTGGCACCCCTTCCACAAACATTCACTCCCTCCACCACTGATGAACAATGGCAGCAGTGTGTACCATCTACAAGATGCACTGTACGAACTCACCAAGGCTCCTTAGGCAGCACCTTCCAAAACCACGACCGCTACCATCCAGAAGGTCAAGGCAGCAGATACATGGGAACACTATCACCAGGAATTTCCCCTCCAAGCCAATCGCCATCCTGACTTGAAAATATATCTTTCACTGTCACTTGGTCAAAATCCTGGAACTCCCACCCTAACAGCACTGTTGGTGTACCTACACCACAAGCTTTGTAGCGGTGGAATAAGGCAGCTCAGCACCATCTTCTGAAGGGCAATTAGGGATGGGCAATAAATGCTGGCCTTGCAGCGACGCCCACATCCAATGAATGAATTTTTTAAAAAGTGGACAGGCAGATAAAGCAAAGTTCGTCATATATCCCTCACTTCACTGCTTTTACACAAGAAAAATCAAAGATGCAAAAAAGCCACTTGGTCTATGGAAGCTCTCTCTCTCTTAACCTAATATTCAACTGAATTTTAAATGCCTCTAATGTCTGCTTCTCTATTATCCCTTCTTATTCCTTTTGCATGAAGGTAATCTTTCTGATATTTGATCTGAATTTACTTTTCGACTGTTTATTTTCATGGTCCCTGGTCCTACTGGCTTACTTTAAAAGGAATATATTTTTGGTTTACTTTTTAAGCAATTTAATATTTTATAAATGTCAATCTCTCCACTTAATTGTTTCTTATTGGGTTATAGAGAATGACCTTTTCTCGTAACTCAGCCCCCTGCTCCAAAAGTCAGTCTTGTTGCTCTTCATTGCATCCGCCTTTTAGAAAGTTAAAGTTTTATAATCAAAATTCCTTGTCTCTTAGAGCAACCAATTTTCCAATACCTGCATAAACAGAATGGCTCTGAAGTGTCAAGAGAGAGAAGCATGACTTTTAGTGTCTCAGCATTATACAGGAGAAATGCTTGCACAAGGAAATAAGTTACTGTAATGACGTTAACCATGGGTAATTAAAGTACAATGTTAGTGGCTAATGCAATAAACATAGGCAGAGGAATCCATTAACCATAGCATAGAAAGATAATGGTTAATAAAGCCAATTCTTCAAAGGGTTTAAAAATAGTTAAGCCTGAAAATTTTGTTAAGGGAAGTAGCTTTAGAGTAAACAGCTTCAACTGTTTGCATAAATAGGCTGTCTTCAGAAGATTTGGGAATAGATACATCACCAGGTCTTATCTGTGATATATATCTTTGATAAAGGCAAAATATGATGCCTAAAGGGCCATGGTTTTTAACAGATCTTCAAAGAACTCAAAAGTTACAGAAACTAAAAAGATACTCTTTCTTTGTACAGAATTTGGCTGATCACCTGTGTTGTTCATCAACAAAGTATATTCTGTGTACTCCACAGCAAGTGTTTTGTGCTGACTCGAAATGTGTTGAGAGCTACAGGTGGATGGAAGTTGAACGCAACACCTCCCCAATCCCTTTTTATAATTCATTCCCAGGATATGGGCATAGCTAGCAAGGCTAGCATTTATTGCCCATCCCTAGCTGCCCTTGAAAAGGTGGGCCTTCTTGGTCAACTGCTGCAGTTGTATACTGAAGGGGCTCTCACAGCACTGTTAGGGAGTTCTGGGATTTTGATTCAGCAATGATGAAGGAACAGCAATATATGCCCAAGTTAGGATGGTATGTAACTCGGAGGGGGTGGCGCTCCCATGCACCTGCAACAGATGTCCCTCCAGATGGTGTAGCGTGTCCAAGTTGTTACAAATGCTGGACTTTATAAGACTATATTTTCAACCATCTCCTTTAATTCAAGGTAAAATTAGCAGTTTGGGGCTGGTGGTGGACGGGGACGGGACCTCCTACAATGTCTGCTGGAAACAAGCTCATGTGACTTCATAATAAATTTGCCTGGAGACAAATCCATGTGACCTGCTTGTTACAGAGAGAGAAATGCAAATCAGAACTTATTGAAAGTAAAGCGCAAGTTTTAACACCATAATGCAAAGGAGGAGGCAGCTGGCCTTGTTATGTACAGACGCATAGACTCTCAGAGTCAGAAAGACTTGGGGAAGACGGCCTGCAACAGTTGCTTCTATACCAAGCAGAGAAAAAGGACTGTTTTTGGTGAGGACAGATCTCCTGTTTGAAGAAATAAAGCTTGTGGAGAGTGAAAGACCAGTGAGTCACCAGAGGGTGCCTTGCTACTGGAAGTCCATTCGAGTATACTCAGAAGATTGAGTGAAGAGGACTTTAAAAGGGCAGTGGGAGAAGATCCTATTAAAGTTCGGAGGTATTTGAGATTTTAAACACAAGACTACATTTCTGCTGAGAGTGCAGTGTAATGTATAAATGTGGCGTGGGGTTTTCGGTTAGGTTAAGAAGTTAATCGGGAATTCATTTTCTGTAATTCAGTGTATTAGTTACCTACTAAAAGTAATATTTTGTCAATGTTGATTTTACTTTGTTTATTACAGTATAAGTCTGAAAAGATGAAATCTTGTCATGTGATCCTTTACTTCAGTCACTGGGAAATTCATATCTCTTTTTAAAAGTTATTGGTCTCTATTGGGATTGTAACCACATTAGTTAAGCAGGAGCTGAGAATCAACATTTAAATTTTAGTTTTTAACGATAGACATTTAACTGGCTGGATTTTGAAAGACAGGGGGTGGGTTTATGTGAACACGGAAATGTATATATTTTGTTATTGCTATTGTGATTTATACATTGACATTATTCAAAACAAATCCTTTCACAGTGTTAGCTAACTGCATAATTAATTCTATATATCAAAAATTCCATTAAGCAATTCCCTTTCTTTGCTCAATGAATTATTTGTCAAAGCGTGAATCTGTTACATTGAATTTTTAATTTGAGACAAATTAATGCTGTATTCTTCATGACATGGCAAATTACAAGCCATTACATATTCATTAAAAATTGTTGTCCCTTTGAGGATTAAAATGCATTATCCTTTCTTCATACAATACCAAAATTAGAGCAGAGGAATAAATAAACAAATAAATAAATATTTGCTACCTTCATACCTATTTCACACACAGATTAATGAATCTTGTTTGAAAACTCTAATAGTTCCGATACACATTATGAAAACTGTATACAGTGAGCTGAGGAAATTTAACATTGATGGGGATGCAAAGGTCCCTCTTCAGCCTTTGGAAGTTAATTGCAATGAAAAGCTTACCAAATGCAGCTGACTTTATTTAACCTCTTAAGGTACAGAATTTGCTAGCTCAACAACACAGAGTGGCAGAAAGGACTGAAAGGGACTACGAAATCTCATTAGTGCCACTGGAGTTGGAAGTGAGGATGAGGATTATAGTATAACTTGGAGGTACAGTGCTTATCCCACACTGCAAATTGGGGGCTGATGGCACTTTAGGAACTGTAAGGATCTTCCCAGACTGTGCTAAATAGGCTGATCTTGGTCACACCCACTGAGTTCATATTAACAGCTGTCATACCTAAGGTTTCAAGAAAAGCAGAGAAAATCTTTTGTTTGTTGCAAAAGTTAACTATTCTTGATTTGCAGAAATAAGAAAAGGAGGAAGCAGAACAGGCCAGGGAGAACATAAAGCAGGAAAAAAATAGTGAAAGAAACACAATGATCCTGAGGCATAATGATAGGTGCACAGTGAAGATCATAGTAGTGCAGTGCCAACACATGCACCTTCAGCATGCAAGCTAGGTAAAGAATTCATTTCCAGCCTTGTGCTTTTTTAAAATCTATGAACAGCATGTCACCGATTGCAAGTGAAGTTGTACATTAATATAGCAGCAGCAACAATGTGGTGACAGAGAAACACACAAAATACAAACACTCTGTCACAAATAATACATCATGCTTTTCAGTATCTTAGTTATACTGATCTAAAAGGTCAAGGGGGTCATTTAATCAAAAGGGACAGTCTGTAGCATGGAGTGGGCCTGTTTTACAACTCTTTCTTTGGAGGTTACATCAAAGCTATCTTTCTGGGCTATTTGAATATTGATATGCAAATCTCTAAACCCTATGTATGAAAACTCTTGGCCTACACTTAACAGAGTTTAAACCTGGTTTCTTGAAGTGAATTAGCACACCTGTTAAATAAAGGATAAAGAAAGGTAGCAAAAAAAATTCCCAATAAAATGAGATTTATTTGTGCCTTGCAATCTGTGATACATCCTCTGTCACAATGATAAAAAAGCAATTTAGTGTTATTCTTTGTTGAACCTTTATAGAAAATATTTATCTAATATTTTAACTCCTTTATCTTTGAGTTCCCTTTCTTGCAATTTTCCCACTGATATTGGGAAATGAGCATAACATTAACCTTAGCCATCACTCGGGCCTTTTTCAGCTTTACTATTTATCCTGTTTCAGTAAATTCCTATGACTCTTGCCTCTGTGGCTGAAAGCTGTGAATTCAAGTGCCATATAATCTAACTTGACAATTCTATGCAGTATAGAGGAACTGCTGCATTGTCAGAGGTACTATCCTTTGGCAAACTGAAGCCTGCTGAGATGGCTTGCTGCATTGTTCCAGTGAAGCTCAACGCAAATTGGAGGAACAGCACCTCATCTTCCGACTAGGCACTTAACAGCCTTCCGGACTGAATATTGAGTCCAACAATTTTAGATCTTGAACTCTCTCCTCCATCCCCACCCCCTTCCCGTTTCTTCCCCCTCCTTCTTGTTTTTTCCAATAATTTATATAGATTTTTTCTTTTCCCACCTATTTCCATTTTTTTAAATGTATTTCCACCATTGTTTATTTCTACCTTTTAGTATTCCCCCATCCCCACTAGAGCCATCTGTACCTTATCTGTCGTGTCTTATACTCTTAATTAGCACATTCCTTTAGATAATATCACCACCTTCAACACCTCTTTACAAAAACAGAAATACCTGAAAAAACTCAGCAGGTCTGGCAGCATTGGCGGAGAAGAACAAAGTTGACGTTTTGAGTCCTCATGACCCTTCAACAGAACTATGTAAAAATAGGAGAGGGGTGAAATATGAGCTGGTTTCAGGTGGGGGGTGGAGGTGCGTGGAGAAGTAGGGGGGTGGTTGTCGGGACAAGCAAGCAGTGATAGGAGCAGATAACCAAAAGATGTCACAGACAAAAGAACAAAGAGGTGTTGAAGGTGGTGATATTATCTAAAAGAATGTGCTAATTAAGAATGGATAGCAGGATAAGCAAGCTACAGATAGCTCTATGGGGGTGGGGTGAAATAAAACTAAAAGGGTATAAAATGTATAGATTTAAAAGTAATGGAAATAGATGGGAAAAGAAAAATCTATATAAATTATTGGAAAAAACAAAGGGGGGGGGGAAGAAATGGAAATGGGGTGGGGATGGAGGAGGGAGTTCAAGATCTAAAGTTGTTGAACTCAATATTCAGTCCGGAAGGCTGTAAAATGCCTAGTATTTTTCAACACCTCTCTGTTCTTTTGTCTGTGACAGCTTTTGGTTATCTCCACCTATCACTGGCTGCTTCTCCCAACAAAACCCCTCCCCCACCCCACCTTAAACCAGCTTATATTTCACTCCTTTCCTAATTTTACTTAGTTCTGTTGAAGGGTCATGAGGACTCGAAACGTCAACTGTACTCTTCTCCGCCGATGCTGCCAGATCTGTTGAGTTTTTCCAGGTATTTCTGTTTCTGTTTTTGTTTTGAATTTCCAGCATCCGCAGTTTTTTTGTTTTTACCTGCTGAGATGGGTGTTGTAGATTCCATGGAGTCGTTCAAAAAGGACAAGGAAATCTGAGCTACTTGCCCAAATTCCACCCACAAGCAACATCACCAAAAACAGATTAAGTGGTTTATTCTTGTTGGTTGTGGGGTCTTACTATGTACAAAATGGTTGGTACATTTAACTATGTATCAAGAAAGTGGCTGTAATTCAGAGTAATTCATTGTATGGTGGGCAATAGTGTAGTGGTGATTTTCCTGGACTAGTAATCCAGAGGCTTGGACTAATTTTTAAATAATATTTATTCACGGGCGTGGGCGTCAATGGCATGGCCAGTGTTTATTGCCCATCCCTAATTGCTCTTGAGAAACTGAATGGCCTGCTAGGTTATTTCAGAGAACATTTAAGAGTCAACCACATTGCTGTGTACATGTTCACATGTAGGCCAGACCAGGTAAGGACAGCGGATTTCCTTCCTTAAGGGACATTAGTGAAACAGGTGGGTTTTCACAACAATCGACAATGGTTTTATGGACTAATTCCGGACTTTTATTGGATTCAAATTCCACCATCTACAGTGGTAAGATTCGAACCCAGGTCCCCAGAACATTACCCTGGGTCTCTGGATTGCTATTCCAGTGACAATACCACTACACCACCCCCCCACCGCTCCCTTGCTGTTCCAGGGACATTCCCCTGGGGGGAATGTAAATTTTATAAATAAATCTGGAATAAAAAGCTATTCTCAGTAATGATGGTCATGAAACTACTGGATAGTCACTAATGTCATTCAGGGAAGGAAATCCGCTGTCCTGGCCTACAGTAATGTGGTTGATTCTTAATGGTCCTCTGAAATAGCCTAGCAAGCCACTCAATTGCATTAAATTGCTACGGAAAAGTCAAAGAAGAATAAAACCTGACGGATCATCTGGCACTGACCGAGGCACCGGAAACAACAATGGCATACTTGACCAGTCATATCCTCAAAATCCACCTCACTACCATAAGGGGACTTGTGCCAAAATGGGAAAAATCTCCCACAGACTGGTCAAGCAACAACCTGACAATAATAGTCTCAGAATTGTACCTTACAGCCAATGTCCCAGACAATCATTACAGATCTACCAGAGTTGGGGCTGCTTTTTACGTTTGGTGGGGGGAGGGTGCACTCGAAGGTGATGGAATGTGTGCACTGTTTGCCGCCACCAACCCCCCTTCCTGCCCCGAGAAGCAAAGTCAGCTGGAAGCCAACTCGCTCCATGCGAGCCTGCCCCACCAACCATAACAACATTACTGGAGGGCTACATTGGCTCACAGTGGGACTTCCGTCCCTCACTGGGCTTTGTAGAGCAGGCAGGAAGGAAGGGGGGTGATTACTATCTTAGGGGGATTCCCTCGATGCACAAAGGACACCCCCTGAAGATAGTATGCCCCTGCTCTTTCCCACCCTTTTACAATCCTATTTAAAAACTGGCTTGCCCATTCCCAACTACCTGCCCACACCAACTGTATTATGGTGTGGGCAGCATATTATCGGAGTCAATTAACTTGTTAATAAGCTTAATTGACCCTTAATTATTTGTTTACATATGGCGGGTGGACTGCCAATTTTGGCACCCGCCAACCTACCGTGTTATGGAGTTGAGCTCTGGGGTGGGTGGGAAGATGGTAGGCTGGACACCCATCCTATTTTACATGCATGCCCCTCCCCCCCTCCACCACCCACCCAAAACATGCCCGGCGGAGGAATATAGAATCCAGTTTGTGGTGTCACAGTGGTAATACCATCAGAGGGAGTAGCACTGGGAGCCCTCAACATTGAAGTATCATGGAATCCAGTCAAACATGGGCAAAGTAACCTCCTGCTGATTACCACCTATGTCCTCCCTCAGTTGATAAACTGATACTCCTTCATTTTGAAAACTACTTGAAAGAATCAGAGAGCTGCAAGGGGACAGAATGCACTCTGCATGTGGGATGTCAATGCTCGTCACCAAGCATGACTTGGTAGCACCCCAAGTGACCAAGTAAGCCAAATCCTGAAGGGTATATCTGCCACTTTGGCCCTGAGGCAGGTAGTGTGAGAACTAACAATAGGGACAAACTTACTTAACCTTTTTCTCACCAATCGCAGATGCATCTGTCCATGACAGTATTGGTAGGAGTGACCGCCACACAGTCTTTGAGGAAACAAAGCCCCATCTGAGAACATGTTCCATCATGTTGTTTGGCACTACTACCATGCTAAATAGGATAGATTCAAAACAGATCTAGAAACTTAAACTTGGGCATTCATGATTCACTGCCGGACATCAACAGCAGTATATCTGATCCCACAACTAGTAGCATTAGGCAGGGAATCAGCCTTGGTTTAATGAAGAGTGCCAGAGAGCATGCCAGGACCAGCACCAGGAATATCTCAAAATGAAATGCCAACCTTGTGAAGCTACAAAACTATGTGCATGATAAACAGAAGCAGCATGCCGCAGACAGCTCCAAGGGATTCCACAACCAATGTTCAGGTAAAGCTCTGCAGTCCTGCCACAGCCTGTCTTGAATGGCTGTGGGCAATTAAAGAACCATCCAGAAGAGAAAGCTTCACAAACATCCCCCTCCTCAATGATATCGGGATCCAGCACAAGCACAAAAAACGAGGCATTTGCAAACATCTTCAGCCAGAAATGTGGAATGATTGATCCAGCTTGGCCACTTTGAGGTATTCAGGATCACAGATGCCAGTCTTCAGCTAATTCAATTCACTCCATGTAGTACCAAGAAATGGCTGAAGGCACTAGATACAGAAAGGCTATTGTCCCTGACAACATTCAGTTATGGTATTGAAGACTTGTGCTCTAAAACTAGCCATGCCTTTAGCCAAGCTGTTCCAGCTATAATGTTGGCAATGACCCAATGACGTGCAAAATTTGCCCAGATACCTCATGTCCACAAAAAGTAGGATCAATCCAATCCAGCCAATTAACACCCTATCAGTCCACTTACAGTCATCAACAAAGTAATATAGGCATCCATGACAGTGCTATCAAGCAGCACTTAGTCAGGAATAACCTGTTCACTGATGCTTAGTTTGGGTTTTGCCAAAGTCACTCAGTTCCTGACCTCATTACAGCAGTGGTACAAACATGGACAAATGAGCTAAATTTCAGAGGTGAGGCAAAAGTGACTGCCCTTGACATCAAGGCAGCGTTAGACCAAGCGTGGCATCAAGAATCCCAAGCAAAATTGAACTTGATGGGAATAAGGGGGAAACTCTCCACTGGCAGGAGCCATTACTAGCAGAAAGGAAGGTGGCTGTTGGATGCCAATCATCTCAGCCCTAGGACATCACTGTAGGAGTTCCTCAGGGTAGCCCAACCATCTCCAGCTGATTCATCAATGTAAGGCCAGGTGTGGGAATGTTCGCTGATAATTGCAGAGTATTTGGTGCCATTTACAACTTCTCAGATACTGAAGTAGTCTGTGCCCACATGCAGGAAGATCTGGACAACATTCAGGCAAGACTGCTAACTGGCAAGTAACATTCATGCTACACAAGTGCCAGGCAATGACCATTTCAAACAAGAGAGAATCTAGCCACCTCCCCTTGACGTTTATTGGCATTATCATCGCTGAATCCCCTACCATCAATGCCCTGGGGGGGGGGGGTTCCCTCCTCCATAATGGTGCCTGGCCTTTTTTTTTTACTGCAAAGGTTTTAGAAGTGTTGTGAGGGAGCCTCAAAATGGAGGTGCGCTCTCTCTCCTTTACCTGCAATGGCAAATTGCAGCTCCTTCTATGCTTGAGAGCCTCCTGTTGAGCCTCCACTTTCTAAAGCCTGACCTACCGTCCAATTAAGGACAGCAAATGGGCCCTCTGTCCATTAGATGGTCAATTCAGGCAAAATCCACATCACATGCCAGCTCCTTGCACAGTATGGGGAAGGAATCCCCTTTTGACCAGATGTTGAGATCCTAACTGAAACGCAAAATCCTGTCCAGCATTGGTGGATCATGGGAACAGTGACTGTTGAAAAAATTATCGAAGTACAGCTCGTTCACCTTTTACCATTCTGGTAGTTGCATAATAGGATGATATCGCTGTTGTTGACTATATATGTAATTTTTCAATTACTTACGCAGAGGATCCATGTCCATTACTTATACATCACTAGTAGAAACTGGGTTCAGAAGTAAACTATCAGGTCTTTAGCACATGCATCAAATTCTGTTGTCTCCCTTCAAGTACCACCAATTTTTAATGAGTTGACATTATCCAATATTACAACATTATCTTTTTATATGACATCATCCATATCCTGCCTAGAACTTTCTTTCAGATCCCTATTATTAACTCAAAACTGACAACATCGTTTTCATCTACACCTTGTATGAACCAAGCTTTCTTAATTTCTAAATTATACTGACCAGGTTTGGTATACTCCTCAACCCATCTTTTTTAAACATTCTCTACTTCTACACATTGATTTCACTCCCATTTTTTGAAGTGACCCGTATCAGCAATTTGCTCTTCCTTTTCTTGGTCTATGTTTATGGCTTAGATTTGGGTGTACAAGACAATTTCAAAATTTGCAGATGATACAAATCTTGGAAATATACTGAACAAAAGCAAGGGAGCTATGATGAACACTTATTAAACACTGCCTTGGCCTTAACTGAAGTATTGTATCCAATCTAGGTACTGCATTTTAGGAAGGATGTGAAGGCTTTAGAGAGGGTGCAGAAAAGATTTATGAGAATGATTCCAGGGATGAATTATGTGGATAGATTGGAGAAGTTGGGATCATTTTCCTTAGAAAAGAGGAGGTTTGACAGCTGCTCAAAATCATGAGGGTTATTTACAGAGTAAATAGAGAAAATTGGCAGAAGGGTCGAGAACAGATTTAGAATGATTGGCAAAAGAACCAAAAGGGACATGAGGAAAAGCCTTTTTATGCAGTGAGTGGTTAAGATCAGGAATGCACTGCTTGTGTGTATGATGGAATCAGATTCAATCAAAGCCTTCAAAAGGAAATTGGGTACACATCTGAAGGGATAAGACTGTGGGTTATGGGCAAAAGATCAGGCAGCTGGACCAAACTGCTCTTGCAAAGAGCTGCCACAAACTCGACAGGCAGGATGACCTCTTTGTGTTATGTAATCAGGCTATGATTCTGTTGAAGGCTTCGACTTCTTGCTAAAATAGCTTTCCATAACTTGAGGTCATTCTCTGTTCTCTCAAGCTCCATGAATGCTGGCCATGCTCCTGTGCCTCAGTTCCATGGACACCAGTAACTCTCCTGTTCCTCAAGCTCATTTTTCTGTACCTCAGCTCAAGTAGCATTGATTCATGTGCATGTCTTAACATTGCCAAATTATCAGGCTTCTTATTCGAGAAAGAACTGGGATGGAATTTCCCCATTTTAGTCAACCCAATCCTGACTTCACCCACTTCCAAACAGTTTCAAGCTGGAGCATGTGGAAAAGTATCAGAAGTGAGACTCGGGCTGATTTTTTACACCATTAACCCAGGGCTGCTGAGACACTGCCCTAGCTGAGGTCAGCTAACTCAGTACTGTTGCGGATAGGAGAGAAAGGCAAACTGAGCTTCTTTCCTCTCACCAAGTATCCATGAAAAATACTGTGCTGTGTTTTCCCAAACCCTCAGTTTGTGTGATCCAATTTACTCTAATAAATCACAGCAAACTTACGTTATGATTAACTCAGAATGTTAGCACACAGACACACAGCAAGTGGGGGATAGAAAAAAAAGTTTTACCATTATGGATAGTAATAGTAAAAGAACCAGAGAAATGAATATTAGTTCACGTGATTATCAGAGCCCAGAATCAGAGTCCAATGAGGAGTTCTTTCACATAGGAGCTAGAGTTCAGCTGGCTGAAGGCCAGAGTTGCAGATTTCTCTTTACAGTTGGTGCTATATCGCAAGCTGGAATTGGTACACAGAGTTGGTGAGTTCTGCAGGTGATGGCTGGAAATCTTCCAGCACAGACAGGCTTCGAGGAGCACACTGTTGTTCAGCCTGCAGTTCTGCTTCTGGGTGTTCACTGGTTGGATGTTAAAAGCAGAGTGAGGGTGTTTCAGATTTCTAAAGAATACAGAAATTTCAAAAATAGTCACTTGAATCATGTGACCTACTTTCTCCGCAGCGATTTCAAAAGGCATGTTTGGCTAGTGTCTGGAACTGGCTTTGATTTCAGGACTGATACTGTCCCAGTCATCAAATTTTGAAAGAGTTACATATCCATATTGAGCTTCTTGTGTCAGGAAGCCATTGTCCAGGCAGACCCTCTGACTTCACTCGAGGGGTAAGGTTATCAAGATGCAAACGACGTCTATGCCCCCTCAATGGTCCCCTTTTGAAGTGAACTTAGACAGCCCCAGGTGTGAGGTGGGTCTGTTAATGGCTCTGCATGCATAACAAATTTCAATCTGAGTGTCCCCTGGCTTCATGATTATAATGTTCTTACAACTGGGTGTGAGATTCCACAATGTTCCAAATTTTGTTCTTGTAACTCCTGTTGGTAGTTTCCAGAACAAAGGGCCAATTCTGTAGCCATGTGACTTATAGCATCTTTTTTGGTTCAGCAGAAATTCCATTTTAAAAATAACAAAAAGAATAAATTTTGATGCATACGGTTTTGGATTTCTTTTCATATCATATTGACACAATATTTAAAGCCAGAGAGCAAATTTGAGTCCTTCTTTGTCTATATTACCAGTTACTTTACAGGCTTTAAGCTTTTTCTGCAATCCTAGTATATATCGCCTTGCTGCTGTAAGTGCTTCTATTTCAAACATCCTGGTCCCAATGTTTCTACATTTGGTATGCAGGTACTCAACAATTTAAGAAAAAGTAGAATACAATTCATGTTCTGTTTACTTTGTCTATATGTACTGTTATTCTCTCTCCTCCTGACTACCTACTTTCCAAGTTTTGCTTATCTATAATTATAATCTTTACCCCAGCCTTGGTAGCCAGTTAAATGAACCTTCCCCAATATTAATAGGCGATCTCTCTAATTATGCCCTGTTTACATGCAGCCCATTTTGTGTATGCAAATCTAATTTAACACTGAACAATTCCAACTATTTATAAACCCACCAGGATTTGACTTACGGAAACTGGCTAGCTGCTAATGTACTTCCACAGTTATATTCATGAATTGTCTTCTTTTTTCAGAGATCAGCAACAGCTCAGCTTTAGAGAATCTCTCCTTTAGTTTCTTGGGCAATAAGCGTAAATCTTGGAACACTCCTTTCCTGGCTAATTTATTTCCATATGGATTCTAACCGCTGGTTCCTCTCCAGCGTTCTGCAACAGCTCAGCTACCAGCTCGAGATCCACAATCTCAATGCTTGGTGACTAATGACAGCCCTATTGACTACTGTGACAAAAGTAACTATCCACACCCCTTGAGTCAGCTGCTACTACAATGTCATATCTTGTTCCATTAAATTCCAAATCTTCAATTCTTTTTTCCTCTTCCTCAGTGGCACCATCAATATTATCTGAAACCCATTTCACTGTTGGTTGCTGTACTACTCCATTGCTATTCCCACCTTTATAAAGCTGCCATTAAAAATGTGCTCAGTTAAAAAGATGCTATGTAAATGCAAACCATTGCTGTCTTTTCCTTAATGCAGCCTAATCCTAGTCTACTCAGAAAGCTCCATTGCTCTGTCTCTGCTCTGCATTCACCTCTTCCAGGTAGTTTTTCGCCACATTCAGCTGTCTTCATACTGAGCACAACATCCTATCACATTCCACCGTGTGAACCTTTCAAACTCACCTATTTCATAAGCACATGCACCTTTCTCTCCGAATTCACTCTCCTCTCCTTCAGCTTCTTAATCACCAAACAATGTTTGCGACGATAGCTCTGTCTGATCTCCTCAGACCTGACGAGCGTATCTGTCACAGTACACATAGACCATTGTTCTCATTTCAGCTTTTATTTCCTAGAGCAGCTGAGGCCCAGGTCTAAATGCATTTAAAACTTTTCTTAACTGTGAAATATTCTTCAAACTTCAAATTCTTTTCTTTTAAAGGGGAAGCAAAGTTGAGCAGGGAGTATCCTTTAATTCAGCTAAAATTATTTAACTGACCTTCTATTTGACAAACTTTAATTGAGAACATTTTTTTGCTGGGATGGAAATGCTTTAGCAATGATTTTCCTCCAGTCAGTGTCAAGGCTGCAGTTTGTGCCTTTCTGTAAAATAACTGATTCACCATCTGTATTGCTGGGGAAGGAAAAAAAGAACAGGATGAAAAGAAAATGAAAAGAAAAGAATGAAATCTACTCTTGGATAAAATTCACGTTGCAATTTATAACAGATTGCTAAGCCTACCTCATTTAGAGTTTCAAATCCCAGTCTTATGGTGTTCTTGTATTGATCCTGGAGTACTGGATGACGAGCCACTCACCCACTATTTAATTTGGAGTGGGTCAATCACCCTCTTTGGAGCTGATCGGTGCTCCAGGAACTAATAAGAGAATCGTAAGACAAGGATTTGATCCTCCAAATTGGTGTGGGAGGAGGGAAGGAGGGGTCTAACATTCGGCTGCGAGGCTGTAGTCTAAATTTTATTTTGCTGTATTTGCAGGAGGCATCCAGGAAGGGATTCTATTCAAAGAACATGTGCCCATATTTCTCTCCAACCGAAGTCATTTTGTGCTAGTACTAGAAAGTTCATCTCCTTTCTACCACTGGGCAGGAACTGGAGAAAGAAAAACAGACAGGCTTGCATTTATACAGTGCTCTCATGACCTCAGGATGCCCCAGGTGCTTTACAGCCAGTGAAGTATGTAGCAAGATCCCAAAAACAATACTGTAATGTTAACCAGATCATCTATTTGCATGATGTTGAGGAATAAATATTGGCCAGGAACCAGGGAGAACTCCCCTGCTCTTCTTCAAAATAGTGGCATTTGAGAGGGAAGACAGTGCCTCAACTTAATATCTCATCCGTAAGACGGCACCTCCAACAATGCAGTTCTCCCACAGTACCACACTGGGAGCATTAACTTAAATGGTGCACTCAAATTTCGGAATGGGGCTTGAAGCTGCAACCTTTCGACTCAGAGACTAAACCAAAGTTGGCAGCACGTCAATTAAAATTGAACAACTTTAAACGACAAACACTGGTTATTTTTAGAGATCCAATTTTTTTTTCTGAATCCACACTTGGTATTGCAGGATCCTCATCATGAAAAATGAAGTTGGCTATAGCATACCTCCCTCATGCAGAAATGTGTAACCCAGTATTCACTCGCACTGCAAATTCAATGTGCTGTAACTAATCTGCTTGACACTTATTCAGGGCAATGTGTTTACCTGCAGATGTGAAATTCAATGTGGTAGAAAAACCTATTTTTCTGGAGAAATGCTATGTTATATTTACAGTAATAGAAGAATTTACCACTGTTTAAAGAGAGCAGACCATGACATTTACAGTGGATGGAATTGAGCAGAGATGGAATAATAATGAGCTCCTAATCTGACCTGTTCAGATGAACAATTAATCTCTCATTAATCTGCTATTTAAATATGCCATGTGCTTGAAGAATGGGCTGAACACAAGCCAGGGTTGCAGGAGTACAGGACAGCACCATGTTCAAGTCATCCCCAGAGCTATGAATTTAACTGCTTTCCCTTTCATTCTATGTCTTCAATTTTCTCTGCTTCTGATAACAGTGCTCAACGAGGATTAGTGCTGGGACCACTGTTATTCACCACTTACATAAATGATTTGGAGTAGGGGATCAGAAGTACCATACAATATCAACATTTGCAGATGACACCGAATTGAGGAGTACTATGAGCACTGAGTATTACTGCAATAAGATATAAGAGGTCATGAATAAACTTGCAGAATGGGCATGAAAATGGCACATTAAATTCAATATATGTGGGAGGTGGTCCAGTTTGGTAGGTAGAATAAGGAAGCCACCTACTCAATGAAAGTAAGAATCTTAACATGGAAAGGTGCAAAAGGCCTAGGGGTACAGATGCACAAATCACTAAAAGTAGCAATACAGGTTAATAAGGTCATAATAAAAGCAGACAAAGCATCGGGGTTCATTTCTAGAGGGTTAAAATTGAAAAGCAGAGAAGTTATATTAAATCTGTTTAGAACTTTAGTCAGACAACATCTGTACATTCTATTCTCCATATTATGAAAGGGGTATGGAGGCACTGGAGAAGGCACAAAAAAGGATGCTAGAAGAATCACAGAAAGGTTACGACATAGGAAGAGGCCATTTGGCCCAACAAGTTCATGCCTATTCTCTGCAGGAACTAAGAGGTTATAACTATTAGGAAAGCCTGAACAGGCTGCAGCTTTTTCCCTAGAGAGAAGAATTACAGATGACCTGATTGAGGTATTTCAATTATGAAGAGTTTATACGGGGTAGACAGAGATGTTTCCATTTGCGGGGAAGTCCAAAACTATGAGCCATAAATATAAGATAGTCTCCAATAAATTGAAGAGACACTTCCTTACTCAGATTGGTGAAAATGTGGAATATGGTACTACATGGAGTTGTTGGGGCAAATAGCATTGATGCATTTAAGGAGAAACTAAATAATGACATGAGGGAGAAAAGATAAATGGATATGTTAATAGATGAAGTAGGGTGGGAGGAGGTTCATGTCAATCAAAGACCTATAAAAAGTAAAATTTATTTAATGTTGGCACATGTTAAGTTGCAGTTTTGAGTAATTTGTTCCAGGGTCTGGATGACGAACGGTGACAAAATACCTGCAATGGGGTTTGAACCTGCATCCTATTGACTCAGAAGTGAGTGCGCTACCCATAGAATCAGAGCTGACACCTAATACTATCTCAGTAATACCATACTGACACTGTCCAGTTTCACAAATGATAAAAGGCTACACAGATGGGATGCTGGAGGAAAAACTGAAAGAATCAAACTGTGTAACAGTTTGCAGTATAATGACACCGTACGAATACAGCACATAGCATAACAACTAAAATTATGGCAAATGTACGTAAAAACTTCCAATGAGGGGTCAATATTCATTATGGAAAACACTCACTCAGTGCTCCACAGAAATGAATGGGATAGACCAGTAGAATTCAAAGTTTTGGGGTCATTTAGAGAGCTATGCTGTTTCACTCCACGACACAGCTGCCTCCCAATTATCTGATTCTCTGTTAAAGAGCTGGGGGTGGACAGTTTTTTTATCTAATATTCTGTATTTTATGAAGTTCTGGATCATGTAAGATACAGAAACTTTTATAAGTTTGGCAAGTTAAACCTTGTGACTTTAAACAAATAATTTCACATTGGTCATGAGGAAAGAAAGATTTGCAGATAGAAAGCTCAACCATCAGACTGAGATCTGGCAGTCACTCAGTTCTTCAATCAGTCTATGAATATGAAAGGTGAAATGCTCATTATGTGTAGCACTGACAGAATGATGCACTGTCAGATGAGATGTTAAACCCAAGATCCCATCTGCCCTCACAAATGGATGTAAAAGATCCCAAAATATTGTTCATTATTGGACAATGAGCAATGGAATTCTTCCCCGATGTCCTGGCTAATATTTATCAACCAACATCATTAAAAAAAAGATTATCTGGCTATTATCTAATTGTTTGTGGGACACTGCTCTGTACAAATTGGTTGCTGTTTTTTAGGCAGTGATGCTTGATCAGGACTCTTCTAAAGTGCTGATCTCTATTTTCTCTCCAGCTTGATTCCATTCTAGGATACTCAATTTAAAAAGAGTTTCAGTGTTGATTCCTGCATATACTGTTGCACATATTGTACAGTTCCATTCTTATCTAATTCTAGGCAGACATTCATTTGCAATGGCTTCTCTTCAAGCTCCCATACTGTTAACTTTGGTATCTCCCAAGGATATATCCTTGGCCTCCTCTTATTTCTCATCTCTATGCCGTCCTCCAGCAACATCATCCAAAAGCACAGTGTTAGTTTTCATAAGTGTGCTGATGACACCCAGATCCACTTTACCACCACTACCTCTCTCAACTCCTCCACTGTTGCCAATTTATCAAACTACTGGATGAACAGGAATTTCCTTCAGTTAAATATTGGGAAGACTGAAGCCATTGTTTTTGGTCCCCGTTCCAAACTCTATTCCACAGCTACGGATTCCATCCCGTTCCCTGGCAACTGTTTCTGCAACCTTGATGTCACCTTTGGTTTTGGGATGAACTTCTGTCCTCTGTTTCATGCTATCACAAAGACTGCCTATTTCCACCTCCTTAACATCACCCAACTTCGTTCCTTTCACAGCTCACGTGCTGCTGAAATTCTTGACCGTGCATTTATTATCTCTGGACTTGAATATTCCAATGCACTCCTGACTGGTCTCTCAAATTCTATCCTCCGTAAGCTTGAGGTTATTCAAACTCTGCCACCCTTTTCTTAACTTGCACCAAGTCCCTTTATCAACTCTGCTCGCTGACATACATTGCTTGCCAATTCAGCAACGTGTTGATTTTAAAATTCTCATCCTTGTTTTCAAATCTCTTCATGGTCTTGACCATGAGGTAGTGGCATAGTGGTTTTGTCACTGGACTAATAATCCAGAGACCCAGGGTAATGCTCTTGGGACCTGGGTTCACCACGGCAGATGGTGAAATTTGAATTCAATAAAAAATCTGGAAAAGTCTAATGATGACTGTGAATCGATTTGTCGTAAAAACCCATCTGATTCCTTTAGGGAAGGAAATCTGTCCTTACCTGGTCCGGCCTACATGTGACTCCAGACCCACAGCAATGTGGTTGACTCTCAAATGCCCTCTGAAATTGCCTAGAAAGTCACTCAGTTTTCAAGGGGAATTAAGGATAGGTAATAAATGCTGGCCTAGTCAGTGACGCCTACATCCCATGAATGAATAAAAAAACCTCTCCCTATCTCTGTAATCTCAGCTCTACAACTCTCCTAGACATCTGCACTCTTCTAATTCTGGCCTTGTGTGCATACCTGATTTTAATTATTCCTCCCTACATCTCTCTGCCTCACTTCACTCCTCGAAGACATTCCTAAAAACCTGCCTTTGACCAAACTTTTGGTCATCTGATCTAAAATCTCCTTATGTGGTTTGGCGTCATACTTTGTTTTATGGCATTCCTGTGAAGAGCCATGGAATGTTTTATTACATTAAAGGCCCTATATAAGTTGTGGTTGTTGTTTTCACTCATATCTGGCAATGTATGTAAACGTTCTGCTTTCCTTGCCCAGTAGAAATATGCACCATTTAAAGGGTACAAGCTACTGCTTGTGACGAAAGAGTTTGTGCTCATTAGCCTAGCATATGATAAAGGTACAATAGTTGAATAAATGGCATGGCATCTCCCACAGGTTTCTTGTGCAAGCACAAGTACAACTCTCAGGTGATACATGTACAAATACGGCCTTTGATGAATACTACATGTCCAATATTCTCTTTTCTACATCAGCATGGAAGGAAACCAGCAGACGATTTATATTTGACTCTATATTATCCACAGATTCAAATGAGAATTTGATATCAATGTTAAGGCAATGTCTGCAAATGGGAGTTTTTAAACACACATCTTAAGTTGCACTAAATTCACAGTAATTCAGGACTGACTAAAACACTTCAGAGCTGTACAGTGGAGGGTGAGAATCAGATGTACCTAGTTCTTGTCAACATCCTGCCTGACTGGAAGAAAGATGCTGGACATGCTGTGATGGTGCCCTCATAATGAGGCATCCTTAGCATACACAGAGATACAGTGGCATAGTGGTAATGTCACTGGACTAGTAATCCAGAGGCCCAGGCTAATGCTCTGGGGAGAAAATCCCACCAAAACAGTTGGTGGAATTTAAATTCAATGACCAAATCTGGAATACGAACAAAAGTAATGGTGACCTTGATAACTATCACTGATTGTTGTAAAATCCCATCTGGTTCACTAGTGTCTTTTAGCGAAGTGTAACTGCTTGTCCTTACATGCTCTGGCTTACATGTGACTCCAAACCCATAGCAATAAGGTTGACCCTTAATTGCCTTTAAACTGAGTGGCTTGCCAGGCAGTTTTCAGAGGGCGGTCAAGAGTCAACCACATTGCTGTGGCTGGCAACAAGTACTGGTGTTGCCAGCAACATAACTCCCACATTTCATGAAAGAAAAAAAACATGAATTTATAAGCAGGAAGATTGCCCATGTATTTCCTCATTAGAACTGAGCAATGAGCCCATGATAGACCAACACTCGATTATGTCAACAGAAGTTACTCAACAGCAAAAACTGGGAGCCTGACTGAGTTTTCCTCTTTCCAGCCCAGGGATGCCAAAACCAACTGTGCCCATCTTCTGCCGTGGGGGAAGCCAGCAGTGGGGATCAAATCTGCAGAATGTCTTATTGATATCATTATGTCAGTCATTGAGTTGGAGGGATATCAGGACTTACAGCAGGACTCACAGCAAGCAGCTGGTTTTGCAGCAAATAGTCTATTTTGTCTGTGAACGGTGCACAACAGCAAGAAGTCTACAGAGTCTATTTATAAAGAGTCTCTAGTCTCTGCAAAGTACAGCAACCAGAAGTCATGACCAAAACCGCAGCAACATGATTTCTCCAGAAAAATGCAGAGTGGAAGATGGTGTACATAATACAAATTACATGAGTAAAATTAATCCCAGTTATTTACAGCAGAATGGCCTCTAGGTGTGAATAATGGGAAAATTATCCAAGCATCTATATTCTGGCTGAGAATAGTGGTATCTCTATATGCAATATCAAACATGAGCACATCTTGCTGTGCCTAAGCATTACAGGGACTGGGCACATAGTTACTCCTAAAGCCTAGGGCCCTTTTCAATCTTTCAGTTATACAGTGGCTCTTGTTAATACAGGCTGTGGATCAGGCAGAAGGACCAGATTTTGAAGAATTTCTCCTAATTCACCCTCAGGGAGTTCTCTGACTGGGCTATCTTCCAAAGTACTTCAATCCACATTAACCAGGCTGTGAGCCCTATCTCAATGGGAAGCACCAGTTGGCTGTAGTTAGATTTCCCGATTGGTCGGGGAGAAAGAAAAGGTCATCTTTGAGTGCGCCCTATCTGGTTCAAAGGGATGCTTATTGATTTTATGGATATTACTCTGAGTCTACTGTTATCTCACAGTTGTTGTTGGGAGGTATGGGAAGGAAAGAGGGTGAGGAAAAGTGGAAGAAGTGAAGTACAGATGCCCTGAAGAAAGAGCACCATTATATTTAGCTGGATGAACACCTTCTGCGTCATATTGAAAATAAAAGAGCAACAGTTCAACAACACTTCAATTATCACACCCGTCGACAGAAACATTCAACTGTAAGGCTCAGGTTGCTGCCAATCTGCTAACAAGACACTGACATCTCAAAATAGGCTTTATGCAATTATTGGCTGCTGATTAATCTATATTGACCTGTACCAATCAATAAATGGACACAGGATATAAAATTGAACATCTTCATTTTCTTTGTTCTCCTTGGTGTACACACATATGGGAGGGTGAAAAGAGGAAGGGTGCAGGATTGAAAGAGGGAGGAATGCAGGAAAGAAAGTGGGGGGTGGGTCTGAAGCACAGGATTGAAATGCTAATCTTGCATTTCACATTTCCACACACACTATCTCCTATTAGCAGCCTTTTAATGCTACGTACCACAGCTGAGTTCAACTCTTCTCCTCACTTGACAATCACTTATCATCAAGGCCTGACCAACGTGGTCAGCCGTGAAACCAGGCTGAATTTTCCTCTTCCTTACCCAATGGTGCTAAGGCCAATGTGGGTCCAATTCAGACCTCCATTTTGATTGACTATGACTGTAGCATATGGGGTCTTAAACCATGCCTGCTAGATCACCAGATTTTAATATTCATGGGGCTTTTGGTACCTTGTGCTATGAGTTTAGTATCTCAATAATTCTACATTTTTCCATGTTTTGATTTAGTAGCATCTTATCTACGCTTTTGTATGTGCCAATGAACAAATACTATAATGTTTTCCTTTGGACAGTTGACACTATCTGTTTTAAGTTAAGAAAGAGAAACCTTGGGAGTTTGCCAATATTGACAGAGGGCTCTTGGAAGTGTGCCATTATTTGCAGGGTGTCTCCAGTAGTATACTACAACCTACAGGACACCTCATGCAGAAATATTTGAATCCACCACCTTAGAACCATCAATTATTACAACATTCATGTACACCCAAATAGAAAGATAATTCCTAATCTTGCTCTGTATTGCAGAAGCACCAATAGAAGGTTGGGTGTGAATGAATGCAGCTAGAAATATGGAGTTATAAAAGAATCCAGCTATAAGTACAGAGTTATAAGATTAAAAAAATAATTTTTCTATGAAGTAGAGATTAAAAATTAAAAGCAGAGCTTATCTACTGGACAAAGGTTCAGAAATTTATAAACATGCCAGGCATAACTGTGTGCTCAAGGGCACCAACATCCTATGGCATAGGACATAGTATACCCTCTAACACAAGGCAGTTCCTTAAAAAAGGAACTGGCCTCTACATCACCTCAGCAAAGCATCGATAAATTTAAGATACTACAATCTAATAATGGATAACCTTAAGGATTCCTCTAAATCACTAGTCAGCTAAATCCTGGAAATGAAGTGTAGCAAGAATGTGACCATCTGCAACTCTCAGTATTTTGTTTGATTGAAGAATGCTGACGAAAACGAAGGATACTGCGTAAAACGAAGGATGTTGACTAAAACGACGGATGTTGTCCAGCATGTGTGCTCAACATGCTTCCAGCTGGCTCAGCTCTTTTATGGTATAAGTATTGGAACCACACAGTAGGATTTTTAGATTTGTTGGATTCACTCCAGTGTCACTCAAGATAAAGGTATGGCTGCTGTAAGGTAGCAATGATTATCCCTTAACTGGGATAAAGGTATCCCGCTAGACTGTATAGCTTTCTAATCGGGGATTTAAGGTAAATACTAATTTAAATATTGATGGATATCTTAAACATCTCTCTAACGTTATTAAGACATGGGTTCTCTAATAGGAACAAGATAATACATAATTTTCCTGGAACAATCAATGTTGCGATTACCATCAACAGTGAATTACATGTTCAGTTCTTTAATAAACTTTAGAAAATATATTGTCTCATATAGTCTTCCGTATCCAAACTTGAGAACCCATCTCTGTACACACTTGAGTGGAGAGGTGCTTTGTCAAGGCATGATGCCCAGACCCTTATAGTAATCGGGTGTTTTAATCTGCCTAAAACTAGTTAAAAAAATTATCTGGAGGATGGTAATATTCTCTATAGTTCCTTTCCCTCAGGGGGAGTTAGATCAGTTCTTTAGAGCCATTTAATGTCTGTCAAGGCTGTCTTTCTCAACCTTAATTGAGAGTGATCATCCGAGCAGTACGCCTGATCTGGGATAATCCCAAAACGGGGCTAGGATTAAAATCCACTGAATAGATATTGTCCCATTAGATAGTATTTACAGCACACTTGGTCCAACAGATCCATGCCAATGCTTATGCTGCCCACAAGATTCCTCCTACCTTTCATCATTGTAACTCCATGTGTTTATGTAGCTTCCCCTCAAATGTACCTACGCTATTTGTCTCAATCCGTCCGTGTGATAGTGAGTTCCATGTTTTAACCACTCTCGGCATAAAGAAATTTCTCCTGAACTTGTTACTGGGTTTGACAATGACTATCTTATATTCACAGGCCCTAGTTCTAGTCTCCCCTGCAAGTATAAATATCTTCTCTACATCTATTGTAACAAACACCTTCTCAATCTTAAAGACCTCCACCAGGTCATCCTCAGTCTTATCTTTTTTTTTAATTAAGTCACGGGATGTGGGCTTCGCTGGCTGATCTCCAACAACCATAACCATCTTCCTTTGTATGACTCCAACCAGCAGAGAGTTTTCCCCCTGATTCCAGTTTTGCTACAGCTCCTTGATGTCACACTTGATCAAATGCGGCTTTGATGTCAAGAGCAGTCACTCTCGCCTCACCATGGGAGTTCAACTCTTTTGTCCACGTTTGAACCAAGGCTGTAATGAGATCAGGGGCTAAGTGGCCCTGGCAGAACCCAAACTGGGCATCAGTGAGCAGGTTATTGCTAAGCAAGCGCCGCTTGAGAGCACTGTTGATGACCCCTTCCATTAAATTAATGATGATCGAGAGTAGACTGATGGGATGGTAATTGGCCGGGTTGGATTTGTTCTGCTTTTTGTGTACAGGAATACCTGGACAATTTTCCACATAGCCGGATAGATGCCAGTGGTGTTGCTGTACTGGAACACCTTGGCTAGGGGCATGGCAAGTTCTATAGCACAAGTCTTCAGTACTACTGCTGAAATATTGTCAGGGCCCAAAGCCTTTGCAGCATCCAGTTCCTTCAGCCATTTCTTGATATCATGTGGAGTTAACTGAATTGGGTAAAAACTGGCATCTGTGATGCTGGGGACTTCCAGAGGAGGCTGAGATGGATCATCCACTCGGCACTTCTGGCTGAAGATTACTGCAAATGCTAAAGCATTATCTTTTGCACTGATGAGCTGGGCTCCTCCGTCATTGAGGATGCGGATATTTGTGGAGCCTCCTCCTCCACTGAGTTGTATAACTGTCCACCACCATTCACGACTGGATGTGGCAGGACTGCAGAGCTTAGATGTTATCCATTGGTTGTGGGATAGCTTAGCTCTGTCTATTGCTCACTGCTTATGCTGTTTGTAGTAGTCCTGTTTTATAGCTTCACCAGGTTGACAGCTCATTTTTAGATATGCCTAGTGCTGCTCCTGGCATGCTCTCCTGCACTCTTCATTGAACCAGGGTTGATCCCCTGGCTTGATGGTAATGATAGAATAGGGGATATGCCGGGCCATGAGGTTATACATTGTGTTCGTGTACAATTCTGCTGCTAATGGCCCACAGCGCCTCATGGATGCCCAGTCTTGAGTTGCTTGATGTATTTGAAATCTATCCCATTTAGCACGGTGGTAGTGCCAAACAACACGATGGAGGGTATCCTCAATGTGAAGGCGGGGCTTTGACTCCACAACAACTGTGCGGTGGTCACTCCTAACGATACTGTCATGGACAGATGCATTTGCGGCAGGCAGGTTGGTGAGGATGAGGTCGAGTATGTTTTTCCCTCTTGTTGGTTCCCTCACGACCTGCTGCAGACCCAGTCTAGCAGCTATGTCATTTAGGACTCAGCCAGCTCGGTCAGTAGTGGTGCTATTGAGCCACTCTTGGTGATGGAGATTGAAGTCCTCCCACCCAGAGTACATTCTGCATCCCTGTCACCCTCAGTGCTTCCTCCAAATGGTGTTCAACATGGAGGAGCACTGATTCCTCAGGTGAGGGAGGACGGTATGTGTTAATTGCAGGAGGTCTCCTTGCCCATGTTTGAGCTGATGCCATGAAACATCATGGGGTCCGGAGTCAATGTTGAGGACTCCCAGGGCAACTCCCTCCTGACTGTATACCACTGTGCCGCCACCTCTGCTGGGTCTGTCCTGCTGGTGAGACAGAACATCCCATGGATGGTGATGGTGGTGTCTGGGACATTATCCGTGGAGATGACTATGTTAGGCTGTTGCTTGAGAGACAACTCTCCCAATTTTGGCACTAGCCCCCAGATGATAATAAGGAGAACTTTGCAGGGTCAAGGGGGCTGCAACTGCCATTGTCGTTTCTGGTGCCAAGGTTGATGCCAGGTGGTCTGTCTGGTTTCATTCCTTTTTTTGTGACTTTATAGCGGTTTGTTACAACTGAGTGGCTTGCTAGGCCATTTCAGATGGCATTTAAGAGTCAACCACATTGCTGTGGGCCTGGAGTCATGTGTAGGCCAGACCAGGTAAGGACGACAGAATTCCTTCCCTAAAGGACAAAAGAGCCCTATCGTGTTTAATCAATCTGATAGGTATAACCTTTTAGTTCTGGCGTCATTTTAGTAAATGTAAGGGCAGGGTGGGGTGGGGGAAGTGCAGTTGTAGGCTGACAGGGAAAATGGTCATGCTTTCATTGGACTCACTGGCATCATTACTTTATGGGAACATTTGCAGCCAATAAGTTTGTTGTTCATACTCATCAAGTCAAGTTTCCCCCACCAGTTAGATCAGTATTTTGGCCTCATTTTACAATGATTCAAATGTTCTCTCTTGATATTAAACAAAGTTGGGAGGCTAAAATCTACAAGTGTGCTGTTTGGTGTTTTCCACTCAAGTGGACTTTTCCCATATCCATCGTACACGTTTCTGAAAGCTGAGTCACAACACTGGAGCAGTTTGCTTCCATTCATTCCTCAGTCAGGAGTGCTTTTGCCTGGTAAGTTACTGGTATAGTTGGCCAGTGGAAAACAAAAAGGGATATTTCAAAAGTTAATTCAGTAAAAATTAAATATGTATATACGCTCAATTCTTTGGTTAAATGTTAGGAGCAGTCAAAAAATATAATGCAATCTGATGAAGCTGTTTTTTTTTGGAACAGACCTAACAAAACCTTCTGTCCCAAAGCAGAGTCACAGCAATCAATACACTCAGAGTAATATTTCGACAAGGTCTTCCCTACTGTTCAACAAGCACCTTGTGGTGAAGATCACAGAGGCTGCCAAAGTGAGGTATGAACTGCTGTGACTGTTCAGACAAACTGTGCGAGACATGAGACAAAACCAGTCCTCTTGATCCTGTGGTGAAACATTCCCCGATCCTTATGATAAAGTCAAGTATATTCCATTCAAATACTGAAAGCAAACAAACTGAAACAGTTCTCTATAAAAATAGCCAAATACAGCTGCGCTTAGTATTGTGAGGTTGTGTTGCATTGAACGTAACATTAGGCAATAAGTCTACATGTTAAGAATTAACTAATGTTAAGGCCAGCAGAAAAAATAAAATCAGCCTTTTCTTCTAAATAAAGGTTTAACAATACGTAACAAGAGGCCCATTAGGCCATTCATTGCACTGTATATGCTCAGTCCATTACTCTAATTCAGTACTTTGCACATTCCTGGTTTCCATATTACAAAATGGATACAGAGGCATTGCAGAAGATGCAGAACAGATTTACAAGGATGATGCCAAAACTGAAGAGGTTATAACTAATTAGTAAAAACTGAACTGATTGGGCTTCTTTGTTAGAATAGAGAAGGCTGAGGGGTGACCTAATAAAGGTCTTTATTACCGTGAAGGGGTTTGATGGAGTATACAAAGGTAAGATGTTTACACTTGTGAGGAGACCAAAACTAGGGTTCATAAATATATGAGAATCACTAGTGAATCCAATAAGGGATTCAAAGGAAAGGTGTTTATCCAGAAACTGGTTAGATTGTCTCTATTAATAAAGTTGAGGATCCCAAATGCTTTTTCTTTAAATAGCCTTCTCAATTTGTTCTGACACCTTCAAAGATTTGTATACATAAACCTCCAGGACTCTCGGTTCCTGCCCACTTCTTAAAATTGTATCATTTAAGTTTATACTGCTTCTACTCATTCTTCCTACCAAAATATATCACTTCACACATTTATTTGTTAAATTTCACCAGCAATACATATGCCCAATTCACCATCTGTCCTTATCCTTTTCATTGCTTATTACATTTCCAATTTTCATCTCATCTGCAAACTTTGAAATTATGCCCTTTATACCCAAGTCCGGGTCATCAATATGTATCAAAAAGAGCGGTGGTCTGAAAAGCAATCAATGACCACTACTCTGTTTCTGTCTCTTAGCCACTTTGTATCCAAAATGACATTGTCCCTTTGATCCAAGAATGATACGAGGGTTTAAAGTGTTAAGTTATAGAGACAGTTTTCAGAATTTTAGTTTGAATTCCGTTGAGCTTAGAAGACTAAGGTGCAAGCAAATTGAGGTGCTTAAAATAAAGGAAGTTAATAGGATAGATATTTAGGGTGCAATTTAAAGTCCTCCCCTATGGCGTGCTTGTTGGCGAGGGGGCATTAAATCAGGTGGGAGGGTAGCAGGTGGGGACCCTACCATTGGCCCGATTAAGTCGGTAGCAGGAAAGCTTGTGAATGGACTTCTTGCCCTGCTGCCAATTGAGGCCTTTAAGTGGGCAGTCAATGCCCTCTCAAGGGCTGCATCCTGTGCTGCTGGTATTCACCCAGAGGCAGGCAGGGGACTAGCCATGCAGAAAGCCCAAAAATCAAACCATCAGGGTTACTTGCCAGCTCTGGTAAGAGGGGGGTTGTGTGTGTGTGTGTGTGTGTGTGTGTGTTGGGGGGGGGGGGGGGGGGGGGGGGGGGGGGTGCAGGGGTGTGCCCATCATTCAGAGGGACTTAGTGCCTGATTGAAGGGGCCAGCATCTGGAAGTGGGGCGCCTGCTCAGAACCTCCCCACCCTTGCTGCCGACCTCACCCATGACCCACCTTCTGACATCACTCACTGGTGCTTGGGTGTATGGTGATCCTGGGCCTTGGGTAGGTGTGTATCGGCAGCAGCCACCATCTCTCTAGTGGCACTGCCAATCAGTGAAGAGTTGCTGGCCTCTGATTGGCTGGCAGTTGTTGGTCAGTGGGGTTTTCTCCCAAGGGTCCATGATCCTGGGTCTGCTGCTGCTCAGTTAAACGACTAGCACTTAATTCGGCAGGCCTTCCCCAAAAGAGGTGACACAGGGTTCTCGCCAGCTCTCCAGTCAGAGTTTGAGACCTTCATTAAAAACCACCATAGAAACCATTCCCTCTGGCGTTGGAATCAGAGCAAGGTGATATGATTTTTAAATTAGAGCTAGACCATTTAGGATTAATATTAGGAAGCAGTTTTCTACACAAAGGGTAGTGAAAATCAGAAACTCACTTGCCTAAAAGTCTATGAGCACTGGGGATCGATTAGAGCTTTCAAGTTTGAAATTGATAATTTTTTGTTCAGCAAGTGTATCACGGGATATGAAAAGGTGAGTAATTGGAATTGTAACACAAATTCTTCAACAGCTACACTTTGTATTTATGTAGTGCCTTTAGTCTAGTAAAACTTCTCAAAGTGCTTCACAGGAGTGTTACAAAATAAAATTATCATCGAATCACATATTAGGCAAAAAAAGGTAGGTTTAATGCGCATCCTAAAGGAGGAAAGGGAGGTAGAGAGGCAAAGAGATTTAGGGAGGGAATGCCAGAACTTACAGCCTTAGCAGTTGTAGGCACAGCTGTAAAATGGGGGCTGATCAAGAGGCCAGAATCAGGGTAGTGCAGACATCACTCTGGGGCTGGAGTGGTCACTCTGGGGCTGGAGTGGACTACAGAAGTAGGGGGAGGCAAGGCCATGCAAGGATTTGAAAACAGCCTTGCGTAACCAGGGCCCAATGTCGTTCAGTGAACACAGTGCTGATGGGCTAGAGGGATTTGGTGTGAATTAGCACATGGAAAGCAGAGTTTTGGACGAAGGTAGAACATGGGAGGCTGGCCAGCAGTGCGTTAGAATAGTTATATCTAGGAGGTAACAAAGGCATGAATGAGGATTTTAGCAGCCAGTGAGCTGAGACAGGGGAGGAGTTGGGCAATACAAACCAGGTGCAAATAGGCGGTTTTAGTGATGGCATGGATGTGGTTGGAAATTCATCTTGTGGTCAAATATGATGCCATGGTTGCAAACTGTCTGGTTCAAAATCACAGATGCCAGGGAGAGGGATGGAAACAGTGGCTAGGGAAAGGAGTTAGTGGTAGCAACCAAAGAGAATGGCTTCAGCCATCCCAACATTTGGTTGGAAGTGATTTCTGCTCATCCAGTACTGGATATTGGACAAGCAGTCTAACAATTTAGATACAGTGGAGGGGTTGAGAGAGTTGGTGGCAAAGTAGAGCTGGGTGTCATCAGCATGCATATAGAGACTAATGCTGTGCTTTTGAATGGTTCCTCCGCCTGTAGATGGATAGATCTTTGGTGCAGACAAGATCACCACAGGAATGGCATGGGAGCAGGAAGAGAAACCATTCCAGGAGACTCTCTGGCCATAATTCAATAAATAAGAATGAAGGCAAGTGCAAACCTATCCAGCTGGATGACAGTAGTGAGGCACTGGAATAGGATGGCTTTGTGATATGAGGTACATGTACATTTAAGGGAGCATTTCTTAAACTGCTGTCAATCACTACCATCTGTGATGTATTATTCCCACGACTTGTATTCAGTCTACAAGCAGCGGAGATCAGATGTACTATATGTAATTTCATATGAACATACGAACTAGGAGTAGGCCAATCAGTCCTTCAAGCCTGCTCCGCCATTCAATAAGATCATGGCTAATTTGATCGTAATCTCCCGCCTACCCCTGATATCCTTCCACCCCCTGATTAATCAAGAATCTATCAAGCTCTGCATTAAAAATACCCAAAGGCATTGCTTCCACTGCCTTTTGATGAAGAGAGTTCCAAAGATTCACAACCCTCTGAGAAAACATTTCTCATCTATCTTAAATGAGCGATCCCTTATTTTTAAACCATGACTCCTAGTTCTAGATTCATCCACAAGAGGTAACAGTCTATCCACATCCACTCTGTCAAGGCCCCTCAGGATCTTAAAGGCTCACTCTATTTGTATATAGGCCCTATCTTCAAATAAATAACCCATATTGTTGTTTCACCAAACTCTCTTATATGATTGGTATGTCTACGTTGCATAGAGAAGAACGTATCACAGTGGCAGGATGGTGTTGAAGATTTGACTAAGAACTATACAAGCCTCAACCCTTCACATACAGCAGAAGAAAAAAATTGGTGTGGAAGTGAAACAACTATCAAGAACTCACCATGTGTATAAGATTCAGTGATTCTGCAACATTGTACAAATCCTACACACCATACCTTCGTTCTGGGGTTGCACCTCGCTCCAGCCAGCAGGCATTGGGTCCTGGTAAGATTGTTCACATTTGGAGGAGCTTAAAGAGTATAAGTCTACCTCCTGCAAATTATACGCAAGATCAGAAATTAATTAGCTGATTCTGGAAAGTTTAATTATTCTAAGCAGAACGCAGACAGCAGACACTCCATTTCTGCTGCTCACTGTCTCTTCAGGTGGTCTGGGGAAGTTCACAGAATCATAGAAATATTACAGCATAGGGGTCTTTTTGCCCATCGTGTATGTACCAGCTTTCCAAATGAACAAGTCACTTAGTGTCATTCACCTGTCTTCTCCCCATAACCCTGCACATTCTTCCTTTTTAAATAACAGTTCAATGCCCATTTGGACAATTCAATGGAACCTGCCTCCACCATACTGGCAGTGTCTTCCAGACCTTTACTACTCGCTGCATGACAAAGTTTTCCCTCATGTCTCTTTTTTCTTATTCATTCACGGGATGTGGGCTTTGCTGGGTGTCAGCAATAATTGCCTACCCCTAGTTGTCCTTGAGAAGGTGGAAGTGAGCTGCCTTCTTGAACCGCTGAAGTCCATGTGGTGTAGGTACCCCACAGTGCTGTTAGGAAGCAAGTTCCAGGATTTTGACCTAGCTACAATGAAGTAACGTTGACATATTTCCAAGACAGGATGGTGAGTGGCTTAGAGGGGAATTTGCAGATGGTGGTGTTCCTATCTATCTGCTGCCCTTGTCCTTCTAGATGATAGTGGTCGTGGGTTTGGAAGGTGCTGACGAAGGAACCTTGGTGAATTCCTGCAGTGCATCTTATCGATGGTACACACTGCTGCCACTGTGCGTCAGTGGTGAAGGGAGTGAATGTTTGTGGATGTGATGCCAGTCAAGCGGGCTGCTTTGTCCTGGATGGTGTCAAGCTTCTCGAGTGTTGTGGGAGCCACACTCACCCAGGCAAGTGGGGAGTATTTCATCACACTCCTAACTTGGACCTTGTAGATGGTGAACAGGCTTTGGGGAGCCAGGAGGTGAGCTACTCGTCGCAAGATTCCTAGCCTCTGACCTGCTCTTGTAGCCACAGTATTTATATGTCTAGTCCAGTTCAGTTTCTGGTCAGTGGTCAGTTATGAAGATAGATTGAAAAAGTTAGGACTGTTTTCCTTGGCAATAACCTGCTCATTTACGCCCAGTTTGGGTTCCAGAAGGGTCACTCAACTCCTGACCTCATTACAGCCTTGGTTCAAACATGGACAAAAGAGCTGAACTCCCAAGGTGAGGTGAGAGTGACTGCCCTTAACATCAAGGCCGCATTTGACCAAGTGCAGCATCAAGCCCTAGCAAAACTGGAGTCAATGGGAAACCTCTCTGCTGTTGGTGTCATACCTAGCACAAAGGGAGATGGTTGTGGTTGTTGGAGGTCAGTCACCCCAGCTCCTGGACATCATTGCAGGAGTTCCTCAGGGTAGTGTCCTCAGCCCAACCATCTTCAGCTGCTTCATCAATGACCTTCTTTCCATCAAAAGGTCAGAAGTGGGGATGTTCGCTGAAGATTGCACAATGTTCAACACCATTCGTAACTCCTCAGATACTGAAGCAGTCCATGTCCAAATGCAGCAAGACCAGGACAATATCCAGGCTTGGGCTGACAAGTGGCAAGTAACATTTGCGCTACACAAATGTCAGGCAATGACTATCTCCAACAATAGAGGATCTAACCATCGCCTCTTGACATTCAATGGCATTGCCATCACTGAATCCCCCACTATCAACATCGTGGGAGTTACCATTGACCAGAAACTGAACTGAACTAGCCATATAAATACTGTGGCTACAAGAGTAGGTCAGAGGTTAGGAATCGTGCAACGTATAACTCGCCTCTTGACTCCCCAAAGTCTGTCCACCATCTACAAGGCACCGGTCAGCAGTGTGATGGAATACTCCCCAGTTGCCTAGATGAGTGCAGCTCCTACAACACTCAAGAAGCTGGACACAGTCCAGGACAAAACAGTCCGCTTGATTGGCACCACATCCACAAACATTCACTCCCTTCACCACTAACACACAGTAGCAGCAACATTTACCATCTACAAAATGTACTGCAGGAATTCAGCAAGGCTCTTTTGAAGCACCTTCCAAACCCACGACCACTACCACCTAGAAGGACAAGGGCAACAGACAGATGGGAACACCACAACCTGGAAGTTCCCCTCCAAGTCACTCACCATCCTGACTTTGAAATATATTGCTGTTCCTTCACTGTTGCTGGGTCAAAATCCTGGAACTCCCTCCCTAACAGCAATGTGGGTGTACCTACAACACATGGGCTGCAGCGGTTCAAGGCGGCGGCTCACCACCACCTTCTCAAGGACAACTAGGGATGGGTAATAAATGCTGGCCCAGCTAGCGAAGCCCACATCCTGTGAATGAATAATAAAAAAAAGTCAACTGGCACAACAGTGTGATGAAATAGATGTCAAAGCAGAAACATTAAGCCGATCTATTGTGCTGTTAGGAACTAGATATAGTTTTAAGTAAGTTACATTTCTATTTGTGGGTGTTAAGAAGAAGATATAGCTTTAAGTTTAATTTCTATTCATTTTATTTGCATGTAAGAAAGATGAAACCTGGGTTTGGTTTCATTTTAGAGTTTTTTGAGATGGAGCCAGGAAGTCTCCAGGCCCAGTTTGTATACATGCATTTTTAATGAGGTTTTATGACTTTTGAAGTGAAGAGTTGGGTTCCCAAGGAGTTAGTGGTTTAGGGAAGTTAAAACTAACATAAGAAGTAGGAAAAAACTGTGCTGTTGCCTAGCAACAGGGGATCAGAGAGAGATCCACAGAGACAGGGAGAGACAGAAAGTCAGATTTCAGTTGAGTTGGTATTTGTAAACCACAGAATGAAGACAGAAAAGGTCTAAGACTCTCTCTAGCTGGAAATGATGCCAGACTGCTGAGGAAATGAGCTTAAGGAACTCATGTATTGCTCTAAAGTTAAAGTAATAGTGAATTTAGAATGAGTTTTCTGGATATCTCAAGGGAGATATCAATTGTGGAAGGACTTCTAGTGAATGTTCGGAAGTCTACTGGAAAATAAACCTCTTTGCAACTGAACCAGCTCTAGCCTTGGTGTGGAAATAGTGGTACCGCTTTACTGGAGTGTTGGGTCTGTAAGGGTATTGCTGGGATAAAAGAGCTAGTGTGAGTTGAATACTTTTTTCCTTGGTATTTGTTGAAATCTTTCCAACCTTTTGTTGTCTACTATAATATAGTTAATGTTTCTTATTTAATAAATGTTTTATCTTTTTGTTGAAAAGTCAACTGCAGACTCCTGTGAATCTGTTTCAGTAAGTACCCTCATGATTTAAAAAAAGTGGTCTATCAAACCAGGCTCCATTCTGGGATCTGACTTGTCCAGTTTTAACATCAGCTGGGATCATAACAATGCACAGAACACAGTCTAAGATGCAAGATAAACACCCCTGAAGCAACCCATGTTCATATGCAGCAAGACCTTGACAATATTCAGGCTTAGGCAAGCACCATACGAGTTCTGCGCAATGACCATCTCCAACAAGACAGAATCTAACCATCACGCCCACTATCAACATCCTGAGGGTTATCATTGACTAGAAACTGAACTGGACCAGCCATATAAATACTGTGGCTATAAGAGAGGGCAGAGGCTGGGAATTCTGTGGCAAGTAACTCACCCCCCGATTCTCCAAAGCCTGTCCACCATCTAAAAGGCACAAGTTAGGAGTGTGATGGAATATTGTCCAATTGCTTGAATGAGTGCAACTCCAACAATACTCAAGAACCTCGAAACCATCAAAGTCAAAGCAGTCTGCTTCATCAACCACCTTCAACATTCACTCCCTCCGCCACAGGCGCAAAATGGCAGCAGTGTATACCAGCTACAAGATGTGCTGCAGCAACACACCAACACTCCTTCGACAGCATCTTCCAAACCTGCGACCTCTACCATGTAGAAGGACAAAGATGCATAGAAACATCACCACCTGCAAGTAGAGATCAGATCTACTATACGTATTTCCCCAATTAATTCTATTTGTACACAGTCCTATCTTCAAATAAAGAATTCACATTATTATTTCACCAATCCTGGTCGTGTGATTGGTACATTTAGAGCAAATAGAGAAGAACATAACAGATGGCATGGTCAAGATTGTTAAAGGCTGCATATTGGTTGAGGAGGATAAGGGGAATTAATTTGGAAAGGAAAAGAAACTTGGAGCCGGGGCGGTTGCTTCCAAGGATGGCGAGATCAAGCGTGAGCTTTTTGAGGACAGGGTGATGTTGGCAGATTTGAAGGATAAAACAAAAGAGGGCCAACCATTGACAATATCAACTAACATGTGAGCCAAGAAGGGAGAAGCTGGGTGGCTCACAGTTCAGTGAGAATAGGAACATGGGAGCAGGAGGTGGGTCTCAGCGACAAGATGAGCACAGAAAGATGTGGGAGGAGGTAGGAGAAAATGTAGGGAAAGATGGAAGTTCAGGGATCGGGTGGGAGGAACCCTGGTGGAAGTCTGGCCCAATGGGCTAAGAGATGGGAGAGAAGTGATAGAGGCAACGATCAGATAGTCTCAATCTTAGTGGCAAACATGGCCGAGAGTAATGATGATCTACCCCAGAGGGCTATGGAGGGTCAGTCATTGAATATATTCAAGACAGGAATCGATAGATGTCTAGATATTAAATATATCAAGGGATATGGAGATAGTGTGGGAAATGGCACTGAGGTAGAAGATCAGCCACGATCTAGTTGAATGGCGAAGCAGGCTCGAGGGACCGAATGGCCTACTCTTGTTCATGAGAAAGAGAAAAGACAAAATAGAGAAACAGTGAAAAGGTGAGCAAGTGAGAGGGAGAGAGAGATGATGAGAATCAGAGAAAAGGAGACAGAACGCGAGGCTGAGAAAGAGGTTGGGAGACTGAGAGTGACAACCAGAGAAAGAGCTAGGACAAGGCTGAAATTGTAAGAAAAGGAGAAAGGAAGACAGAAGGATGAAGAAATTGGAAGGAAGAGCACACAGATAAGGGGCAAGGCAAAGCAAGGGAGACATTCTGGAATTTTTTTGATCATTTCCCCCCTCATAATGAATTTTGTAATTGAGTTCCAGTGTCTAATTTTCAAGTATTTTTGCACATTTCAAAAAGCTATGTAGTGACAGTGCTGGATCTTTCTCAATGAGGTTGATATTGGAGGAATGTCCATAGCAACCAAAGACATCAAACAATTTGTTCTCTCATCTGATAGGTCCAATAAATGTTCACACCCACCTATTTTTTAAAATTCATTCACGGGATGTGGGCTTCGCTGGCTGGGCCAGAATTTATTGCTCATCCCTAGTTACTCTTTAGAAGGTGGTGGTGAGCTGCCTTCTTGAACCATTGCGGTCCATGAGGTGTAGGTGCACCTACAGTGCTGTTAGGAAGTGCTGTGTGTCAGTGGTGAAGGGAGTGAATGTTTGTGGATGTGATGCCAATCAAGCGGACTGCTTTGTCCTGGACTGTGTCTGGCTTCTTGAGTGTTGTAGGAGCTGCACTCATCCAGACAACTGGGGAGTATTCCATCACACTGCTGACTGGTGCCTTGTAGATGGTGGACAGACTTTGGGGAGTCAGGAGGCGAGTTATTCGTTGCACAATTCCTAGCCTCTGACCTACTCTTGTAGCCACAGTATTTATATGGCTAGTTCAGTTCAGTTTCTGGTTAATGGTAACCCCCACGATGTTGATGGTGGGGGATTCAGTGATGGACAATGCCATTGAACGTCAAGGGCGATGGTTGGATGCTCTCTTGTTGGGAGATGGTTATTGCCTGACACGGGTCATGTGAATGTTACTTACCACTTGTTAGCCCAAGCCTGGATATTGTTCAGGTCATGCTGCATTTGAACATGGATTGCTTCAGTAGGTGAGGAGTCATGAATGGTGTTGAACATTGTGCAAATCATCAGCGAACATCCCCACTTCTGATCTTACGATGGAAGGAAGGTCATTGATGAAGTAGCTGAAGATGGTTGGGCCTAGGACACGACCTTGAGGAACTCCTGCAGTGATGTCCTGGAGTTGAGGTGACTGACCTCCAACAACCAAAACTATCTTCTTTTGTGCTAGGTATGACTCCAACCAGCGAAGAATTTTCCCGATTCCCATTGACTCCAGCTTTCCTAGGGCTCCTTGATGCCACAGTCCATCAAATGCTGCCTAGAAGTCAAGGGCAGTCATTCTCACCTCACCTCGGGAGTTCAGCTCTTTTATTCATGTTTGAACCAAGGCTGTAATGAGGTCAGGAGCTGAGCGGCCTTGGTGGAACCCAAACTGGGCGTCAGTGAGCAGGTTATTGATAAGCAAGTGCCACTCGCTAGCACTGTTGATGACCACTTCCATTACTTTACTGATGATCGAAAGTAGACTGATGGGGTGGTAATTGGCTGGGTTGGATTTGTCCTGCTTTTTGTGTACAGGACATACCTGGGCAAGTTTCCACATAGCCGGGTAGGTGCCAGTGTTGTAGCTGTACTGCAACAGCTTGGCTCAGGGTGCGGCAATTTCTGGAGCACAAGTCTTCAGTACTATTGCTGGAATGTTATCAGGGCCCATAGCCTTTGCAGTATCCAGTGCCTTCAGCCATTTCTTGATATCGTGTGGAGTTAATCGATTTGGCTGAAGACTGGCATCTGTGATGCTGGGGATGTCCGGAGGAGGCCGAGATGGATCATCCACTCGGCACTTCTGGCTAAAGGTTGTTGCGAATGCTTCAGCCTCATCTTTTGCACTGCTGTGCTGGGCTCCTCCATCATTGAGGATGGGGATATTTGTGGAGCCTCCTCCTCCATTGAGTTGTATAATTGTCCACCACCATTCACGACTGGATGTGGCAGGACTGCAGAGCTTAGATCTGATCCATTGGCTGTGGGATAGCTTAGCTCTGTCTATTGCTTGCTGCTTATGTTGTTTGTAGTAGTTCTGTTTTATAGCTTCACCTGGTTGACACCGTATTTTTAGGTATGCCTGGTGCTACTCCTGGCATGCACTCCTGCATTCTTCATTGAACCAGGGTTGGTCCCCTGGCTTGATGGTAATGGTAGAGTGGGGGATATGCTGGGCCATGATGTTACAGATTGTGCTCGAGTACAATTCTGCTGCTGCTGAAGGCCCACAGCGCCTCATGGATGCCCAGTCTTGCTAGATCTGTTCGAAATCTAATCCATTTAGCATGGTGGTAGTGCCACACAACACAATGGAAGGTATCCTCAACGTGGAGGCAGGACTTCGTCTCCACAATGACAGAATAGACAAGCCTAGATACATGTGCGGCAGGCAGGTTGGTGAGGATGAGGTCAAGTATGTTTTTCCCTCTTGTTGGTTCCCTCACCACCTGCCGCAGACCCAGGCTAGCAGCTATGGCATTTAGGACTCGGCCAGCTTGGTCAGTAGTGGTGCTACCGAGCAACTCTTGGTGATGGACATTGAAGTTCCACACCCAGAAAACATTCTGCCCCCTTGCCACCCTCAGTGCTTCCTCCAAGTGATGTTCAACATAGAGGAGCACTGATTCATCAGCTGAGGTACATGGTAACCAGCAGGAGGTTTCCTTGCTCGTGTTTGATGCCACGACACGAGGGGTCCATAGTCGACTTTGAGGACTCTCAGGGCAACTCCCTCCCGACTGTGCCACCACCTCTGGGTCTGCCCCGCCGGTGGGACAGGACATACACAGGGATGGTGATGGTGGAGTCTGGGACATTATCTATAAGGTATGATTCCATGAGGGTGACTATGTCAGGCTGCTGCTTGACTAGTCTACAAGATAGTTCTAGCCCCTAGATATTAATAAGGAGGACTTTGCAGGGTCGAGAGGGCTGTGATTGCCGTTGTCATTTCCGGTGCCTAGGTCGATGCCAGGTGGTCTGGCCGGTTTCATTCCCTTTTTGTGTTTTTGCAGTGGTTTGTTACAACTGAGTAGCTTGCTAGGCCATTTCAGAGGGCATTTAAGGCATTGCTGTGGGTCTGGAGTCACATATAGGCCAGAACAGGTAAGGACGACCGATTTCCTTCCCCAAAGGACATTAAGAACCAACAATTGGCAATGGTTTCATGGTCATCATTGGACTTTTAATTTCAGATTTTTATTGAATTCAAATTCCACCATCTGCTGTGGCGGGATTCGAACCAGGGTCCCCAGAGCCTTACCCTGGGTCTCTGGATTATTAGTCTAGCGACAATACCACTACGCCATCGATGATTTATTTCCGTGGGCAAATTATGAGGTGCTTGCTGAGAATATAATCTTGGAAGAAAAGGTAGTCAAGTTGGTTGACATGCTTGCTTTCAACTCCCCGTATGAGGAAGTTTTTTTTTAAAACGTATTCTTTCTTAGAATGTGGGCATCGCTCAATAGGCCAGCATATACTGCCCATTCCTAATTGCCCTCAAAAAGCTGGTGGTGTGCTAGCTTCTTCAACTGTTGCAGCGATCACATATACTTCTTGCGTTCAAAGTTATAAGAAAGGGAAACTAATATTTGAGGAACTGCAAAGATTTTAAAGGACATAGGAACTTAGAGAAAAAAGATTTCTATTTGGGAGAAAGCGGGAGCAGGCTATTGAGTTGGACGATCAGCCATGATTATAATGAATGGTGGAGCAGGCTCGAAGAGCCAAATGGCCTACTCCTGCTCCTAGTTTCTATGTAACCTTGGGTTAATGAGGGTTGATTTGGACAGTTTTTGAGCTCTCATATGTAGCCAAGATTATACAAACATACGAATAAGGAGCAGGAGCCTGCTCCACCATCTAATAAGATCATGGATAATCTGATAGTAACCTGAAATCTGCATCCCACCTACCCCCAATGACTTATCACCCCCTTGCTTACCAAGAATCTATTCACCTCCACCTTAAAAATATTCAAAGACTCTGCTTCCACCATCTTTTCAGGATCAGAGTTCCAAAGGTCCTCAGTGAAAAAATATTGCCTTATCTCTGTTTTCAATGGGCGATCTCTTATTTTTAAAGTGACCCCTAGTTCTAGATTCTTCCACAAGAGGAAACATCCTTTCCACACTCACCCTGTCAAGACTCCCCAGGACCTTATATGTTTCAATCAAGTCACCTTTTACTCTTCTAAGCTCCGGCGTATACAAGCCTAGCCAGTCCAACCTTTCCTCATAAGACAACCTACCTATTCCAGATATTTGTCTGGTAAACCTTCTCTGAACTGTTTCCAACGCATTTACATCCTTCCTTAAATAAGGTGACCAATACTGTACACAGTACTCCAAATGTGGTCTCACTAGTGCCCTGTAGAACTGAAGCATAACCTCCCTACTTTTGTATTCAATTCTTCAGAACATAGTAGTCTTGAGAGTCAATGTTGTTGTAACTTGCCAGGCAGATGTAAACCACTCCAGGTCCCATATATCTGCCAAGAGAATTTACTTTTTGCTTAAGAACTTCAAAACAAAGTTTTAAAGTTTTAATGCTGGAGTTACAAATAAGTTTTTGTAAATTACTTAACAGCAATCTACAAAGAGAGAAAGAAAGAGAGGAGTGAGATCAAGAGGGAGAGAGAGAGAGCGCGAAGAATGCAAGAAACAAGTAGGTCATTCAACCCCTTCAGCCTGTTCTGCTATTCAATTAGATCATGGCTGATCTGTACCTTAACTGAATTTAGACACCATTAATTACTTTTTTCCTTAAATACTCTTCCAAAAAGTATCCATCCCAATTTTGAATTTTTCTATATACCCTTCAGCTGCAACAGCTTTTTGGAGACGGTGTTCCAGGTTTTCACTACCCTTAGTAAAAATGTGCTTTTTGATATCACCCCTGAACATCCCAGCCCTAACTTTAAGGTTTCACTGTTCTGGATTCCCCCACCATAGGAAAAATTGTTTCTCTATCTATTCCTTTAATCACTTTAAAAACCTCAATTGGTTCACTCCTTAATACTCTAGGTGCAAGACAAGAGAGATAAATACGCAGAAGAATAACAATGCTGGTACATGTCTGTGTGTTGTGAATGCAACATTGATTTAAGTTCCAGCAGCCCTAATGACTTTCTTTAGTGAGTAAAAATACGTCACAGACTAGGTATTCTTAAATTGAAACCCCAGTCCGTGCTGCAATGCTACTAGCAACATTGCCACTAGTCTCAGAACCATTGAGCGGAAGGGGGAGTGGTGGGCGGAGGTGGGTGTGGTGGTTGGTGCAGGGGAGGAATTAGGCAGGATTTGCAACTACTATTCACTACCTCTCTGAGGCCATGAAAGGTACTATTATTAATGCAAGTCATTCCGTGTTTTTCCCTGCTGGATACAATGATTGGATATCAGCCGATTAGGCTCAGCAAATCTGCCCTCAGTGGTCAAACAGCTGGGCAATGTTTAAGGTTGTGTATGAAGAGTGGTCGCTGGGTCAAATTACTGAAGGACCGCTTGTGCCTGTGAGACTGCGAGTCAGTGACAGCCAGCACCATCAAGAGGTGGAGGGAAAACAGCCGAAAATAATGAAGTGTTTATGGTTAAATTAACTTGATTTTATTTAATTGCAATTGTAAGACGGCAATTTAATTCTAGGTCAAAGGAAACCTCAAAAGATGAATGTAATAGAGCAGACAACAGATCATAGAGACATGCCAAATCAAGTCGCAGTCTGTCGTCCAAATCAGCGGGTGGCAGCAGTGACAACAAAGCAAAACAGAACATGCAAGCTCGAACTGGATGCACAGAAAGCAGCTCGGCTTAAAGAAATACCGAGGGAACGTTATCACATGGCAGCAGTTTTTGAAGATTAAATTCTTTCCTCAGCAACTTGAAACAAGTTAATCTACTTCTGATTACAGGAGTTGATTGACCAATTTACTCCAAAAATAATTTCTGTGCCGTGCATTGCAAACAGAACTGATGCAGACAGAACTGATGCAGTGTTAAAGGGCAGAGGTAAGGACGGTTAAAAATAAACTTGACAAGATTGTTGCCACATTCTAACAAATTGCTGCAATGGTCTGACAGGAGCAGATAAGAGGCCGACGTCACTACCTTCTCATTTCCTGATTATTGATGGAAGAAAGACTTTCTCTTTTCAACCCCCCAAGAAGGGATTTTTCTCATTTCATCTGCACCCAAGGAGTGAATGGGCAAGCTGTGCTGAAACACAGCCATCAAATAACTCTCTATCCGTGAGTCAGACATCTGGCTTCTGGCCAGTCCCTCCTCACCACAACAAGGCCACGGTCTGAAAGCCAGCTTAAGGAAATGACTGGCACTAATCCATGCATTGCCCACTGAATTTATATACTTTCAGATTTAAGTAAATGAAGTGAAAACACCTGGTAAAAGATGTAGAAACTATGTAAACATTCCCCAATTGCTACTGATCCAACTGATTGTTCACCTAACTTCTTGTCTGATTAAAATCTCAATGGCTTTGGGTGCAGGATGGTGGAAGGGGAGAACCAGGACTGTTTTTGTTAGGACACAGGGGATAAAGGGACACTTTGATATAAGTATTTAAAATTACGGAGGCCTGGGGCACAATAAAAAGTTTCCAGTGATTAAAAAGTCTAGCAAAACGGGGCCATAGATTGCAGATTACAAGAGAAAGATTTGGAACAATGAACAGGAGAACTTCATTTTTCAATCAGAGAGTTGTGACGCTATGAAAAAATTAGCGGAGTTAGCGATTAAAGCGGACACTATGTCAACACTTAAATGAAGATTAGACAGGTGGCTGAAGGAAAGGAAAATACAGTGAATAGGCCTACTGCTCATTACTGGGGTGGATAGATATCAACATGGACTGGTTGAGTTGAACGACTGGTTTCTGTGCTGTCATTTTTACCTAATACTATGCTATTTCTTTCACTTCTGGTGGAACTAATATATTCTTTTTCAACCGCAACAGTCCTGCATGGAAATGAGCTCTGACAGTCTGTAGCAGCACAAACTACCTGTAACTTGTCATTCAATGGCCAGTCTCACTTGGGGTTGAGGTGGGGTTTGGAGGTTCACAGTATGGCCTAAACTCTAGACTTGACTATTCCAATACATTCCTGACAGATTCCCACATTCTACATTCCACAAAACTGAGATCATTCAAACCTCTGCTGCCTGTGCTCTAACTTGCACCATGTCCCATTCACCCATCATCCCCTGTGCTCACTGACCTTTACTGATGCCCAGTTAAGCAACATCTCGCTTTCAAATTCCTTTCTGGTTTCATTCCCACCTAGCATTAAACTTTTCCAGCCCTACAGACCTCAAAGATATCTGTTCTCCTTCATTTCTGGGCTCTTGAGCATCGCCAATTTCAATTGATCCACCACTGGTGGCCATGTCTTCAGTAGCCATGGCCCCAAACTCCATAAAACTATGCCTCTCTTTTCTCATTTAAGACATCTGCCTTAATATCTCACAGGTGTCAAATTTTGTTTAATAATAATGAGTTTAATAAGTCCTTTAGTGATTTACTATGTTAAATGCGCTATATAAATACAAGTTGGCTTTGTTGAGAAAGAAATTGTCACACTTTATGCAGTAGGGATGCTTTTCAAAAGTTGGGACTAAGTGTGGGATTGGAATTTTACTCTGCAGCTGGCATGTGTTTTACTTGCTCTGAGAGTTCCTGATGCAAATATTAGGTGGCCTAAGTGTTCCCCAACACTAACGGAACTCATTTCGACGCGCACACAATGTACAATCCCTGGTCAAACTTCCAATCCCAAAAATAAAATTGCAAAAGTTCAAGAAGTTACATTTCTGCACAGTTTAAGTAAAATAGAACAGTAGAATAAAGAACACCCTTCCCCAAAAGCTTTTAAGGCAGGGGGTCAATTGAACTTTCAAAAAAAAGCTAAGTTCAATAGATTTCTGTCAGGCAAGAATATTAAAGGTTACAGAACCGAGGGGGACAGATAGAGCAAGATACAGGTCAGCTATGATCTAAATTATGACGCATTGAAAAATAAACTAGATAAGAAAGTAATATAGGATATGTTAATAGCAGAAGATGAAGAAGGGTGGGAGGAGGCTTGTGTGAAGCATAAACATTGGCATAGACCTGTTGGGCAGAATGGCTGCCTTATGATTTGAATACTCTGTAATGCTTTGTTATTGAATGGTGCCACAGGCTTGAAGAGTTGAATGGCCTCCTCCTCTTCTTAAGTTCCTAACCAGGATAGAAATATAAAAGCCACTAATTCATCATTTATTAAATATGCCTGTCTTAACAGTGAAATGTATTACCTAGCATCCAAATGACACTTAAAGCCTTTGTGGTGCAAATGCGTAAAATACAAGTTACAGACTTTTGATAAATTTGATTCTTTTTCTCCAGGTTGCAATAAAATTTAAATTTACAACAAAAAATACTGATAACCATCAATTTTCTCCGGTCACATTGCAACATTACTCAAAGGGTTTGATTAGGCAGCTTGTTTAAAAAGCAGCTAACAGACATCCTATAAATAGGGTGTGGCCTGACCAGACTTGTGTAGTGCTTTATGGCAATAGCTTGCTTCTAATAAATAGTTCAGAAGCTCTGTTGTAATATCTTGCTTTTTGTTTCTTTCACTGAGTTGGAAGACTTGCAAGAGAATAACTTGTCTCATCAATTCATCAGTTTTGTTAAAGCAGCCAAAAAAAATGGCAAAGAAGGAGCAAGTGATATATACCCACTGATTAATTAGTTTATTATAGGAATCATGCACCTATTGCTTAGGCAGCAATAACAGAACTACCTTAACATCCATCTTCCATATTTCCACCAGGCTCCAACCTTTGCAGCAGCTACACAGAATTTTCTATATTTTTCTCCACCCCTTAATCCTGTAGCTCTAGAGTAGCTTTTCTAATGACGTTTCTTCATGTATGAGCCCAGTGAGAGTTGATGTGTTAATGCTGTGCGTAGCATCATCGCTGAACCAGGTGTTGTGCTCAAGCAATGCCCTCAGGCTTGCACCACTCGGGTGGGGATCTTTGGAAGGCAACAGGAGTAGGAATCCTCCTTTTTCTCTGTCTCATGCCCCCTTCGGCCAAACCTCCAAGTCCAATTACCTAACAATCAAACACCTCTTTCCGTTACTGCTTCAAAGGATTCAACAAGGTTGGTCAAGCATTAAAAGGCCATTAGACGTAGGAGCAGAAGTAGGCCATTAGGCCCATCGAGTCTGCTCTGCCATTCAATGAAATCATGGCTGATTTGATAATCCTCAACTGCACTTTCCTGCCTTTTCCCCATAACCCTTGATTCCTTTACTGATTAAAAATTTGTCTATCTCAGCCTTGAACATACTTAACAACCCAGCCTCTATAGTCCTCTGTGGTAAAGAATTCCACAGATTCACCACCCTCAGAGAAGAAATTCCTCATCTCTGTCTTAAACGGGTGATCTCTTACTCTGAGATTATGCCCTCTGGTCCGAGACTCTCCCACAAGGTGAAACAACCTCTCAGCATCTGCCCTGTCAATCCCCCTAAAAATCTTTTATGTTTTAATAAGGTAGCCTCTCACTCTTCTAAACTCCAATGAGTACAGGCCCAACCTACTCAACCTCTCCCCATAAGAAAATCCCTTCATACCCGGGATCAACCTAGTGAACCTTCTCTAGACTGCATCCAATGTCAGTATATTTTTCTTTAGCTAAGGGGACTAAAACTGTTCACAGTATTCTATGTGTGGTCTAACTAGTGCCTTGCATAGTTTTAGCAAGATTTCTCTATTTTTATACTCTATTCCCTTGGAAATAAAGATCAACATTCCATTTGCCTTCCCTATTAGCTGCCAAACTTATATGCTAGCTTTTTGGGATTCATGCACGAGGATCACAAATCCTTCTGTGCTGCAGCTTTCTGCAGTCTTTCTCCATTTAAATAATATTCAGCTCCTCTATTCTTCATGCCAAAGTGCATAACCTCACATTTTCCCATGTTATATTACATCTGCCAAGTTTTTGCCCACTCACATAACTTGTCTATATCCCTCAGTAGACTCTTTGTGTCATCCTCACCACTTGCCTTCCCACCCACTTTTGTGTCAACCACAAGCTTGATGATAGTACATTCACTTCCCTCATCCAAGTCATTAATATATATTGTAAATAATTGTGGCCTCAGCACTGATCCCTGTGGCACTCCATTAAATACAGGCTGCCATCCTGAAAATGCCCCCTATCTCAACACTCTGTCTTCTATTAGTTAGCTAATCCTCTATCCATGTTGACTGTTTGATTACATTATGCATTTCTAAATACTCTGCTATTACATCCTTTATAATAGACTCTAACAATTTTCCCAATGATTGATGCTAAGCTAACCCGCTTATAGTTACCTGTTTTTTTGTCTCCCTCCCTTTTTGAATAAGGGTGTCACATTAGCAGTTTTCCAATCCTCTGAGACTTTTCCAGAATCTAAGGATTCTTGGAAGATTACTACCAGTGTATCCACTATCTCTGTAGCTATGCAACAACCCATCAGGTCCAGGGAACCTATCGGCCTTTAGCCCCATTAGTTTCCCAAATACTTTTTCCTCTAGTGACAATTATTGTATTTATTTCCTGCTCCCCCTTTTGCCTCTTGATTATTTAGTGTTTTTGGAATGCTATTAGTGTCTTATACTGTGAAGATTGATGCAAAGTATTTATTCAACTCCTCCGCCATTTCCTGGTTCCCCATTTTCATTTCTCCAGCCTCGTTCTCTAAGGGGCCTATGTTCACTTTAGCGGCTCTTTTCCTTTTTATATATTTAAAGAAGCTCTTACTGTCCACTTTTATATTACTTGCAAGTTTACCCTCAAAGTTTATCTTCTCCCTCTATTATTTTTTGGGTCATCTTTTGTTGGTTTTTAAAACTTTCCCAATCCTCTGTCTTACTACTAATCTTTGCCACATAGTATCAAATTGAAAGAAAAAACTATCCTTAACTTCCTTAGTTAACCATGGTTGGTTTATCCCCTTCCTGGAATCCTTCTTCCTCACTGGCATACATCTTTGCTGTAAATCATGAAGTATTTTCTTAAACGTTTGCCATTGTTCATCAATTGTCTTTTCTGCTAAACTCCTTTCCCAGTCCACTCCAGCCACCTCTGCCCTCATTTCTTTGTAATTACCCTTATTTAAGTTTAGCACAGTTGTTTCCAACCCAGGTTTCTCACTCTCAAACTGAATGCTAAATTCCACCATGTTATGGTCACTGTTTCCTGGGGGATCTTTTACTCTGAGGTCATTTATTAAACTTGCTTCATTACACATTACCAGATCCAAAATAGCTTGATCCCCGGTTGGATCCACAACATATTGTTCTAGGAAATTTTCCCAATATACCTAATAAATTCTTGCTTATGGCTACCTCTGCCAATTTGATTTTCCCAATCTATATGAAGATTAAAGTCACCTTCCCTTTTGAAAGCTTTGCTAATATATCTTGGCTTTCAATATGTTTTTCTATTGGAGAATGAAGTGACAAGGGCAATGTAATAGGTTTTCAGAAGACTTTTCCTAAGTTACTGCATAGTAGATCATGACTAAGACCAAGGCTGTGCAGTCAGGAGACAAGTAACAGAATGGATAGCATGCTGGTTAGGAAACAGAAATCTTTCCAGTCAACAACAACTTATGGTTATATTGCATGTTTAAAGTAATAAAATGTCCCAAGATGTTTAATAAGAGCATTATAAAAAAAAATTTGATACTGAGCCAAGTATGGAGATATTAGGACAGATAGCCAAAAACTTGATCAGAGGTAGTTTTTAAGCACAGTCTTCAAGAGAGAGGGGTACAGAGACAGAAAAGTTAAGGGAGAGAATTCAAGAGCGGAGGGTCTTGGTAGCCAAAGGCACAGTCCCCAACGGTGGAGTGATTAAATCAAGGATGCTCAAGAGGCCAGAATTAATGGAGCATAGATGTATTGGAGGGTTGTGGGCTGAAGGTGGTTACAGAGATAGGGAAGGACAAGGCCATGGAGGGATTTGAAAACAAGGATGTTATTTTTCATATTGAGGCACTGTCACACTTGGAGCCAATGTAGTTTAGCATTGGGCTTAACGGGGCTTGTTGGGACACAGGCAGCAATCATTTGGATGACCTCAAGTTTATGGAGGGTAGAATAAAATGGGAGGTCGGCTCACCACCACCTTCTCAAGGACAATTAAAGGGATGGGCAACAAGGTCTGGCCTTGCCAATGATGTCCACATCCTGTGAAAGGATTAGAAAACCCACCAGATTGGTTTTTTTTTTAAAATATATATTCATTCTCAAGATCTGGGTGTTGCTAGTTAGGCTGGCTTTTACTGCCTATCATTATGCGCCCCATTCTTGAGTCCTAGCAGTCCATGTGGTGAAGGTGCTCACACAATGCTGTTAGATAGGGAGTTCCAGGCTTTTGACCTAGTGACGATGAAGGAACGGTGATACGTGTCCAAATTGGCTTGGTGTGTGACTTGGAGAAGAACTCTTTATTCTCATGCACCTGTTGGTCTTGTCCTTCTAGATGATCCAAGTGTTGAGTTCGGGAGTTGCAAATGGTAAAGTTTGTACACTGGCCACGAAGTGGTTGGGGGGGGGGGGGGGAGGGAGAGAGAGAGAGCGAGCAAGCCAGCAGTCAGGCTTTCAGATCCCGCTAATCATATGCTCCAATTCAGTCATTTGCCAGATGTGGCTGAGAACAAGGAACATATGATCTCAGATTACACTGTGGTTTCTACTCCCAGATGTAAACGCTAAAGATATATTCAAAAAAGATTCGATGATCAAAGCAACATCTGTTTGGAAGTTATCAGTGTATCTGCACCTATCCCACACTCACTCCATCCATTCTTCAGTTGCTCTGAACTCTCATTCTTTCCTTGGCTTGGTTTAAAATCTTGACATTTGGTTGAGTCAAGGTTACGCTGATTTCCTTTTGAATGTCCTCTCACCCCAGGGAGTTGCATGCGAACCTGATCCAGATGGGGAAAACAGTTCAGCATGGACCATGAACCTCGCTTAGGGCTAGGATTTACAGCTCCCGAGTCGCATATTTGAAGGAGGGGGTGGGGCTCGTAAAATACAGCAGTGGCCTTCCCACCTACCCCCGACCTGTCTGCCATATTATGATGGCCATGGAAGGTGTCAGGCAGCCCTTCTGCCTTTGGGCCTGAGGTCCTTAACAAGAAAATTAATGCCCACTTAAGGGCCTCATTCCACTTCCATTGCTACTTTACCTGCGGCGGAGGCAGTAGCCAGGTGACTTTCACTGTGTGGGCTATTGTCAGGCAAGGGGGAGGAGGGACCTCCCTTGGGGGTCCTCTGTGGCTCAACATAGGCACCCCCCACCAAAAACAAGATCTTTCCTCCTTTTTAATCCCCCCCCCCCCCCCCCCCCCCCCCCACCCCCCCCCACACAACCCTCTCAAACCCAGACCCCCTACTCCTCTCAACCCCTTGCTGGGGTCTTGCCAGCCAGGCTCATCCAAAACCCCAGACCTACCCTGAAGTCTGGGCTCCATCAGTCCTCCTTCTCAGGGACTGGCTACAGTCCCAGCAGTAGCCACTGCTCGAACCTGGTGCTTTGGGGACTACAGAGCTGCTGGCCAATCAGCCAACAGCTCTCTAAGGCAGTACTTCCTCCCAGATGGGGGGCAGAAGTCTCACCCAGAAATAATTAAGGCTGCACCATAAAATAGCTGCAGGGCAGCTGGCTTTTGGGTGGGTCAGCTGACGACCAACTTTTCAGTTGGGCAGGCAGGAATGAGGCGTATAGTAAAATCCAGCCCTTAGAAAAACAATATATATAATTATTCTAAAAAATTCTTAAGCCACTACAATGACTTTTTTGGGGGTTGGGGGCAGAGAGGTGAGAAGAGATGATTGTTCAGGATTGGGTCATGATCCCCACCGCTGGCTTTTTATATTTTGTGTAACGACAGAATTTTACTCATGGAATCCATCATCCCTTTATTTTCTTCTGTAAAAAGCAATTCTAATGAGAGCCAAGGCCAAACTTAAAACAAAGCTGGGCGGAGAGTCTTTTGAATGTGGTTATAAATTATAAATTAAGAACAGTCCAGTCCTTTTGGGATTGAGCAAGATGTATAATTACTTTAACAAAATCTGTTCTCATGAGCATTCTCCATTTACATTACTGAAGCTTGTTCTATCTAAATTGGTACACAGGAGCTGTGGCTGCGAGCAGAAAATGGAGTCTACTCCTCAGTGAAATAACTTAAATCAAACAATTTAAAAGGGAAAGGGTTTACGGCAGCGTGGGTTGTTGCACTCAAGCAGCTTCTGCCCTTTTAAGAGACATAGTGAGATATAACTGGCCTTGCTGGCTGTGGGAGTGGGCAGTACTGTGGAGAGAAATCAAGGAAGCATTTTAAGGCTGTGAAGGATAGTAGTATTCAGCATCTTGTAGCAAGTACACCAGGAGTGGAAGTGGGTGGTGGGAGAGATAAGAGGTGCAAGGTTTACAATAAAACTGATTATCAAAATCTGCAACTTCAAATGTTCCTGAAAACTGAATACAGTAACTGAGTGTATCCCTAATTCTCAAATTCTGCAAGTGATCAAGTTCAGCCTGGTGAAAGAATCAAAATTCTATCACTAGGGTCAGGTCAATGTTGATATATAACCAGTACTTTGATGCAGATAGAGGTCAGTCATTACCTGCTCTACTTCTAAGGTAACTGATTCATTATTCACAATGTGTATTCAAAATACTTTGCCAGGAAATTTTGGAGTAAATACACAAAAGGAGGAAAGACAATTTTCTCTAGTGTTTCAAACCAAAATTAAGTACTACAAATGTGTAGAATATGAATTTGGCTTCAGAACCTGTTAATGGATTCTGTTGAGACAGCCAGCACATCAACAGGGCTCTGTAAAAAGTGAAAAGTTTCCACAGTTATTATACTGGACCCCTTACATATGAGGCATCAATTTGTCATGCCTCAGAACTGCTGCTCACAGGAGGACCAGTTCTCACAGAATTTTCATGGTCTCCTTCCAGTATTGGCTAACAGCTCGTAACATCTGTTGACAGACTCTCTGCCAGAACACAGCATGTACCCAGCATGATATCATTGTTTTTCTTGCATAGGGTTACTGACTGCCTGCTTCATTTTCTTCAGGTGATTTGGTATTTGTGTACACCACACCCACTCAACTGACTGGTGTACGTTCAAGATATTGTGTCAATGATGCCTACAAACAGGTTCAGGCTTTTCTCTCTCCTCTTCCAACAGCCCTGGAACTGTACTTGTGCATATGTCACACAGGCAATGTGAAAGTGAAACCTTAATTTCTCAATTCTTCCTCCTCATTTCAATCCAATGTGCTGTTTAGAAGTGCTGAAACCCCTCATTTAGATTCCAGCTTGTAATTCACTCACTGGTATCTGCTATCTAAATATAACCTCTATCTGATTTTAGTCTATAATTCAGTTTTAGGAATTCAATGACCAAGTTTCCTAGAATGCCATAATCTATGACTAACATCATAAATTAAGCAGTTTCATATCTCAATTTTCCCTTTATGAAAACAAAATTTCTTGAGAAAGTAATTTGGACATGCGTAGAGAGTGATGGTGAATCAGGGACCTTGGAAGCAGCACAGTGCAACCAATAACTGACGAGAGTGATGGGGAATCAGGGACCTTGGAAGCAGCACAGTGCAGCCAATAACTGACTCCCATCTGCATCAATGAACTAATTGTGCAGGTCAATGATGACGTGACCCAAGTCATAAAATTTTGATCCTTTCATTATACTGAACTTGATTAATTTTCTTCTTTATTCTTTCATGGGATGTGGGCATCACTGGCATGGCCAGCATTTGTTGCCCATCCCTAATTACCTTTGAACTGAGTGGCTTGCTTGTCCTTTTCAGAGGGTAGTTAAGAGTCAACCACATTGCTATGGATCTGGACCAGGCCAGATAAGGATGGTCTAAATGACATTAGTGAACCAAGACTTGTGAAGGAAGACTTGTGCTCCAGAACCTGCCACGCCCCTAGCCAAGCTGTTGCAGTACAGCTACAACACTGGCATCTACCTGGCTATGTGGAAAATTGCCCAGGTATGTCCTGTACACAAAAAACAGGACAAATCCAACCCGGCCGATTACCGTACCACTCTCCATCATCAGTAAAGTAATGGAAGGAGTCATCAACAGTGCTATCAAGCAGCACTTGCTTAGTAATAACCTGCTCACTGATGCCCAGTTTGGGTTCCGCTGGGGCCACTCAGCTCCTGACCTCATTACAGCCTTGGTTCAAACATGGACAAAAGAGCTGAACTCCTGAGGTGAAGTGAGAGCGACTGCCCTTGACATCAAGGCTGCATTTGAGAGTGTGGCATCAAGGAGCCCTAGCAAAACTAGAGTCAATGCGAATTGGAGGCAAACTTTCCGCTGGTTGGAGTCATACCTAGCACAAAGGAAGATGATTGTGGTTGTTATAGGTCAGTCATCTCATCTCCAGGACATCACCGCAGGAGTTCCTCAGGGTAGTGTCCTCGGCCCCCAGCCATCTTTAGCTGCTTCATCAATGACCTTCCTTCCATCATAAGGACAGAACTGGGGATATTCGCTTATGATTGCACAATGTTCAGCACCATTCGCAACTCCTCAGATACTGAAGCAGTCCATGTCCAAATGCAGCAAGACCTGGACAATATCCAGGCTTGGGCTGACAAGTGGCAAGTAACATTCGCGCCACACAAGTGTCAGACAATGACCATCTCCAACAAGAGAGAATCTAACCATCGCCACTTGATGTTCAATGGCATCACCATCACTGAATCCCCCACTATCAACATCCTGGGGATTACCATTGACTAGAAACTGAACTAGACCAACCATATAAATACTGTGGCTACTAGAGCAGGTCAGAGGCTAGGAATTGTGCAACGAGTAAACTCACCTCTTGATTCCCCAAAGCCAGACCACCATCTACAAGTTACAAGTCAGGAGTGTGATGGAATACTCCCCACTTGTAGCTCCCACAACACTCAAGAAGCTTGACACTGTCCAGGACAAAGCAATCCACTTGATTGGCACCACATCCACAAACATTCACTCCCTCTACCACCGATGCACAGTAGCAGCAGTGTGCACCATCTACAAGATGCATTGCAGGAATTCACTAAGGCTCCTTTGACAGCACTTCCAAACCCACGACCATTACCACCTAGAAGGACAAGGGCGGCAGACAGATGGGAACATCACCACCTGGAAGTCCCTCTCCAAGTCACTCATCATCTTGGCGTGGAAATATATCGCCATTCCTTCACTGTCACTGGGTCAAAATCCTGGAACTCCCTCCCTAACAGCACTGTGGGTGTACCTACACCACATGGACTGCAGTGGTTCAAGAAGGCAGCTCACCATCACCTTCTAAAGGGCAATTAGGGATGGGCAATAATTGCTGGCATAGTCAGCGAAGCCCACATCCCATGAATGAATAAAAAAAGAGGGTTTTTATGACCATTGATGATAGTTTCATGGTCACCATTACTGAATTCAAACTCCACTAAGTGCTGTGGTGGGATTTGAATCTGTATCCTCAGAGTTTAGCCTTAGGATTACTAGTCCAGTGACATTATCACTATGCCACTATCTTCTGACGCAGAACATTGTATGAGTTCTGAACATAATCAGCAGATGGCTTACATTATACAGTTAAGACCATTGATTTGATTTGGAATGGACACCTGGAGTGCATTCCAAATATGATCATTTCAGGCCTGAAATTGGGCCTAAACAAATTTCTGCCCCACTATCTCTCTCGTCATGGCTTCAGAGCACTTTCTGCCATATACACCACGCTCCCTTGAGGCATGAAATTAAACACAAAATGAAGAAGCGCTTTGATGGTTTTTGGCTCAGAATAAAGAATATTATGAAAATCAGAGATTTTATTTTGCTTTAAATAAAATTATCTCAATTCAAAAATTTAGATACATTTACCTAAACCATTGTATTTCTATGTAAATGGCTGCAGTGAAAAAAAAGGCAGAAATCCAGGAAATTTGAAATTGCCAATGGCTCGATTGGGGACAGAGGTAAGATAATCAATTTTGCCCAGTGTCAGCGAGGCTATTGGGGAAGCAAAGGAAAAGGTTGAAGTATGCATAATTTTGTAGTGAGCTTCATGGTATAAAATAAACCCAAAGCCATAAATACGTCAATTCAATGCTGCATGGCTCCAAAATATCTTTTATACTATGTAATATGCAGATAGCTAATCTCCAGGAGAAAACAAGTTCAGAAATTGTATCCAGTAAAAAAGATCCACTGAGTGAGATACTAAGATATGTTTCCTAAATATAATTTTGTAAAATACATCCTGAAATAAACTAGAAGACCCCATGTTTGATAAACCATTCGTGAAAGTTAATTGATCTCCTGTGGGCGAGCAGTTGGAATGCTGCAAACATCCTTAGGCTATGGTTAGGTGGGAGTGTGGGTGGAGTGATAGGTTAACCAGGGATTAGCAAGGATTCCCATTCCTGATTATCAGAACATGTTTTCCATGGTTCAAAAGCCTGCCAATAATCACTGTCTGGGCTCACTAATGAAAAATGTCCACTTGGCTAAGATGGTAACCATGGAATCACTTGCCCAACATGAATCAGACTTCCAACTGCAGCAGGTAAAAAGGTGCATCAGGTGGCACCCTAAAGCATCAATATCACAAAGTGCACCTTGAACCAAATGGAGGTGGAAATGCCCTGTTTTAAATTGCCACGGAAAAGTATTCTGCTTTTAAATGATAATGTATAACCCCTGCTGAAAAGCTCACCAGTGTAAATGCCAAATGAGAATGGGATTGGGCTCTGCGGCACACAAACATAGAGTTGTATAGCCTGTTCAGCTCCTTGTGCCTTTGGATAGAGCTGTCCAATTAGTCCCATGTTGGTCATCTTAGGAGATTTCAAGGTTAATAATCAAACTTCTTTATATCTTGGAGCACGAGACTTCCCAGGATAAACAGGATGGCTTGCCAGTGCCATGAGAAGAAAGCATTGCTTGCCTTCTACTTTTGGCATCTGAGTACTATCTATGAGAAATACTTGTGCAAGTAATTTTTTTTGTACGTTCATCGGATGTGAGCATCACTGTCTAGGCCAGCATTTATTGCACATCCCTAATTGCCCTTGAGAAGGCGGTGGTGAGCTGCCTTGTGGAACCACTGCAGTTGCATCTGGTGTAGGTACACCCACAATGCTGTTAGGAAGGGAGTTCCAGGTTTTTGACCCAACAACAGTGAAGGAATAGTGATATTGTTCTAAGTCAGGTTGTTGTGTGGCTGGGAGGGGAATTTGCAGGTGGAGGCGTTCCCATATGTCTGCTGCCCTTGCAATTCTTGGTGGTAGAGGTCGTGGGTTTAGAAGGTGCTGCTGAAGGAGACTTGGTGAGTTGCTACAGTGCATCTTGTAGAGGATACACACTGCTGCCACTGTGTACTGGTGGTGGAGGGAATGAATGTTTAAGGTGGTGGATAGAGTGCTAAGCAGGCTGGCTTTGTCCTGGATGGTGTCAAGCTTGAGCGTTGTTGGAGCTGCACTCATCCAGGCAAGTGGAGAGAAGTCCATCATACTCCTGACTTGTGCCTTGTAGATGGTGGACAGGCTTTGGGGAGCCAGGAGGTGAGTTACTTGCCGCAAAATTCTGCATAAGTGAACAAACTGTATCCTGGTATCAGTAATGCTTCAGCCTTGTCTTTAGCACAGGTATGCTCGGCTTCCCCATCCTTGGTTTGGACTGTTGGTTATGGGATCACTTAGCTCAGGTTATCACACAATAAGTGATTGGGAAAACATCAAGCAACAATGACTAATGAATAACTTTACTGGCTAGTGTAATAAACATACCTAGAGGGATCCATGAACTATAGTATGGAAATAGGATTTTAAAAAAACTACCCTACAAAGGATTTGGAAGTAGCTAAGCCAGGAAGCCTTGTTTTAGAGAAGTATCTTTGAAGTAAGTAGCTGCAACTCTAACTGAATAGACTGCTTTTAAATGATTCAGGATCAGATACATTGCGAGTTCTTATGTGACCTGTACCTTTGATCCAGGAAAAATAAGGTATATCGAAAGAAAGAACTGGAAGCCAAATGCCCCTTCTCTCTGTAAAGTCTAGATTGATCACTTCAACTCTGAATAAAATCTGTTCTGCATACCCCACCCTCAAGTATCTCATGCTTACTTGAAGTGTGTCACTGGGAACCATAGAAGGAAGCTATCATAAAGTTGAATGATAACATCCCACTCACCTGCTTCTTTGCCATTACCCTGTAACTTTGCTCCCTTCAAGTATTTATCTAATTCCCTTCTGAAAATTGTGACTAAATCTTTTTGCACCATCCTGTTAGGCAAGTCACAACAATTTGCTGTATAATTTTTTTCTCTCACGTGCCTCTAGTTTTTTTTGTCGATCACCTTAAATCTGCGTTATCTGGTTACTGACCCTCTGCCACAGAAATTTTGAACACCTTTAACAAATCTCCCCTTAAACTTCTCTCCTCAAATACAGTTTGAAGGAACATGTTTGCCATGGTCCAAAAGCCTGCTAACAATTGCTGTCTGGGCTCACTAATGAAGAATGATCACTTGGCTGAGCTAGTTATGGTGGAACCACATGCCCTGCACCTTAAGGAGAGAAAGAAAGAAAGACTGCAAACTGGCAAGACAAACAGCAAACTGGCAAGAAAGATAGGAGCCACACGGGTGGCACATGAAGGTAAAAATATCACAAAGTGAACCCGGACCAAAAGGAGGTGCAAATACCTGCTTTTAGTTGCCTCAGGAAAATATTCTACTCTTAAATGATAATGTACAAATCTATCAATGGTTTCTGAAGTGATGCGGGAGGCAGCATCTATAGCTGGAAAGGGTTCTGTGTGAAGGGAATTGCCAATTTTAATGGCAGGTCATGGGGCACAGCTGGAGATTAAATTACAGCCGGCTGGTTGAATTCTCTGCTGCCTGCTTATGATCGAAACGATTGGCCGTGAAATGCCACAGATTTGGCGAAGAAACAACTGAGAAGGGAAAAGAATAAAATGCACATGAACCTTCCCTTGCTGAAATAATTTAGCATACTGCACACATCAGACAAAACCACACAACGGCTGTTTTAATTCTTCAACATATTCCTTTCAATTGTAACCATTGCAAACACAATCAGAAATGGTATGCACGACACAGAGCTGATAGTTGAGGAAAGAAATAATTATCTCCCTTACTGAGCTGACTTTCCTGCTCAATTATCCACTAATTCCAGACCCGTTGGCAATTTTTTCTTGTGGAAGAGAACTGCTGTTTCTCACAGACGTGTAGTTGAAAATGTCAGCAGTCAATTCCACCACATTATTTTAATCCCCAATACTACATTTGGCAAATCTCCAAGGGCCAAAAGGAAACAACAGTTAATCATAGGCAAGGCCATTTGCCAGTCCCTTCTTCATATCTTATTGCAAGTTGCCTACCCATCAACATGTCAGGGGCTGGGAAATTCCAAATTGATCTGATCTTGCTCGGGTCATAACACTTGCACTTATATGGTGCCTTTAAAGTAGTAAAGCATCCCGAGATGCAGGGACAGTTGGGCTTTGTGTCCCTGGGCTAGGTAGGGAAGAGCTATCTAATGGCTTGGGCTGGAAAGGTTTTATAAGCATATAGGATTATCTGGATGTGGCTTCAATGTAAACGACTCCTTTTTCCCCCATCACAGTCAGATTTCAATCCAAAACTTACTGACAAAGCCAAGGAGGGTTGGTAACACTTAAGGAACTGCAGTTTCATAAAAGTCAGTGCCTTCAGAGGAGGAGGAAAGCAAATTGAAAATATAAATTATTTTGCCTTCCTTTTTTTTTAATGAAAGAGATCCCAAACTGAGGTTTAAAATATCCCTTTGTTTTTGTAGTAGTCATCGGTGGGGCACATGATGATTTGACAGAGCTATGAATAAATTAATATAAATGGCATTATAATTATTTCTCAAATGATACTGCTCACTGACTTTGATGCCACATCTTCTGAACTTCAATTGTTATTACTGTACAAGTATCAGAAGGTTAACTCACGCAAATAAGTGATGTTGAAGTGTTGCTAACAAATACACACTTCAACATGCTTCGAGAAAAGCAATGCACGAGGGAAAACAATGTACAACACGATTGGTAGGAGGTGAAGGAGCCTGCAGAAGGGGCTGGGGCGATTAATGAGCATGTGTGGTTGGGTGAGGGGAAGGAGAGTGGTCATGGGGGAGGGGGCGAGGGGGCAAGGGGAAGAACACACGTGGGGGAGGGAAGAGGGTGCTTGAGGGGAAGCAGGATGGAAGGAGAGGTGGGCGCGTGAGGGGGAGGAAAGTAACGAGCAACACGGATAAAGGGGAACCCGAGATGTGGTGTGCTTGGATTTCCAGAAGCTATTTGACAAGGTGCCACATCAAATGTTACTATGCAAAATATAGTATGGGGGTAACATATTAGAGAATTGGATAGTGAACAGGAAACAGAGATTAGGGATAAATGGATAATTTTCGGGTTGGCAAGATGTAATGAGTGAAGTGCCACAGGAATCACTATTTACAATCTATATCAATGACTTGGAAGAAGGGACCGAATGTATGGTTGCTAAATTTTCTGATGACACAAAGAAAGGTAGGAGAGTAAATTGTGAAAAGGGCATAAAGAGTCTACAAAGGAAAATAGGGGAGTGGGCAAAAATTTGGCAGATAGAGTATAATGTGCGAAAATGCGAACTTGTCCATTTTGGCAAGCAGAGTAGAAAAGCTGCACATTGTTTAAATGTAGACAGATTGCAGAACTTTATGGTACTCCCAGTTTCTCCGTTACATATGTTCTGATGATGCTACCTTCCACAATGACCCTTCTGACATGTCTACCTTTTCCTTCCCCCACCATGGTTGACAGGGCCCTCTATCGTGTCTGACCTATTTCCACATTTCTGCCCTCATCCCTTCCCCTCCCTCCATGAACCATGATAAGGCCTGCCTTGTCCTCACTTTCCACCCAACTACCTCCGTATTCAAAGGATCATCCTCCGCCATTTCCAGCATGATGCCACCACCAAACACACTTTTCCCTCACCTCCCCTGTCAGTATTCTGAAGGGACTGTTCCCCCCCATGACATCCTAGTCCAATCCTCTACCATTCCCAACACCTCATCCCACAGCACCTTGCCATGTAATTACAGGAGGTATAACACCTGCCCCTTTAACTCCTCTCACCTCACTTTCCAAGGTCCCAAACATTTTGTCCAGGTGAAGTAGCAATTTACTTGCACTTCTTTCAATTTAGTCTACTGTATTCACTGCTCACCATGCAGTCTCCTCTATAGTGGAGAGACAAAACGCAGGCTGCGTGACCGCTTTTGCAGAATACCTTCATTCAGTTTACAAGCATGACCCTGACTTTCCAGTCGCTTGCCATTTCAATTCACTATCTTGCTTTCATGATCACATTTCTGTCCTCGGCCTGCTACAACGTTCCGTTGAAGCCCAATGCAAACTGAAGAAACAGCACCTTATTTTCCAATTAGGTGCTTTATGGCCTTCTGGACTCAAGATTCACTTCAACAACTTCAGACCATGAACTCTTCCTCCATTTTGAATATTCACCCCCCTCCCCCACCCCAGTTTCAGTCTGTATCTTGTTCTCATGTTTTTACTTTCGGACAACTCTGACCCTTTTGCTTTTTTGCTTTCAGATAGTGCTGACTTTTATTATGTTGTTAACACCTACTCTCTGGCCCAGAGCTTTAGATTTTAATGCTATCATTGTCATTCCCGTTGTCTTGTGTTCCATGACATCTTTGTCATTTAATCTCCCCTGTCCTCTAACCTATCCTTTCTATTTTATTCTATCTGCCCCCCACCCCCTTTCAATAGCATAAAACTCATTACATTTCTACCTCTCTTCAGTTCCAAAGAAGAGTCATATTGGGGTCAAAACTCCATTTCCCTCTCCACAGATGCTGCCAGACTGGCAGAATTTTTCCAGCATTTTCTGTTTTTATTTCGGATTTCTAGCATCCGCGGTATTTTGCTTTTAGTTTAGATAGATTCATGACTGACAAGAGAGAGTCCAAGAGTATAGTGGTAAACAGGAAAGTAGAGGCCACAAATCAGATCAGCCATGATCCTATCAAATTGTGGAACAGGCTTGAGGGGCCAAATGGCCTAGTCCTGGGGGGTAAATTTATGCTACAGAACTTTGCCTTGGAGTGCAGCGCCCACTGCATGCTTGTTTGCAGGCACATTGAGATGTGAGGCAGCCATTTGAGAGAAGGGTGATACTGCCTGAGGCTAGGGCCCCCGAAGGCATGGGCCCAGGTGATTAGCACCATGTGCAACCCCTCCTCCAGCCTGTGCTGTTGTCCCTTAGGGATATATACTGGTTGAATATCATATTAAATTCTTTTTTGAACACCTCCCGCTCATCTTGTCGTTTTTACCCATTAACAGACTGGTCCAGCTTATTGTGGAGAGTTTGTCTCATTGCATGGAAGGCAGCCTTACCTAAATTTAGAATCTTAGTAGCTATTTTGCATTTCTTCCTTTTAAATACTATATTGAACTTGATCATATTATGATTGCCATCAGATAAATCTTCATGTACCATTAGGCTGTTAAGAAAATCTGGCTCATTGCTCATTAAATCTAATACTGAATGCCCCCTTGCTGGTTCTAGGGAACATTGTTGCAGAAAACCATCCCAGACACACTCGAGAAGTTTAGTACCTTTCTGACATGTGCCAGTCTGGTTGTCCAAATCTATATGAAAGTTAAAATTCCTCCATTAAAACCACACTGTCACTACTCAATGCATATCTAATCTCTGTATTTGTGCTATCTGTCATTTCAAAGCTGCTACCAGGGGATCTATACATAACTCCTACTACAGTCTTAAATTCCTTTCTATTTCTTAATTTAACTCAAAGTCTCCATTGCCTGCTTACCTCTCGTCGTATCTTCGCTTGTCATTGAAATGATTTAATTCTTAATCACTAAAGCTACTCCTCCCCTGCTGTCATATTCCCTTTCTTTCTTGCACACCTCATAATTTGGTATATTTAATTCCCAGTCCTGGTCATTTCATAGCCATGCTTCAATAATAGCTACCATGTCATACCCTCCAAGTTGAATATTAACATGAGTTAACCAATGAATTATTGGTTTACACTAATGCATTACAAAAGGTTCCAGTAGTCACCCTTAGGAAGTCGACTAGCACCACTGCTCCAGAGCTCATACATATGTTTATGTGAAATGAAGAGAAAACTTCCCACTTTGGCACACAATCACATGGTGCAGGAGTGAGCCATAAAGGTTACTGATTATGTCAACTGAGCATAACTTAGCTGAGGCAGCAGCAGTGACACTGTGCCCCTGGGCAAAAGAAGGGGAGGGAAAAAGAGCCAAATGTCCTGCGACCCCTACTTGAAACATATAGGCAGAGGCTGAGTACAGATGTGGGCTGCAAAGTCCAACACAATCGAACAATCTACCAACATTCCCTATCAAGGCTCATATGAAAAAGGTCATTTTGATGAGATACCAGAAGGCCACCGAAGCTTGTGAGACTGCATCTGTATCCCAGCCTGTGTCATCACCCTCCAAAGAGAGGGGAGAAATTGGGAGATTTAAAAAAAGTGGTGGGTGTAAATCATAATATTAAAAAAATTAACAGCAAAATTAGCTCCGGTAACAGAGACTAAATCTCACCTGCTAGGCACTGGAAATAAACTAGAATTTAATTTTAAATTAACAGACCTATAAAAACCTAATGGAATTTTCTTCTTCCTCCCTCCTTCAGAGTTCATTATTTTTAATGAGTGCGCCCAGCAGCGACAACAGAAATCATGGGGGTCATGCAGCTTGGAAACATGACTCTTCCTTTTGTGCAGACCATGATTAACATCAGCATGCAAGCCATTTGGGTCTTCCCTGTCACACACAAGCCTAAACAATGGTTCTATGAAACAGGCCCATCATCACCTGTTAGGCCTGGGCTTGTTGAAATGTGGGGCCTGTACAAAATAATTTGGTGCCAAAAGACAATTAAAACATTTCACAACAACAGACTTAATTTACTAATTGTTTGTTGCAAGGAGTATAAAAATACAGTGTCAATCTCATGATGTTATAAACCACCAACAGCCTAGCCCCTAGAGTTAGTGGAAGCCCATCTGTTCAATTATGTCATTGCATAAATTCTGCAAAATAAAAATGGTTTTAAGATGAGCTTGTGAATTGGCTTTCCCTATTAACTGTACGGGTAAATCCACCACCCGTGGCTGCATTAATCATATAGGCCAGGATTTACCTGCTTTGATTCCCAACCTACGTTGCATTATCTAACTTCCACTGTGGCAACAAGTGAGGCATTACAATTGGTCTTAGAGATCCATGATTAGTTAGGGAAAATGTCACTGCTTTTGAGTGTAATTTAATAACTTCAGCTGGAAATGCTTGCCTTGCGTCTATCAGATTTGGTTGTGACATCCCCATGGTTGCACAGCCCCTGACATGCGTTACAGAGTATGTCTATTAGAATATGGGATAGAGAGCCGACAGCACCTGTGGAGCTGCAGTCCAGCAAACATTATTAATATAGATTTTCCTCATCATTACTTCTGGAAATCTGAATTCCCAGGCACCGTCCTGAAGGGAAAAGGGGCAGAAACTTGTGACACTAGGTATCTCTCAGGCCCGTGCTTTCCCTGTGATTTCTTGGGGCTTCCTCAACCAGCGCAGACCAAATACTGTTGGTTTAAAGAGATAGAAGGGCATGTCCTTTGGCTGATGACTAGCTCCTACAAGATTACCTCTAAGAAGTAAGAGCAAGGACCTAACCCATTGGGACCTCCACACACCACAGGTTCTGTGAATCAGGCTAAATATTTCTGAAACAAGGTGAAGCACTGTTGATAGCCATCCCCATACTATAGTGAAGGTCTGAAGACAGCAATTAAAAGAACTGTAACTGTACTCACATTTTGACCCCAAGTTCTTGTTTTAGATGGAAAGTCCAGCTGGGAGCAATCCTGCACCTGGAGCTCACCTGATGACTTGCAAGTTACCCAAGAGTATTGTGGACAGCTGCTTCCCTCCCACATGAAATATGCCTTAATCCCCTAATCTTCAGGAAATGGTTGAGGGAAGACAATAATTATAGAAAGATATAACACAGGAGGCAGTTCAACTATTGTAAATTGGCCCTGAACCACATCCTCAGGAAGGTGGGTGGGGAGGGGGGCGGTGCGGCGGGGGGTTGAAGAAGGAAGAGATGGATATAGTTTAAAAAATGAAAACAGCAAACAAATTATTTTAAATAATTTCCATGCAAGTCTGATCTTTAATATAATGGGACTTTAGAAATCCAGTGGCATGTGGTTATACGCATCCAGTTTGGTGGAAAAGCCAAGGGACCTTTTTTTGGCACCCAGTGAAATAGGACCACTTCGGCTAGATCCCTAAACACTGCTCTGCAACTTGATTTCCTGGCTTTCATCAATATTTAAATAAATGATTTAGGCAAGAGAATGTCACCAAATTTTGAAGATTACACCAAATTGAGCTCTTATGGGAGGCTGCAGGAAAACGGTCAGGATTAGGAGTGTTGGCAGATATGAGGTAAATTTACATTTCTAAGAAGATAAATGTAACTTTGTTCATTTCTGAAAATGAATAGGAAATATGCACATATGCTAAACTAGGGATGCTCCAGAGACAGGTTCTGGGCAAAATGTGGCTTTCAAGCTTCCTTTGACCTGACTCAGTCTTCTTTGCAAATTTAGGTTAAACTGCTCTAGGCTGCTTCTTAAAGCTACTACACGTGGGACTGGCAAAGGTTGTTTGAAATTAGGAAATAGCCTTTTCAATTCTGCAGCCCCAGAAAATTTAAATGTCGAGTCTTCCAGGCGTTCAAGCTTTGGAGGAAGGCAAACATCAGGAACCGGGAGGAGAGTCCTGAATCTGGGATCTGCATTTTTAGGTGTGTAGGGGTGCATGGTATTGCATAATCATAAGCAGCCCACTCACTCACTGGCTTCTCCTGATGTATGTAGTCCCTTTGCTCCAAAAGGATGGCTATTCTTACTCTCCTGGGTAGGGTATAGAAATAGAGTGATATATGGATGTAGATGAATATGCTTAGGAGTGCAGATCCACTCATCTTTAAATTATAGGTGAAGAAAAGGCATGAAATTGTTAGTTTTATGAACAAGACTGTTAAACACTAAATATGAATCTAAACAAAATATTGGTTTGGCAAGTGTGTGCAGTTCATAGAAAGAGTGTTTGAGCCACTAAAAGAGTCCAACATAAATTCATTAGGATGGTATTAGGGAGGAGAGAATTATGAGACACTTAAAAAAAAAAATAGGGTCACATTCACCAAAGCAGAAAAAGGTTAAGGAGGGATGTACTTGAAGTGCTTAAAATTATGAAAGCATTTGGGAGTAAATAGTGAAAGATTATTTCCACAGATTGGTGAATCAAATATGAGGGGGCATAAATTTACAATTAGTACTCAAAACATAAAGGGTAAGGTTAGAAGGAATTTCATTTCCAAAGGATTATTACAAGATCGGAATACATTACAACAAGTGGCTAGTTGAGCCAAATAAATCATGACATTTGAGAGAGAATTAGATAAACACTTGAAGAAGAATATTAAAGGGTATGAAGAAAGGGCAAGAAAATTAATTTGAAGTAGTTAGTTCCAGTGGGGTTACTGGCACGTAACAGGCACATCGGGCTGAAAGGCCTCTTTCGGTGCTGTAATCTCTATAATTCCATGTTCAGTTTAAAAATTTAAGCAAGCCTAAATTTACAAAATGAGACAATTGCAAATGCTGGAAATCTGAAAGTGGAAATCGTTAGCTCTGCTCAGAGAGAAAACACAATGTACTACAGGCTCATTCTGGGGATTGGAGCTTTGCCACGAATTTGCCAAGCCCACTATGCACTAGCACTGCCAGAAAATGGAGGTAGAAATATCTCCTCTTTAGTATTTCTAAAACAAAATCAGTAACATATTGATAGGACAAGATGCAGTAGAGTGTGAGGAGGCTCATGGGGAGCATAGACCTGCTGGGCCGAATGGTTGTAAATACTATGTGCTTGGTCAGCAACTGTAAAGACAAGAGAGCTGCTGTTTCAGATACGGACCCTTCATTCGATCTGAAGAACAAGACAAGCAGAATATTTAGCATTGTTGGAGGAAAAAAATCAAGGCTGGTTATTATGCCAGTTCACTTTTCTGTCCTCAGTTCTGAAGAAGGATTCCACACACAAAACACAAATAAAGAGACTAAATTAGTAAGCTCAGTAAACTTATTATAGCAAACTAGAAATGAAGTGCAAAGCACTTGGACACAGAACATCTTTAAACATTTCAGATTCCCCACACTTCCTAACCACAACTGTTCCTCCGTGGAGGGAAAGCTAGGCTTTCTCTCAGTAAGGAAAAACCAGGGGAAACAGCCAGCTCCCTGGCTGCTCCTCACGCACAGTCAAGCAGCCTTTTTCAGGATGTCATTTTGTAGAGTTTAATGAATTGGTCACGCCTTTTTCAACTGGAGGCCAAGAATAGGAGAAAGGAAAATTCTCTTTTAAAAAACCAGGAGTCACGATTCTCAAAAAAATCATAGGGACCAAAACAAGAGCACAGCTGCAACAGACTGGGAAAATTATAGGGCCAGAGCAAATCTCGTTTCGAGGACTCTAATGATCCTACAGTTCGACACTAATAAGTAGCTTTTTTTAATATTATCTTCTCACTGTATATATTGGCTGAGACTCCACAACACACATTCATTTTAATGAGAAGCGCCTTGAAACATCAATACAGCAAAATCAGATAAAACATGAATCTAGTGTGCCAAGACATTTTGTGCATACATTAGGATTTATAAAAATTCTGGATAAAAATAGCATAGAAGTATGTGCAAATCTTCCTACTCCCATCAAATACTTAATATCGAAGTAAAACTCTGGAGACGTGTTATATGGAAATCATTCAGATTCCTAAAATGAGTTTCTGCCTGAAAATTAAAAATTGAGCTACTGATTTTAAGGGCTGCATCTTCCGGTGGGCGAGCAGGGGGGCGGGGCCCGCTTGCCAACATGTTAAATGACGCATGTGTCGGGTGTGTGTCCTGACGCCACCCTGCGTTATTTAGATTTTTAGTACGGCGGGCACGCAGTCAAGTCGGCTGTGCACCTGCCGAACTGTCAACGGTCACTTAAGGCCTTTAAAAAAGCAATTAAGCCAATTAAAGGACCTTCCCATCCAACCTTAAGGTTGGTGGACAGGCGAGGAGGCCAGGCGGCCTTTAGAAAAAAACATGAAACCTCATCCACGGGCGGGATGAGGTTTCATGAGGGCTTTAAAATGTTTATGAAATGTTGAAATAAAAGAAATTGACATGTCCCAGCTCATGTGACAGTGTCACAAGAGGTGACATGTCAGGAATCTTTTTTCCACACTTCCACACATTTTTAAAACTTCCAGCGAATTCCCTGAGGCAGCACTTTGCCTCAGGGAGATCAGTACGCTCTTTTGTGCGCATGCGCAAACAGCGTACTCCTGGCTCAGGGAATCTCCACCCTCCGCCCGCACAGGGAGTGTACAGCGCTTCTGAGTGGATGTCATGTTGGGTGGGCCTTAATTGGCCTGCCCACATAAAATGGCGGTGCCCCAGATCAGGAACCCACCCGCCAGCATCCGCTGCTGCACATCCCCCCCCACCCCCCCCAACCCCCCAACGGGGGGGGGGGGGGGGGGGGGGGGGGGGTAGAAATGTTGCCCTAAGTGAGTTAACAATTAAAAGCAGTGATCAGTGGTTCTGAGTGGGTCGCTCTACACCATGGACACTAGAAGATCCCAGGCTGAATTCTGGGTCTATGCTGTAAAGCCGACTTCAAACCACTGCAACTGGGCTGGAGGAGCTTTGAGGTTAAGGAGGAGGGAGGTAGTAGGTGGTGGTGGGAGGGGGGAGAAAGAGAGGAGAACTAAAACAAGTCATTATCACTATCCAGTGAAATCTTACTATAAACACTGGATAAACGCAGATTCATGCCACTCGTCTAACATACAGTCGACACTCATTCAGTTGGTAGCTTTATCAGGAAGTTGTTGCTTGAGTTCTACTCCAGAAACTTTAGCACATAATTTAGGCTGACACTTCAGTGTAGCATTGAGGGAGGTGCCATCTTTTGAATGAAATGCTGAAATGGACTTAAAAGCTCCCATTACACAATTTTTTTTAAAAAGGGAGTTCTCCCCAGTTTCCTAGTCAATATTTATCACTCAACCAATACCAATCAAAACAGATTATCTGGCCCATTATCTCATTGCTGTTTTTGGGACCTTGCCATATGTAATTTGGTTGCCACGTTTCATACGTCACAATAGTGGCTATGCTTCAAAAGTAGTTAATTGGTTGTAAACTGCTTTGGGGTGTTCTGAGGTTGTAAAAGCTGCTATATAAACGCAAATCTTTCTAGGCCAAAAAAGGAGCGATAATGGCCACCTGGGTGAGCTAATGGATGGCAACCAGTACTGGAGACCCTGCACCCAGTCAGCACCCATAGGAAAGGAGAAAGGAGGCGGTGACAAGTTGGCAATTTCAGAGATCAGTGTAGGTTTGGATCATTTTAATGACAAATGTTTTGAGGAAATGGAGTGAATAGCAAGGGATTTGATCATTGGGGCTTTACAAATGAATAATTTCTCCCTTTTTGCTATCTTCAGCACACTCCCTATGGTTTTACCTCCTGTTCAGTTCAGTTATTATTTAGTGATGTAAATCTTTGAAGCCATGCAATAACCTCCTCATTTGGTGATTTTAAGGTCATTAGTCCACCATTTAAGTCTGTAGAGGGGACACTCCTCAGTGATGTGCAGCATGGTTCGTGTCTTTTGTGATGAAACCTATACTTACCTTACTGAGTTTGGAGGTTGAGAACTCCCGATTCCCGATGAACCTCAGGCCTTATGTGCATGCACTGGCCGGGAACTGGCCGCACATGCACAGTTCAAGTATTTTAAGTTCTTCAGGCTAAGGACTGGCCCTGCGCACCTAACACAGAAGGAAGAAAGAAGAATGGCGCAAAAGGGCATGTCAGATGACGTGGTACGGAGCACAATTGTTGAGTGAGTGCCTCATGGAGCGAGACATGGGCGGGGGGCAGGGAGAGGTCCTAGACAGAAGTCCCAGGTTAAGGACAAGGGCATGGGACAGAAATATGTCACGTTAAGTTAAGTTAAAAGAAAGGAGCAAAGAAATAGGCTCCAAATTAAAGAAAGAGCAGCAGGGAGTGAGCGTGAAGCGCATAAGATAAGAGAAGGCAGCTAAGGTGCTGTGGGCAGTTGGGGCAGGGGTACTTTCTGCTTGGCATGACCAAAGATCAGAAATTGCACGTATAAGAGGGTGCTTGAGCGTACTCAGAAATCCAGGGGGAAAGGACTCTCAGAAGGTGAGATTGAAACCCTGCAAGGTGGGTCATTGTTGAAGCCGTCCATGTGGGAGCGGCTTTTGGAGAGAATTCCAAAGTGAAATCTTCAAAGGTGGAGATGGGATACCCTCATGAGAAAAAAGAAGTTTCAGTGAGATTAGTTGGCTCACAATATGACAAATGGCTGAGCGGGTTGTTGAGAAATCCACGGAATCTGTTTTGGCTGCATCTGTCATTTATTGTGTGATGCAGTGTATTGACAACAGTTTGCCTGTTAATTCACATGTACCTCATAGCCTAGATGTTACAGTATAATATAGATATTGCAAATTGTTTTATCTTTCAGTACTTAAGTTTATTTTTGTTTGTTCCAAACCTGCAGAATCTTGTGGCTTTATTCACTTAGTAAGCGCCTTGAATCTCAAACATTGTCTGCTTTAAACAAAACATTGTTGGTCCCAAACTGGATCTTCCTCACAACCCGGGCTCTGGCCAAGCATCATAACACTCTCCACAAGTGCATCAGGAGTTTGTACTGAGGCCCCAGAGGTAGAAGTTGGCTGCACAGGGGCCTTCACCTGTCCCTAGCATGCTTAGCAAGGACTATTCTCACTGTGGTAGTTCAAAATCTGCCTTTTGACAGATGGGATTTGTTACCAAGAACTTGCCAAGCGAAACCTCGTTGAATTCATGTGGACTCCTTTAATGTTTTAAAGTACACAAAAAAGATTTCAGGGTTAAAGTCCAATTAACAGCTGCAGATAAAATAAATGTACTTTCTAAAATACAAGATGCGCTGATAGTTGCTGCTAACACATTATGTCAAAATCAAGTAATTTGGAATCCACCACTTCTACCATTTGAAATCACCTGTAGCACGATCTGCAAAATCAAACTACATTACATGAGAGTAGTCAGGGATGGGAAAGGGCTATTCTGTCAATTGAAGCTGATCCATCTACTACATTAAAGCTCCCATCATGACCCTTAATTATACTTTGAATAACCCAGGCCTTGTTGCCTCAATTACTATGTTTGATAGATAATTCTGAATAGTTGGCATTGAATTAAAAAAACACAATTCGATATCTATTTTAAGTAGATTTTTTTAAAACTAATTTCCATTTAGGCTCTAATGGGTTTAACTTGAAGTAACATTCTGGTTTATCTTATTTATCTCATTTAACATTTTATACATTCCAATGCTCTGCCTCTATTCTGCAGTCCAGACAATCTCAACTTTCAAAGCTGCAATAACAAGGCAATCTCAAACTCATTTTGCACTCTTGTTGGTGCTAGTAAACCTGCTCCGTAGACCTCAATCTGTTTATATAGAGGTTTGAAACACTTTTTAAGGCCAGGATTATTTTTGTGTACGTACATATTTGTATTTGTACTGATGGTTGGCTTAAATTGGGAACAAACTGACCTCCAATTTAGTTAGGTCATTTCAGGCAGCGTGACAACTACAGCACTATATCTAGACCAGCATCCCTGGGCTGGGGATGAAATCACCATTGTTGGAATGAGTAGGAGTAGTGAGTGAATATACTGAGAGCAGTGATTGGGAGTGGGGGAGTGAAATGCAATAACGTGAGAGTGAGAAATTGATTATGTGTATGCTGGGCTCAGCTGTGATTCCTTCCACCACCAAGTTGGAATAAGCACTTGACACTTAGTCTAAGCTCACAGATTACTGATGCAAGGTGGTGACGAGTGGCTGGCATCTGTGGAAATGCATTCCAGAAGTCGTTGGCGTTTTTTTTTGAAATGGAAAGATGAACCCAGGGCAAGTTGGGAAATGATAGGTGGATTTGGAACTTGTGAACCAAGCCCTCTGCTCTCTCCTCTCTGGAGCCAAGAGCATCATGTTCACACCTTTGCAGAAGCATCCACCCGGAAGAAGGGGTGCTCACTAATCCCATTCATGGAGCAATACTTCAAAACAACTTTGTAGCAGTCACCTTAATAACATGCATACATAAGAACATAAGAAATAAGAACAGGAGTAGACCATTTGGCCCCTCAAGTTCACTCTGCCATTCAATAAGAGCAGAACTATTCCAAAACTGAGAGAGATGAGCACGCCCACCAGAAAAATGCTGCAGAAATGAGAATTGGATGTCAAGCTTTAAGATGGAGATTTGAAAAGATTTCTGAAAAAGACAAGAAACATGCAAGTTGCCTGACATCTTATTACAAAAACTAGAGAAACCAGAGTGTCCCAGACTCTCAATCAGAATACATACAAGGCTTAAGTTGCTGCAATTTGGTAACACAATCAGAAAACATATCTGGCTTGAGAGTCTACACCTAAAATGTTAACTCATCTCATCTTCTCTCTGCAGATGTCAAATGAGATTCCAGCAATTTTGGCTTTTGTTTTTAGAAAGCATATCCTCAATTTGTGAGGGTGTTGATGACAGCAGAGTGCTGAATTAGGCTGAGTGAAGGAGAGCAGTCCTACTCCTGTCACACAGGCAGTAAGTACAGAGGTATAGTGCACTGTCACACCACACAAACTTGTTAATTTTAGAGCTCATTTTCGACACTTGTTGTTATGTTTAAGAACAGACTATTTGTGATGTTGTTTCAGGTGGGAGGAATGGGCAAGTAGTGACAGGTGAGAAAAGCTATACAGGATCGCTGATCTGGGATGATTCAGAAATCAGGATACTGTTCCCTCGGCCTGTTGTACTCCAATATTGTACGAAGCTTCAAAGCCTAGGCTCCATGTCGTTCTTTCTTCTTAGTTTTAACTGCTTAAGATGCATCAGGAATTTGTTGAGGAACGCATTACATGGATCAGTGTGTCTTAGAAAATATCCATCATCATTTTGTTTTAAAATACACATGGGTGCTGCATGACTGCAGAAGTCAAGAGAATAGAATCAGACTTGCCTATGATGCCTCATAAAAGGTTGAATGCCCCAGCAATAAGATTCATACAGTAAGAACGGCAAGGTTTTAGTGCATGAAGGACAGCCCACAACCTCATCTTCTTCTTGGGATAGGGTGAAAATTATGTGGCCACAAAAAATGAAGCCAGTTTGGGATTTATGTTTCATTCAGAGTCATAAGAAAAAAAGCTCAGCAGCAATAAAAACATAAAAATAAAAGGGAGAATTCCCTCAGTAGTAGAGTTTCAGCTTTAATTCTTGTGCTGTAGAACTATTTTCAGAATGTATCATTACATTGGAACTTGTCCATAGAATGTAGAGTTGATAATCTCTAAATTATGTATGAGCAGCAATGAGGGGGTTGACTTTTTCCAGCGATGCATGTGTTTTAGATGCAATTACCAAAGTAAATAAATGAATATGTGTGAACTCAAAAGTCTGGGTTTTAGCTTTGGTTCAAAATGTAGACAGTTGGGTGACAGGGATTGAGGGAGCAAGTTGGGAACAGAGTGCCCTAGAAGGCAAGCGTTGAAAGGAGGAGCTTCGAGGAAAAATGGTGATGAGGTGGGAAGCAAAACGCTGGCAAGCTAATTACTGGATGATACTGCTAAAGGACTGGGAAAAAAGGTCCAGGGGTGATTTAATAGAGAAGAAGAAACTATTTCCACCAGCAGGAGATTCTGTATTAATAAGAGAACACAGATTTAAGATTAATTGGCAAAAGAACCAGGAGGAAAATGAGAATTTTGACACACCCTGCCAGAAAGGGTGGAAGCAGATTCAATAGATGGAATACTCTCCAATTGCCTGGCTAAGTGCACTCCAGCAACACTCAAGAAGTTTGACACCATCCAGGACAAAGCAGCATGTTTGATTGGCACCCCATCCACAAACATTCACTCCCTTCACCACCAATGAACAGTGGCAGCAGTGTGTACCATCTACAAGATGTACTACAGAAACTCACCAAGACTCCATAGGCAGCACTTTCCAAAGCCATGACTACTACCATCCAGAAGGGCAAGGGCAGCAGATACATAGGAACACCACCACCTGCAAGGTCCCCTCCAAGCCACTCGCCATCCTGATTTGGAAAATAATCACTGCTCCTTCACTGTCACTGGGTCAAAAGCCTGAACTACCTCCCTAACAGCACTGTGGGTGTACCTATACCAGGGGGATTGCAGCAGTTCAAGAAGGCAGCTCACCACCACCTTCTCAAGGGCAATTAAGGATGGACAATAATGCTGGCCTAGCCAGCGACGCACACATCCCGTAAAACAAATTTTAAAAAAACTTTAAAAAGGGAATTAGGTGCTTGAAAAATAAAAATCTACAGGGCTACAGGGAAAAGGGCAAGTGAGTGGGAATAATTGGATAGTTCGTTCAAAGAGCTGGCACAGACATATTAGGCTGAATGGCTTCCATCTGTGCAGTATGATTCTATGAAAGGAGGAAAGATTTCATGATATCACTTTGTCAGAAATTATCAAAGCTTTACACATTTTTTTTTAAGAATTCAGAGACTTGTGTGGGAACATGTTAGAGAACTACACTTGCTGCCCAAAGTATGGTAGTTATAGAATTATGGAGGAAATGGAAGGGAGAAACATAAGTTTTACAAAACATTGACAAAGGCGGCTTGTTATATGATAGCAGAGTGACACTGGCAGCGTCTGTGTAAATTAGACTTTATATAGCAACATGGGACTTGCCAGCACAAAGCCAAACAGGGATCCTGATATATCCATTTTAAAAAGGTCAGTAGAACGACATACAACAGTAACAGGCTCTTAAATCACAATTCTGAAAGGTCAAAGCACTGATGGCTGGTAGACATGATAATGTTGACACATGGAAGGTCATCATTTTGTGAGGGGTGGGTGCCTCATGGTGCATTAAATGCCCTCATTATAGTTAAAGGAACCATACCTTTCATGCTTCAGAGATTAACAAAAGGCTACATTCTTCTATGACACTTCCTGCAACCGTTACCGAAGCCCCATGCTCGATCATCTGAACGCAGTGCAATAATGAGCAAATTATTACCCTAGCAGAACACCACAAATCCTTTTGGAAATGGACAGCTTGATTTAAGGCCAGATGCCCGTAACTGTTGCTTAAAACCAAACTAGGAACTGAACAATTCAGCTTTCAATTGCTTTCTTTTAAGAATGCTCCATGTATCCATCAGTGGAGGCACTTTCACTGTCACACGGTTTTTAAAAAAAAAATCTTCATTCTATCCTAATGCAGTTTTGGAAGAGGCAAAAATACAGTCGATCCGTTGAGGGTTTTCCTCACAAAGTGCATTACTGATGATCGACACATTCCTCTAAACCCTACAGGCATGCTTGTTCAAAATATAAAAACATTTTGTCCTGCCATTTCCCCAAATAAAGAGATCATCGATTTCTGGTTTATGCCAGAACATTTGGAATTATAATCACAGTGGTTGACTGCATTAAGATGGAAAGTAGTTGTCGGGAGTTCTTTGCTCCAGATGACTTTAAATGGACTCCATTGATTTTGTCAGATGTTATAAACACAGGTTTGACAAATGGAGTGAAATTTAGGAACCATTTTGAAATCAATATATTTGAGGAGTGCTTGAAGTCTCAGTCCCGACGGGGCATGGAGACAGGATGGGACAGAGAGTGTAAAATAGAAGTACTAATTTTCAAGTCAGAGCCTTCTGAAGGGCTGCATGTGACAGCTCTTGCAACCGTGATGTGTGTGTCCTGCTTGGATTACCTTGAATGCAGAATCAGTGGATAAGGTTCAGTGAGAGAATGATGGCATTACCCTACTAGGCTGCTACAATCAGTATGGACAGGCATCTTGCTTGTTGGGGTTTATTGCCTCATTTCACCTGCAGACCTTTTAGCCATTAACACATTCTCCAAAATGAAAATGTAATGAAACTGAATGGTGATCAGCTGCTGAAACAGAGACTCAGTTACAGCATCCATGCACCGGCCCTTTGTCAATGTCAGCCTTTATTACGGTAGAGCAAGCTCGAAGGACCAAATGGCCTGTTCCTGCTCGTATTTCTTAACACTGACATTGTGCCACCACCATCGCACTCTTCACATAGTAAAAATGTAGAAAATAGCCCCTTATTATATGGCTGTGTGTTGTACTCTCAGATTTTATTGTGAACAGGCCTCACCTGCATGGCAGCTACAGGGAATGGAGAAGATATGGAGGCAAAATATCAGTCAGCACTCTATTTCTCTATCCATCGACCCCTGTTGGACACTGGGTGAGGACAGGATCAGCTCTGACACCATTTTAGGGTCAAGCGTTGGCTTTTTTCATCAGCTTTGGCCCCAAAGAGCAATACTCTGGTCAACCCCCAGGCCAGGATATTGAGGTCGGCGAGCGGGGGCGGGGCCTGCTCGTCGACACGTAAAATGACACGGGACGAACTCGGGCGGAGCTCCCAACGTTCCCCCCATGTCATTTCAATTTTCAGGTCGACGGGGGTGCAGCCGAATCAGCTGTGTGCCCACCGACCTATTGACGGCCAATTGAGGCCATTTAAAAAGTAATTCAAGTAGGTAATGGATCTGCCCGTCCAACCTTAAGGTTTATATTGAGAAACAAGGAAAAGATTCCAACACAAAAGCAAAATATCGCAAATGCTGGAAACCTGAAATATAACAGGAAATATAACAGTAGGTCAGGCAGCAGAGAGTTAATGCTTCAGGTTTGTGACTTGTCCTGATGAAAGGTCACAGACCTGAAACATTAATTCTAATTTTTTCTCCATATTTGCTGCATGAACTGCAAAGGAAACAATTCACCACTGTAAAGCAGCTTAAATGGTCATTCACTGCTTTTGTGGGATCTTGCTGTATGCAAAATGTTGATTGCATTCACCCACGTAACAGTGACTGCACTTTGGAGTAATTCGTTGTAAGTGAAGCTCTCTGAACATTTACTGCATGAGAACGTGCTATACAAATACATACTGTTATTCACAATGGGAAAGATTCAAACATGGCCAAAATTTCATGGAAACGTGCTGCTTCGTGTATGGATCCAAGACAGTATGTTAGGAAATGCCTTGGTTTTAAAATTCTCATCCTTGTGTTCAGTTCCTTTCATGGTATCATTCCTCCCTATCGCTGCAACCTCTTCCAGCCTAAAATCCTTCAAGATCCCTGCACTTCTCTGCTTCTGGCTGCTTTTGGATCCCTGATGTTTATTGCTCCACCACTGGCAGCTGTGCCTTCAGCTGCCTAAGCTCTATAATCTGGAATTCCTTACCTAAACCTGTTTCTCTCCTCCTCTCTCTCCTCCTTTAAACTGCTTCTTTAAACCTACCATTTTGGCCAAGCTTTGGTCATCTGTTTTAATATCTCAATGGGTCATGGTGTCAATATTTGTTTGATAATGCTCCTGTGAAGTGCCTCAAGACATTTTACTGCATTAAAGGAATATATAAATGCGACTGCTGTTGTTAACGCGGACTTAACCAGAGCTTTATGCATGAACTTTTGTCAGAAAACCCAGTTAAAAAACACCTCGAGACTGCACTGTTTTGAAGATTCAATTAAACTGTGCACGTGTGTGTGTAAAACCTGACAATAAGTGATGTTTCTCAGACATGAATAAATATGAAAATTTGATACCACTAACTGTTCTCCTTTCCCGATCATATGTTTTTCCATTCCAGCAATCCTGAAGATTTCACAGACACCTGCTGCTCTCCAGTACCTAGTACTACATGACCATTCGCCTAGGCAGTTAACTGCTGCCTTGGTTGTGCCAGCAAACTCACAGGTCGAGAATCGAAAAATGGAGCTTAGGAGCTCAGTATGCAATGTCATTATATAGAGACCATCAGGGGAGCTCTATCATATTGCTCTTGATAACAGGATGCAATGTGCGTTCATTGCTACTGATCTTGCCACCTACACTCAACATGCACTTGCATACACACAAACACAAAAATAAAAAGGTTTGAGTGGCTGCCAGCTGGCTGTGTGGTGGAGTATGGCTTAATTAGTTGTAATGTAATGCATGGTGCCAGATCTCATTACAGTCTTCACCATGAATGAGTACATTAGGTGCTGATAGACTAGCTGCAACATGTGCACTGTCTAGCAATGACATAATCCTCTTTCTCGCCCACTTCTCCTCCCCTCACCGCACCAGGGTCCAGGTCATTGGTAACTTACAGTCTGCTGATAAAGACTTGCTAACATTCCTAGGATCCTTGATGACAACCAGCATTTTTTAAAATGCAAACCACAGCACAGTCACTTCACTTGATGTCTGATGCACTTTGGGGAAGTTCCCCTCCAAACCACTCACCTTCCTGACTTGGAAATATATCCCTAGGCCTTCGGTGTTGCTGGGTCAAAATCCTGAAACTCCCTCCCTCACAGCATTGTGGGTGTACCTACACCACATGGACTGCAGCAGCTCAAGGCAGCAGCTCACCACCGCCTTCTCAAGGTGTCAGGAAGCTATTCACGTATATATTATTATTGGAATTTAAAAAACAAAAATAGAGGTTTAGTCTGTGGGTGTGCCCTAATTAGATTAAAGCCAGCTAGTCTGGATGCTTTGATGTGTACTAGTTTTGCGATGCAAGAGAGATAGAGTGCATTTGCATTTTTTGAATAGAACATTCAAGGCGAGTGAAATCTGGCACCTAGCTAGCAGAGGCCAAGCAATTTATTTATATTACTAATAAAATTGGTATGACGAAAGGAGTTTTATTCTTAGAAGAGCCTGGTGATACATTGAGAATTTACAGTTAATGAACTGTGCTAGGTATAACTTCAGCAGTTTTGTGAGTGCGGGGCAGAGGCAATGTAACATCAAAGCAGCTGTAAGCCTCCAACTGTCCCCACAGGAAGCAAAGTGAGAGGAATCTCATTTTGAATTCATAAGGTGAAAATGCTTTGCCTGGTGTCTGGTTAAGTCTAAGGATTGCTGTTTTCTTAATGGAGATTAGTTTGGGAATTTGTTAAAAGTTATGATAGTGGTAATTTGTAGCCATGCATACATATTTAATTTGTGTAAATTAATAAAATGCCTCATATATTTTGAAAGAAAAACCTCTCGAGAACTGGTGGTCTGATTCCTGAAGTTGCATCTCAAACATACCACTTAAAAATATAGGTTATGACAGTTGTTTAAAGTTTCCCTCTGGGATTTTTAAAGCACTCAGCTTTATCGTAAGGCTGTCTCATAATGCAAGGACAATTAGGGATGGGCAATAAATGCTGGCCTAGCCAACGACACCCACATCCCATGAATGAATGAAAAGGAAAAGTTGCTTACATCATTCTTGCTGCCATATCAGAAGGTAATGGGTTCAAGGCACACTCCCAATACGTGGAATGCATAATCTATGCTGACACTCCAGTTGACAATGACAGTGCTATCAGTGACAGTTGACAGTGTTATCAAGTGGCATTTACTTAGCAATAACCTGCACACCAATGATCAGCTTAGAGTGTGCCATGGCCAATCAGTTCCAGGTCTCAGTATAGCCTTAGCCCAAACATGGTAAAAAAAAGAGCTGAATTCCACAGGTGAGCTGAGAGTGACTGCCTTTGGCAGCACAACAGTATTTGATCGAGTGTGTCATCAAGGAGCCCTAGCAAAACTGAATTAACTGGGAATCGGAAGGAAAACTATCCTATGGTTGGAATCACATCTAGCACAAAGGAACATATTTGTGGTTGTTGGAGGTCACCCATCTCAGCCCCAGGGCATCATTGCAGAAGTTCCTCAGGGTAGTGCCCTAAGCACAACTATTTTCAGCTGCTTCATCAATGACTGTTCCTCCAACATAGGGTCAGAAGAAGGGAAATGGTGGTTGCACATTACAGAACCATTTTTGATGACTCAGATACTGTAGTGCACGACCACATGCAGCAATACCTGGAAAACATTCAGGCTTGGGCTGATAAGGGTCAAGGGTCAAGTAACATTGGTACCACACAAATGCCAGGCCACGGCCAGGTCCTACAAGACAGAATCTTGGGAAGGTGACCCTTTTGGGAACATAATCTCAGGAGAGTGGGGTTGGGTTAGTGGGTAGGTGAACCTTTTGGGGACATAGTCTCAGGAGGGGGGGGTGGGGGGTGGGTAGGTGACCCTTTTGGGGACATAGTCTCATATCATCTCCCCATGATATTCAACAACATTACCATTGCTGAATCCCTCACCAGCAACATCCTGGGGGTAACCACTGACCAGGAACTGAACTGTACTCGTTGTACACATACTCTGGCTACATGAGTAGGCCAGACGCTGGGAATTCTGCAGCGAGTAACTCCCCTCCTAACTCCCCAAAGCCGTTTCTCCATCTATAAGGCACAAGTCAGTAGAGCAGTGGAATACACCTCACTTGCTTGGAAGAGCACAGCTCTAACAACATTAAAGAAGCTTGACATCACCCAGAAAAAAAACAGCCAGGAAAGAAACAAACCACTTGATTGGCACCAGATCTACATTTACTCCCTCCACCACTGGTGTACAGTGGCAACAATGAAGACCATGTGCAAGATGCACATCAGCAACTCGCCAAGCCTCCTTTGACAGCACTTTCCAAACCTGACATCGCTACCACCAAGAAGGACAAGAATGCCAGATGCATGGGAACATCACCACCTGCAATATTTCTTACAATCCACACACCATTCTGACTTGAAGCTATATCATCATGCCTTCATTGTCACTGGATCAAAATCCTGGAACTCCCTCCCTAACAGCATTCTGGACGTACCTGCACCAGATGAACTGCAGCAGTTCAAGCCATCTTCTCAAGGGCAATTAGGGATGGGCAGCAAATGCTGACCTTGCTAATGACACTCACGTCCCATGAATGACTAAAAATTTACAATTGACCTCAGCACCAGTATCCAGGCAGAGAAAAAAAAAGTCATGACTTCTGTTCCTAATATAATCTAATGAGTACTCGTATTAAGTGACATCATGTCAAATGGCTGATGAATAATAAGGGTTGTATGAGAAACATATACTGTAAGGTTCAGAATCAGCTCTCTGTTCAGAATCTGCTACTATTTCTCAGGGGAAGGAGAGAGATTTGCCTTGCTAGAAGTGTTTTTAGAAGTGTTCTTCTGAAAGCAAAAAGCCATTAATCACGCAGTTTAATTTTTATTAATTTTTCAGCCATCACGAGTCACTGTTCCCCATGATGAGGTGCATGCCAATAATGTCATAGTGCTAATATTCAAAAAGATTAAGAACAAACTTGCGTTTATAAAGCACCTCATTACTTCTGAGTGCTTCATCTACAATGAATTATCTTGAAGGACAACAGTCTTTGCAGAAAAATGTTTCAGCTATTTCAGAGGACAGGCATATCAGTTTTTGATTGTGTTGGATGAGGGTGGATTGTCGCCAAGGACATCTGGGGAGTTCACCAGGACCAGCCAAATAGGGGCCTTGACTTAACACCACCTGAAAACCACAAACTTTGACACATCAAAACTTCACCAGTACTACACTTGAGTGTCAGCCTAGATTATATGCTTGAGTCCTGGAGTGGAAGCAGGTATATCAGCACATGAATGGGAGCAAAATGATCTGTAGAGTTGCAAATAAATCAATGCCAGTTAATACACCTAATGCCAGGGATTTGCATGATGGATTGTTTCCTTCCCCTTCCTGAATTGCATAAAAGTACTACATTACTCAAGGAAATTAGTCCTCACCAGGAGACACTCTTGGTTCTTGAGGTGAACATATGATCCCTGTAAGATACCCCAAATCCTACATCCCTGACAAATGTGAATGAAGCTTGCTCGAATTGGGCTTGAGAAAGAATCTATTGGGAACAAATCCGTCTTGACCTTCCAGATATATAGAATGGACTAAAAAAAAACCAAGGGGCAGGGTCTTCGGTTTGGTGGGCGGGCACAGCCAGGAGCGGCTGGGAAATGTCCACTTTGGTGAAAGGCATGCTGAGCAGCTCAGCTTTGCCGGGGTGGCAGCAGGAGGAGTGCGAGCACAAAAGTCTGCGCATGCACAGGGGAGCGTGCACTGAAAGCCCCCTGAAGGCAGGGAGCTGCCTCAGGGAGTTGAAGAATTGTAAATTCTGAAAATGTGAAAAACATGTCCCCGCATAGGACTCACTCCCATGGACATAAGTGTAGTAAAAATTATGTCAAAACTTTTAAAAATTAATATTGGAAACTTCATCCCGCCCATGGATGAGGTTTCCTAAAAAATCCAAAGGCCGCCTGGCTGATTCGCCTGCCCGCCAACCGTATGGTTGGACGGGCAGCGAAAAAAACCTTTAAATTAATTGATTAATGAACTTAATAGGCCTCTCAGTTGTCGGCAGGCGCACCATTGACCGAAATATTGCGCGATGACATCGGGGTGCTCACACGATGTCATCGTACGCTATTTTATGCCCTATTGGGTCGGGTGCACTCCCGCCTGTGGGATGTAAAGTCCTGCCCCAGGTGTTTTGTAAAACCTAAACGGAACACCATTTAGCTGCTATTTTCATTTCTGACAGTAGTTATATTTGGGACAAGCAGAAATTGCTGGTGATACATAAATATATTACTACCTATAGAAATGTGACTTTGAAACCTTCCATTCTAATGCAAGATTTAAAAAATGCAGCAAAATTGTTCTGTCAGTATAAGACCATAAGACATAGGAGCAGAAATTAGGCCATTCGGCCCATCGAGTCTGCACCACCATTCAATCGTGGCTGATAAGTTTCTCAACCCCATTCTCCTGCCTTCTCCCCGTAACCTTTGATCCCCTTACCAATCAAGAATCTATCTCGGTCTTAAATACACTCAATGACCTGGCCTCCACAGCCTTCTGTGGCAATGAATTCCATAGCTTCACCATTCTCTCATTCTCTGGCTAAAGAAGTTTCTCCTCATCTGTGTTCTAAAAGGCCTTCCCTTTACTCTGAGGTTGTGCCCTCGGGTCCTAGTCTCTCCTACTAATGGAAACATCCTCCCCACATCCACTCTATGACAGATGTTAACCTGTCAGCATTCAGACTACTAAAAACAAGTTTGAGAAATGTACTCTGCATTGCACTGACTACATGGCTTTTCCAAATTACAACCACAGGTGCAGCCCTTTATCAACTATTCCTAAATCTGCAAGCACCAAGTCTATCCTCTCAGGTTAATTACTTGCTGTTGGGACTGCATTACTAAACAATTTGCTTTATGGAAAGTAGGAACAAGCAAGCAGAGTTGCATGCTTGAGCAAAATCCCATGAATGCCAGTTATCTAGCAGTATCACATTCAAGTAGTAACTCTGCATTATTTTCTGGCATGTCTTTTATGGAAAGACTGCTGTGAAGCAGTCTGGGAAGAGCATCCTGCAGTCAGCATTGCTGTGAAGCAGTCTGGGAAGAGCATCCTGCAGTCAGCATTGCTGTGAAGCAGTCTGGGAAGAGCATCCTGCAGTCAGCATCACGGTGAAGCAGTCTGGGAAGAGTGTCCTGCAGTCGGCATCACGGTGAAGCAGTCACTTCAAAAAGTGATGTCAGCACAAAGGTGAGAGCTGATTGGTGAGTAGTGTTTTCTCCAATTTTTTTCTCCAGTTTTTGTCCAGTTTAAAATAGATTAAGCTAAGGAAAGGTAAGGGTTCTAGTTTTTATTTACAGCACATAAATAATTTAACATTTTTTACTGTATTTAACTTAAAGTAAGGGTTTTTTTTCAACTAGAGGCATGGCAAGGCAGCTCAGTCCCGTGTTATGTACCTCCTGCAACATGTGGGAAGTCCTAGATGCTCCTTGTGCTCTGACTGACCACGTGTGCAAGTAGTGCCACCAGTTGCAGCTATTTGAGCTCTGAGATTCGGAGGTGCATCCACGAGGCTGAGCGTTTCGTGATGTGATCACCCCACAGCTTACGAAAGTGCAGACAGAGAGGGAATGGGTGACCATCAGTCAGAAGAAAGGTGTCAGGCAGGTAGTCAGGAAATCCCCAGCGTGCATCTCGCTTGAGAGTTGTCTTTCTGTGCTGGAAAATGGTGAGAATGACGGTTCCTCTAGGGAGTGCAGCCACGCTCATGGCACTGTGAGTGGCTCAGCCGCATGGGGTGGGGGGGTGGGGGGGTGGGACATGGAAAAAGAGGGGAAGAGCAATAGTGGTAGGAGACTCGATGGTAAGGGGAACAGACAGGCGTTTCTGCAGCCGTAGATGTGACTCCAGGATGGTATGTTGCCTCCCTGGTGCCAGGGTCAAGGATGTCACTGAACGGCTGCAGAGCATTCTTAAGGGGGGGGGGGCAAACATACAGAGATCGTGGTATATTGGTAACAACGACATAGGTAGAAAGAGGGATGAGGTCCTGCAAGCAGAACTTAAGGAGCTAGGAAACAAATTAAAAACCAGGACCTCAAAGGTAGTAATCTCTGGATTACTTCCAGTGCCATGCTCTAGTGAGTATAGAAATAGGAAGTTAGTCCAGATGAATGCGTGGTTGGAGTGATGGTGCAGGAAGAAGGGCTTTAGATTTCCAGGACATTGGGACCATTTCTGGGGGCAGTGGGACCTGTACAAGGCAGGCGGGTTGCACATGATTCGGAATGGGACCCACATCCTTGCAGGGAGGTTTGCTGGTGCTGTTGGGGAGGGTTTAAACTAACTTGGCAGGGGGATGGGATCCTGAGAGGAGGTTCAGCAGGGGGAGATGAACAGCCAAAATTAGAAGAGAGAGCATGAGTCTGGAAGGCATAGAAATTATAGGCCAGTTAAGGCACAAAGGAGTTTGGCAAAGTTGGATGGTACTTATTTTAATGCAAGGAGTCTGACGAATAAGGCAGATGAGTTAAGGGCACAAATTAACACATGGAAGTATGATGTCATTGCTGTCACAGAGACATGGTTGAGAGAGGGGCAGGATTGGCAGCTCAATATTCCAGGATATAGGGTTTTCAGGCGAGATAGGGAAGGAGGTAAAAGAGGGGATATTGCAATATTGATTAAGGAATCAATTACAGCAATAAGGAGGGATGAAATTTTAGAAGGCTCCTCAAATGAAGCCATATGGGTAGAACTGAAAAACAAAAAAGGAGCAATCACATTGTTTGGGGGCCTATAGTACACTCCCAGCAATCAGAGAGAAATAGAAGAGCAGATATGTAGGCAAACTTCACAGAAGTGTTAAAATAATAGGGTGGTAATAACGGGGGATATCAACTTCCCCAACATTAACTGAGATAGTCACAGTGTGATGGGCTTAAAGGAAACGGAATTCTTAAAATGCATCCAGGAGAGCTTTTTAAGCTAGCATGTAGAAGGTCCTACAAGAGAGTGGGTGGTCCTAGACATCATTTTAGGGAATGAAGCTGGGCAAGTGGCAGAGGTATCAGTGGAGGAGCATTTCACAGATAGTGATCATAAGTCTGTTAAGTTCAAAGTTGTCATGGAAAAGGAAAAGGATAGGCCAGAAATCAGAGTTCTAAATTGGGAGAAGGCCGATTTTAATAGGATCAGGTATGATTTGCCCAGAATGGATTTCTTTTAGGTAAATCTGCATCAGAGCAGTGGGACTCATTCAAGAAGGAAATAGGGAGAGTACAGGGCCAACATATTCCAGTAAAGACAAAGGGTGGGACCAACAAATCCAGGGAACAATGGATGTCGACGGATATACAGGATTGGATAAAGAGAAAAAAGGAGGCTTAAGGCAGATACTGAGGGCTCAAAATAGTGGGAAGTCCTAGAGGAGCATAGAATGTGTAGGGGAAAACTTAAAAAGGAAGTTAGGAGAGCAAAAAGGGGGCACGAAATAAACACTGGCAGGTAAAACAAAGGAAAATCCAAATTTATTTTACAAATACATTAAGAGTAAGAGGATAACCAGGGAAAGTGTAGGGCCCATTAAGGACCATAGTTGTAAGGTGTGTGTGGAGCTGGAAGACGTAGGTAGGGTTCTAAATGAATACTCTGTGTCAGCGTTCACAAGTGAGAGGGTATGCAAATCAGGTAGAAGGACTGTGATATAATTAAAGAAATTAGCATAGAAAGGGAGGAGGTTCTATGTGGTCTGGCAGGCTTAAAAGTACATAAATCTCCAGGCCCAGATGAAATGTTGAGTGAGGCAAGGGAGGAGATAGCAGGGGTGCTGGCAATAATTTTCAATGCCACTCTGGCCACAGACGAGGTGTCAGAGGACTGGAGGACAGCCAATGTGGTACCGTTATTCAAGAAGGGAGGAAGGGATAAACCAGGGAACTACAGGCCTGTCAGTCTAACCTCAGCGGTGGAGAAACTATTGGAAGCAATTCTGAGGGACAGAATTAATCTACATTTGGAGAGGCAGGGATTAATAAAGGACAGTCAGCATGGTTTTCTTAAGGGGAGGTCATGTCTGACCAATTTGATTGAATTTTTCGAAGAGGTGACCAGGTGTGTAGATGAGGGCAACATATTTGATGTAGTCTACTTGGACTTCAGCAAGGCTTTTGATAAGGTCTAGCATGGGAGACTGATAATGAAGGTAAGAGCCCATGGGATCCAAGACAATTTGGCAAATTGGATCCAGAATTGGCTGAGTGGCAGGAAGCAGTGGGTGATGGTTGAGGGGTGTTTTTGAGACTGGATGCCTGTGTCCAGTTGGGTTCCTTGCTGTTTATGGTATATATAAACGTTTTAGACTTGAATGTAGCAGGGTTGATAAGTAAGTTCGCGGATGACACGAAAATTGGTGGAGTGGTAAATAGTGAGGAGGATAGCCTTAGATTACAGGAGGATATAGACGGGCTGGTCAGATGGACTGATCAGCGGCAAATGGAAATTAATCTGGCCAAGTCTGAGGTGAAGCACTTGGGTTGGACAAACATGGTACAGGAATACACGATGAATGGTAGGACCCTGGGAAGTACTGATGATCAGTGGGACCTTGGTGTACATGTCCACTAGTCCCATAAGCTACTAGGACAGGTAGATAAGGTGGTTAAGAAGGCATATGGGAGACTTGCCTTTATTAGCCGAGGCAAAGAATATAAGAGCAGGGAGGTTATGCTGGAACTGTATAAGATGCTGGTTAGGCCACAGCTAGAGTATTGCATGCAGTTCTGGAATCTGCATTATAGGAAGGATGTGATTGCACTGGAGAGAGTGCAGAGGAGATTTACCAGGATGTTGCCTGGGTGGAGGGTTTTAGTTATGAGCAGAGGTTGGATAGACTGGAGTTATTTTCCCTGGAGCAGAGGACATTGAGGGGTAACATGTTTGAGGTGTATAAAATTATGAGGGGCATAGATAGGGTAGACAGGAAGGAACTTTTCCCCTTGGTGGAGGGATCAATAACCAGGGGGCAGAACTGTTCCCCTTGGTGGAGGGATCAATAACTAGGGGGCATAGATTTAAGGTAAGGGGCAGGAGGTTTAGAGGGGATGTGAGGAAGAATTTTTTCATCCAGAGCGTGCTGTGTATTGTGGGGAAGGGAGGTTGGCACAGAACATAAGAGGTCGACAGCCCAGAAAAAGGCCCTTCAGCCCATTGGGTCTGCGCCGGTCAAACAAGTACCTAACTATTCTGATCCCGTTTTCCAGCACCAGGCTGGGAATCTGGAACTCTCTGCCTGAAAGGGTGGTAGAGGCAGAAATCCTCATAACATTTAATAAGTATTTGGATGTGCACTTGAGATGCCATGGCATACAAAGCTATGGGCCTGGTGCTGGAAAATGGGATCAGAATAGTTAGGTACTTGTTTGACCAGCGCAGACCCAATGGGCTGAAGGGCCTTTTTCTGTGCTGTCCACCTCTATGACTCTATGTTCTGTGCCAACCTCCCTGCCCCACAATACACACACACAAACAGACTCCAGCAGAGCTCACTGGAAAGTGATTGCGTGGGGGTACTAGCTGATTGCCACCATTCCCTCCCCACCCATCCTTGCCCAAGAACAGTGATACCAACTGTAGCCCAGCTTCAAGAGACCAGCTCATTCAGCACAAGTCCAGGATCAAACAAAGGAACTATATCCAAATAGAGGCCTGTTAGGCAATAGGCCTTCGAGGAAACTTTGTGACTTTTCTATAAAATTAGATATACCTCATATTTTATTAGATCATTCTCGAAATGTAGGGTGGAATATTCCATTGTGAAGACTAAGTCTGATGGAGGGTGGAACAGTTAGTGTTTCCCACCAGGCGAGTGAACACGCGCGATCTCCGGCTTATGAGATCATTAATTATGCACCCACGAGGAGCTTGGCGAATTTTGTGGCGAGGTGCCCACCCTGCTGTTACCATATTAAATGGCACCCGGACAGACATTCACTCACTGCAGTCCAGGAGCTCCACACTACTCTTCCAGAGTCCTTGCAGCTGCACCTTGTACTGGAGAAGATCGCAGATGGGGGCAGCCACATTCCAGGATATAGGAGGGCACCTCTGGCATTGCCTTTCACTAATATCTAGATAAGAGCACTGCTGGCAATACACCCATGGTCTGGCCAGTGCTCGCCACTTTAGTGGTCCATGTTCACCAGCCTCTTGACCTTATAGAGGCCCCGTTGCCTCTTGCTGCTCAGGTCCTTGGCTCCTCCTGGCCCTATGCCAAATGGCAATGGGCCCTCCTTCTCTTCATCTGGATGAGAGCCATCACTAAGGCAGGATTGCCTGCAGCCTGCACCATTGATGCCTCACCTCAGTGGATGTGTGAATGATTTTAAATGATACATTACGTGAACATCTATTTTCAGGTTTCCCCTCCATCGCAAAGCCAGTAACCCAGCATTAAGCCTTCCACCTGGCCCCTGTTTAGACATGGCATCCCCACCCCACCCCACCCCTTCCAGATAAATGACATCCTGAAGGACCAGAGATGGGTGTTCCTCCTGTTCATATATGAATGTGTATGGAGATATGTTCTTTGAGCAGAGTGGTGAGAGCCACATGCAAGCAGTCTCACTCGGACACTTTTTCACTTGTCTCCACTACTCTTGAAACTCTATAGAAAGACCATTGCCTTAGCAGCATAGAAAGACTAACCATATGATCCCTCATCAGTCATTACCATTCACCCAGGAGGATGGAGGTTTGGAGTCGCAAGTTGGTTGCCCTCCACCAGCTGTGCCCCTTGGAGGCATTCCACCTCCCTCCCTGCCACTGACTGCAGCCAGTGGCAAATGGCACAGAATGAATAGCAGCTCCCCACCTTGCTGAAATTTCTGTTATGAGGCCTGAGTTGGGAGCAAACCTGCTGCAATGTGGGCTTCATCAAAGACAGGAGAACACGACTCAGCATCTTTGACATCCAGTCACGTAATAATTATTAGGGCGTCCTTTAGTCGGCCATTTATGCTGACCCCCACTCAAAGATCCTCCTCCCACCTTGAGAGATCTGACTGATTCACCAATGCGTGGTCAAGGTCAATTTGGAAAAACGGTGCACATCGTCTTTCAAATTCACTTCACTATGTTCTAAAATTCCCTGTCACCTACCAACTTGCTCCCATCACCACAGACCCAACAAACATCACCATTTCTCTCCTCTCTTTCACCCTTCTCCGTTACCCTGGACCTTATCGTGATCCACCTCAACATGCCTTTCCTCTCCTTAGCGTTACCACCCGTTACTGTCCCTATGCCCACCCTGACCCTGCCCCCTCCCATTATCTGAGCCACGTCTTATCCTGCTCTGTGACCCATCCAATGAGACCTTCTCCGACCAGACTCTCACCCTAGACTTCCAACCCTGCACTTCCTGCACTAATTGTGACTGTTCCCTCCTATCACCAGTACCCGAGGTTCTCCCCCCAGGAAAAACACCCCCCCTCTAAAACACCTCCCCTTCCCTAGACACTCTCCCCACCCTTTCCACATAAGCCTGCCTCCCCTGTCCATCCTTAGCTCCACTCAACCCAGCCCCCACACCATTCCAGCCTTCGCCTGCCTACCTTTGTCCAGCCTTGGCGCAGTGTTTGCTAAAGGCACTGGAGGAAATTTACGCGAGGTCCCGCAGAAGGAGAAAGCAACTTCTATGGAGCTCAAAATTGTGGAGAAGGTGAAGCTCACCAGGTGCAAACCACTAAGTCATGAAACTGAACATTCTAAATTCTCGCTGGTAGGTAACTTAATTTGAAGGACAAACTTAGTTCTGGCAAGGTGGCCTTTTAATTAGCATGCATGAGATGCTAATGAATGCAAATATGCTTCCCGACATTGCTCATCAGGAAACTCAACCCACCTTTAACCTGCCTTGAAAACTGGGAGAGAAAAATTCAGAGTTTATCCCGCTGTCAGAAAACTAGTTTTTTTTTGCCCCCGTCAAATTACATGCACCTGTCCACCACAATTCCCACTGCTAGCGGGAGCGGGATATTCCACCCATAGACATCATTGGCAAGGCTGGTATTCACTGCCTATCTCCAACTGCCTATTTGACACAACTGAGTATTAGGTCACTTCAGAGGGCAGTCAATGGTCAACCACATTTATATGAGACTGGAGTTATATGTAGGCCAAAGAGGTAATGATGGCAGGTTTTTTTCCCTAAAGGGCATGAAAGAGACAGTTGGGATTTTATGACAATCCAACAGCTTCACAGTCACTTTGATATCAGATTTTTATTTCTAAATTCAAATTCTTAAACTGCAATGGAGGGATTTGAATGCATTCTCTGGATAATTAGTCCAAGCTTCTGGATTACTAGTCCAGTAATGTAACCATTATGCTGCATTATCTCCTACTTACCCACCTTTCCAAAAAGGTAACTAGTTAATGGAATGAATTAGGAGACATGTGGGAATATTTTCAGTCATTTTAGCAAAGACATAGATACAAGTATAACTGAGGCTTGCCCACGTAAGGATGTGTAGTTCTTAGGATGTTAGGGTAAAGTAGGGGAAACAACTCATTGTTGTTTCTGGGACCTCAATGCACTAAAGTAAAAAGTAAAATATTGAATGTGCATTGCTTTAATAGCACCTTATATGAGTACCTGCTCCCCACTGTGTAGCAAAACATCATTCCTCAGTTGATAAGTTAGCCAGTATTGCTTGCAAACTCAAGGTTAGGAGATAGAGAAGGCAGGGTAACATGTGAATACAGTGCACCACTGGGCTATTCCATACTTAGATTACAGATCGAAATGGAAAAGCTATGACTTTAAAGAAAAAAAATCAAAGTTGAAAGGAATGAAATGATTATTTTAAAACTTTAAATTAAACAATATAAAGTCAGCTGGACCTGTCCTTCCCTACTTTCAGGATTAAATTGGAATGAAATTGATCAACTTTATGACCTGAAACAGAATCGGTCTTCAGCAAGAGGGTTTAAAGGTCAAACACCTACAGATTACTGTACACTGACTACATCAATTTAAGAACATTGACCCTTAATCCAATCCTCCAAAGGCTATTAACCTTCATCACTGCGTATGCCACAACAGTTAAAGTCAAAAAGTGCCATCTGGTTACTGACTTGCTAATGTGGGCTTGTCTCACTGGAAAAAGCTGTTAAATCAGTCAGTACAGAAGTACTGTGCTTCTCTAGACAAGGTCTACGTAAGTCAGGGACCTACGACAAAGTGTTAGTGTGGTTCAAGTTACATTTTTTGATCCTGCATGCATTATACTGTCTACCTTCTCCTTATATATCTTCATTCTTCTAACACCATTCTCCAATTTAAAAGCCTGATGGGCAAGCAGTTTGCTCAAAGCCTCACTGCCAATGGTACTTTTACCGGCATAGGTAACGGAACAGCTTTCAATTACGCATGAGGGGAAAATTGCCGATAAGAAAAAAGAACTTGTACTTACTGAGTGCCTTTCATAATCTCAGGGCAACCCAATGTGCTTTACAGCCAAATAAGAAGTTGCGAAGGGTATTTACTGTTGCGATGTAGGAAATGTAGCAATTTGTATGCAGCAAGGTCCCACAAGCAGCAGTGAGATTAATGACCAGGTTATTTTTAAAGCAATTGTTTAGGGATAAATATTGTTCAGGACACTGTGGTGAACTTCCCTGTTCTTCAAAATAGTGCTGTGGAATCCACCTGTGCAGACGGGCTTTGATTTCACAGCTCATCTGAAAAGCCAATGAAACGTCCATTGACGATCAGAAACTCATTGTGCTGAGGGTACACACATTTTGCCAATTAGTGGAACAGCATGATGATACAACAAACTAACATACCATCTGTCTCTCTTGAACCACAAAAAAGGAGCTTGATGAATATTTTTTTAATGCTTTAAGTTTTACCAAAAAATCCCAGCTTAACCAATGGGCAATTTGGAAAAGCACCACCTAGTGCAGCATTGCACCATACAGTCCAGTAAGCCTAGGATTTGACCCTTGCTTTGTGTAGTATAAGCTAACCTAAGCTTGGGAGCTGCATTGACCTCAAAGATCATAAATGGGGTGGGGAAAGATATGGTGAAAAAAAAGGTCCTCTGCAGATTTCTGTCCGCTAACCACTTCTGGAAAGTGCGAACATGTCAAATGAGAACAGGACTACCCAGCTGCAGCTGAATAGCCGACCAACACCATAGAAGCTCATGCAAGAAGAATGATCAATTGATTGAGATACAAGAGACTGCCAGCCCCTGCAGCAAGAGTTGAAAACTTCAGCAAAAGAGAAAGGCAAGGAAAGTAAAAGAAAAGAGCCAGATCATGAAACAGATCAAATCCTGCTCCTTAAACTCAGAATTCCAACAAAGTTTAATTCCAAGTTATGGAAGAAGTTCTTTATTTAGTTTGAGAAATTGATGGAGGCTGACTAATTTTGAATTAATCTTACTAATGGGATATTAATAATTTATGCCCATTAGCATCACCATTATAATTCAACCCAGTTATAAAATAAAATTTAAAAAGAAAACCATTTAGACTTGTTAAGAGAATATTGTTCAGGTTCGTATGGATTACAACTTTCCCTTGTTGGAGAATAACTGTTGGTGAATGTCAGACACTGGGATGAAAAGGGTTAATCAGAACATCAGGAGAGATTCAACGGGGTAAAGTCACATTGTGACAAGTCATGCCTGAAATCCATGGACCTCTCTAAGCTCTTATGACCATCATTGCTATAAGCTCTCAGCTATTTTAAAGATTCCAACTTGCATGAGGTATTTTTCATAATTTTCTATTAGTTTCGTTATGCGTTTTCACTGCTGCTGCCATTGGATCTCCATTTTGAAATAAGTATTTTCTCCTGTCTCCAGGCTTTAATTGTGGCTATGTGGCAGGAGGAGGTGTTGTAGTAGGGCAAAGAGAGCTAATAATCAAGGATAAAAATATGGTAACAGGATCAAAAGGCCTGATTTGAAATCTCATTTCAGAAAAGACATGCATTCCTATAGTGTCTGTCACAGCCTCAGGAGATCCTAAAATGCTTTACAGCCAATGAAGCACTTTTTAAAGTGTAGTCATAGAAAGGAATAGTGTGTAATAGAATAGAATGGTTAAAGCACAGAAGGAGGCTATTCATCTAGTTGAGTCCATGCCAGTTCTCTGCAAAAGCAACTTAGCTAGTCCCACTCTCCTGCCCTTTTCCTGTAACCCCACAATATCTTTTCCCTTCAGATTATTATCTAATTTTCTTTTCAAATCAAAATTGAATCTGCCTCCATCACACTCTCAGGCAGTGCATTTCAGATCCTTACTATTCACTGCAAAACAGTTTTGCATGCTGATTTTGGTTCTTTTGTCAACCACCTGAAATTAATATCCTCTGATTTTTGACCCTTTTGCCGAAAGGAACAGCTTCTCTCTATCTAGTCTGATTTTGAACACCTCTATCAAATCTCCTCTCAACTTTCTCTTCTAAGGAGGAAACTTGGTGTCTCCAATCTATTCAGATTGCTCAAGTTCCTCATCCCTGGGACCATTCTTGTGAATCTTTTCTGCGCTCTCTAATGCCTTCACATCCTTCCTAAAAGTGTGTTGCTCACAACTGGACACAATACTCCAACTAGTGTTTGATAAAGGTTCATTGCGATTTCCTTGGCTTTATACTCTATGTCTAGATTTATAAAGCCCAAGATCCCATATGCCTTTTAAACCACTTCTTCAACCAGCCACCTTCAACGATTTGTGCACATATATGCTCAGGTCTCTGTTCCTGTACCACCTCCAGTTTAGATTGACTCTCCTCGTCCTACCTACCAAAAAGTCATCCTGCCCCATTTCCGCTCCTTACTCTGTCACCATATTCCTCTTATTTAATATATTCGTTCATGTGGGCATCGCTAGCTGAGCCAGCAATTATTGCTCATTGCCCTTGAGAACTGACTTGGTTTGAAATGGCTTGCTAGACCATTTTGGAGGGGTTTTTTTGAGATAGTCAGCCGTATTGCTGTGGAGTCACATGTAGGTAAGATAAGGCCAGCAGATTTCCTTCCCTAAAGGACATTAGTGAACCAGATGGGTTTTTATGACAATTGACCGTGGTTTCATGGTCATCATAAGACTGGTAATTCCATATTTTTTAAAAATTGAATTCCAATTCACCACCTGCTGTGGTAAAATTCAAACCCAGGTCCCTAGAGCATCACCCTGAGTATCTGGAGTAATAGTCTGGCGACAATACCACTACCTCCCCTGTCGCTTGCTCAGTTACCCTCTCCCCATTACCGTTCCTTACTCCATCACCCTCTCCCATTCTTGCTCCTCACTCTGTCACCCTTTCTCCATTCCCATTTTTTAGCCACTCACCCTGCTCCTTATTCCAACTTACTGCACTACTCCTGCTCTTTAAAGATTCCAATTCTTCAAAACACCACCACTGGCACCCTGGCCCACATGAAATTGAATTTGTCTTTAACCCTCATGAACTCCAATTGTTGTTGTGCTTCAACACATCAAATCCAAAGTCCTCATCCTCACTTACACATTCCTCCATGATTTCACCCATTCTTCTCTTCTTTAATCTGTTTTGCAATTTTTCTTGGGTATCTTTTAAATCACTGCTTCTTTTAGTACTCAGCCTCTGTGTCAAGTTTTCCCTCAGGCATAACACAGGTCAGAACAGGGCAAGGCTTGTACTCCATACTAATCTTCATTCTGCCTTGTCTGAATGACATGGAATTTAGTACTGTGAACTCAAACTCACTTAGGAAGTAGTTTAAGAATGCCTTGAGCTCAATTCACAAAGGACAATTTTGCTAACAAATAGCTCCAGTTCCAAAGAAGAGACATGTTGGACTCAAAACGTTAACGATGTTTGTTGCTCCACAGATGCTGTCTGACCTGCTGAGATTTTCCAGCACTTTTATTCTAAAAACAATAGTTCCGGTCCATCAGTTGGATCCTTACACTAAAAACAATAGTTCCAGTCCTTCAGTTGGATCCTTATACTAAAAACAATAGTTCCAGTCCATCAGTTGGATCCAATCCCTAGTTCTACAGTCAAAAGGTCAGTATATTAACCCAATGAGCCATCCAGCCCTTTATCATTTTCTCATTCAATGGCAATCAATCTGCATTGACAAGAGAAGTTACAAAAACTTTCAGAAAGGGTTTACCTATTTAGCTTTGGACCTCGTTTCCTTATCCGGCTGCCTCATTTACACTGCATTATATTTGCTGTATTTGTTTTTAATCATACAGCTTGATTGATAATATGCCTGCTGTGTAACTAATGTGTTCAAATCTCTGCCATGTTCTACAATACAATTTATTTCTTCTTATCCATCTGTTGATCTTCATATATGCAAACGTTCACTGAATATTTGAAAGAAAAGTGAAAAATTATTGTTCTCTTTCTACTACTGTGAGGGGCACTGTAGCAGTAGGCCACTAATTAAGATAGTCAAGATATGGAATATATGGCTAGAAAGGATGTAGCTCAATTTAAATTACTTCCCTAACCCCCTCCCCACATCCACACCTTCCTCTCCTTTTTTAAGATCGCCTCAAAACCCACTTTTCCGCTGAAGCATTTGGTCACCTCATTGTCATATTCCCTTCTATAGTTTACATTAGTTTTTTTTAAACTACACTTCTAAAGAGCTTTGATATGTTTTCCTATATTAAAGGTGCTATATCAATGCAAATTGCTTCTGCATTGCAAGTTGGGGAGGAAAGGTCAGCAAGTAATATATCAACAATCAGCACTAGGTCATTTCAAGGCCACTAATTTGCCAGACATCTCGGTAGTTCTTTTTTTAAATTCATTCATGGAATGTGGATGTCGCTGGCTAGCCAGCATTTTATTGCCCATCCCAAATTGCCCTTGTTCAGAGGACATTTAAGAGTCAACCACATTGCTGTGGGTCTGGAGTCACACATAGGCCTGACCAGGTAAGGACGGCAGATTTCCTTCTCCAAAGGGCATTAGTGAACCAGGTGGGTTTTTACAACAATCGACAATGGTTTCTTAGTCATCATTAGACTTTTAATTCCAGATTTTTTTTTATTGAATTTAAATTCCACCATCTGCCATTGTGGGATTCGAACCCAGGTCCCCAGCGCATTACTCTGGGTCCCTGGATTACTAGTCTAGCAACAATACCTCCCCCATGTTTGATGTGTGCACAAGTGAATTTAGCCCAAGCAGCTGAGTGTTAAAAATCTGATAGTCCACAATTCTCTATACTGTGCTATGAAATAGCCTGGAGGTAATCATTTATCGTAATTACTTACATTTCATGATTTACATGGCTGGCTTTGAAAGGAGGGAGAAAAAAAATCATATTGTATGAAAATTGAGCTAAGTAAGCGTTTTGCCTCTGACCTGCAAATTACAGAATATTCCCCATGTACCAGTGATGAGAGCTGGTGCTTTTCCATTCTCTACATTACAGGCACGTAATACTATTGAGATACCACAGATAAAGGAATCTGCCACTGTGATTAACCCAATCTCAGCGAGCAAAGTTAATCAGGAATGATCTTAAAAAAAAATTGGCATCTAACTCTTTTAAAAAGACTAAAAAAAAATGACTAGCTTTATTTAAGAGCTCCAGAATTGAATTATAAAACACATCCGTGCTTATTCCAGGGATGAAACTAAAATCACAGGCATACCCTTGGGTGCTATCGGCCTCAAATGACCCTCTCTGGCTTTCAGTGTCTGAGTAGCAGTGACAATCCCTATCACTTTCCGCTGTTTCTCACTGACTGCTTTGTAATTTGTCTACCCAGAGATTGAGACGTGTGCAAGAGTTTCATTTCTAGAAACTCCTGAGAAGTGCAATTGTCACTTTGGTAAGTTTTTTGAGGTGGGTGGAGCGGCGAATGGGTGCGAGACAATTGACCCTGTCTTATTCAAGCCCAAACTCTCACTAGTCCTGTGTTCAGCAGTTCCAGGCAGGGTGTGCCTAAACAGGCATTAAGTCTGACTCAGTCCAAATACTACCACTGATACAGGTAAATGGACCAAATTCATGATACAGCCAGCCATTTGCACAATTAACTGTAATTAACTTTAATTTAATTCTTAAAGTCCTTTTTAATCCCTTCATCTGATTGCAATGCAGCAACAGAAGTTTGTACAGATTGGCTTAGATGAAGTAGAGTGGGAGGAGGCTCATGTGGAACATAAACACTGAAAGAGACTAGTTGGGCTGAATGGCCTGTTTCTCTGTGGTACAAATTCTATCTAATCTGGAATTCAATTAACAGGGTGTAAATTAATTTTAAGAAAGGAAATAGTTGGATCTAAAAGGAAATATAAAACACTTGTAAAGTAAAACAGTTCCAACATATTACAGCAGAGTGAAGGAACGTACACGTCTCTGAACTCCCTAATCTTACCTGTGATCAGTAAAGGTTACTGCAATATTCTTTGATCAGCAGTCAAACAGGGAAGTCTGAAACCTTCCTCTCATTGTACAATGGTAGTGAGTGAATGTGCTGGCATTCATATAACAATTGCACTTACGTTGCATTTCATATCTCAAAGAACTTTATACACAATAACTTTTGAAGAAAAGTTATAAACTAAGCAGACAAAAAGAAGTTAATCAGCATTCACAAAGTCACACAACAACTTGCATTTCTTTAGTGCCTTTAAAGTAGTAAGTGTCCCATGTTTCGCAGAAGACCTCAGAAGCTGAAGGCATGGTGGCCAATTGTAGAAACAGATAAAATCAAGGATGTGCAAGAGGGCAGAATTGGGGGAGCCCAGAGATTGTTAAAGGCTTTGGGGCTGGAAAAGGTTACAAAGATAGAAAGTGGTGATGTTATGGAGGGTTTTGAAAACAAATATGAGCATCTTAAAATTGAGGTGTTGCTCAACTGTAAACCAATGTAGGTCAGCGAGCACAGGGGTGATATTAAACGAGGCTTGGTGCGAGTTAAGACACAAGTACATATGATCAAGTTGCACAGGTAACAATCAGATGAATTATCAGCTTTTTATTTGCTGGCATTGGCCATGAGAACTGCTTGCTGTTTTTCCCAATTGTAGAATGGGATTTTTGACATCTACCTGAACTCCCAGAGCAGGCACGCAGGACTTTTAATTTAACACTTCATTCCCCAAAATGGAATGGGTACCTGCTCTATTACAATTCCACATTGGCAAAGCCTGGTGCAAATTCACTGTGTGGCAAGCAGCTTGGTCCGTTAAAGCCCTATAGATTGTGAATGAATAGGATGTTGTAGTGTAAGGTAAGCATCAATTGCTTTCCATTGTGTGGTATTGTAATGATGAGTTGAATGGTCTCCTTCTGTGCTGCATCATTCTATGATTGTGTGAAATTG